>NC_133463.1:11117651-11420681 GCF_048565385.1 Saimiri boliviensis
ACAGGCATATTTTTTCTCTCTTTTGGGGCCACCTCTGCCCTGCTATTAAAGCCTTCCAGTTTATCTACCCAGATTACCCAGGAAAATCTTCCACAAATTAAATCACTGACTATGTTTTTAGGTAATTATATGTAGGCTTTTATTACATATGTAAAATGCTTTCATAGCAATACAGGTATTGATCAACTTACTACCTATGCAACTTATGACCATTCGACTTTACGACCGCAATCACTAGCCACGACTGCTCCGCGTCTGGCAGTGCAAACGTTGCCCAGCTGGGTGTACAACAGTGCGGACCAGCTTCTGGCAGCACTACCATCTCCGTGTGCACCATTTCAACTGTAAATATAGCCTACTCAACTTACAACCAAATTGTGTTACGACCGTTCCACAGTCCCGACCATGGTCATAAGTCGAGCACTGCCTGTACCTAAATTTTTGTTTGGTTAACTGATGACTATAGCCTATTCAAGTTGACACATGAAAAAAGACATCACCAATGTTAATTGTCTCCAATTTGATTGATAAAACAAAATCTCAGAACACTTTTTCTATGAATATTTAAAAGCTGCTTGTGAAAAATATTTGAAAAGGCAAATAAACTAAAATCTATCAACAAATTTGAAAAAGAAGAAAAAAGCATAGAAAACTTGCACAACTCAGAGAGCAACAGAAACAATGTGGTTCTGGTGAAATGATAGACACATATATCAGGAAGATGGAATAAGAGCCCAGACATAAACCCTCACAAACATCATCAAATGGTTATTTACAAATCTGCAAAGGCGGTTCAATAAAGAAAGGATAATCTTTTCAAAAAATAGAACATTTGAACAACTATGTTAAAAAACAACCCTCAAACTTAACTTCTCACTTTATTCAAAACTTGAATATAACTCAAAATGGATTATAGACCTAAATATAATTATAAAACATCTTAATAAAACAGAAGCCATAGACTGGGAGAATACATTTTCAATCATATTTCTGACAAAGGACTTACTAGAATTCTCAAAACCTAGTAGGAAATCAGATGGCCCAAAAATGGAGAGAGGCATAAGGTCCAAAGAGATATTTTATCAAAGAAGATATATGGAGAGCAAATAAGCATATAAAAAGATGCTAAACATGATTAATTATTAGGAAAATGCTACTTAAACAGTTACATCTAAAGAAGATCTAAAATGAAAAAATCTGGGATGGCCAAGAGCTCATTTGAATGTAGAGCTGCTGAACTCTTACACACTGCTGCTTCATTTGGCAAGTGGAGATATATCTATAAGATGGAATGCTATGCACCAACAAAAAGGATTCGTACATCATGGATACTCTGAAATCCATTTTGCTAAATGAAATAAATCAGACTTGAAAGACTAAATGTTGTATGATTCAATTTGTATGGCATATTAGACGAAGAAAAACTATAGGGAAGAAAGCAAGTAAATGATATCAGAGCCACGGGGTGGGCAGAAGAGCCTTTAAAGAAATAGCACAAGGGTATGTTCCATATGTAACTGTGGCAGTGGATCCATGACTCTATACATTTGTCAATCCTATAGATGTATACACACGCAAAAACAAATCTTACTGCACATTAATAAAAAATTTAACAAGGATGTGGATTAAAGATGGGATGTAGACTGGGACAAATCATTCTAACTGTATTGCAAATAAATCACACAACCACATTAAAGAGGGTGAGGAAGAAAGGAGCTAACCTAAGTGGCTTTGAAGGGGTGTTTTCTCTGAATAACGAACACAAGTAGACTCATACAAAACATTGTAGTCTAATCAGCTAGTTTTGTTCTCACGGGGTTATGGGTTAGGAATTCTGAAACATCTCTATTTATATACTAAGATTATAAATACACTATAGATAAGAGAGCCAGGTTTCTCATTGTTCAGAAAAGAAGACAGAAATAAGGAAAAGGGGAAGGCTGCAATGAACCACATGGTCAAACTGGAGACCGACATATCAATACAGAGTCATAGTTTATTTTTTAATATATATATATTTGAAATATATACATGTGTACACACACACACACACACACACATACACATACACATACATTCACACACAGATAAATTGATTCAAAAATATTGATGTGCTAGGCACAGTGGCTTATGCCTGTAATCCTGCCTGGGAAGCACTTTGGGATGCCAAGGCAGGCAGATCACCTGAGGTTGAGAGTTTGAGACCAGCCTGACCAATATGTAGAAACCCTGTCTCTACTAAAAATACAAGAATTATCTGGGCATGGTGGTGCATGCCTGTAACCCCAGCTACTTGGAAGACTAAGGCAGGAGAAGTGTTTGAACTCAGGAGGTGGAGGTTGCAGTGAGCTGAGATCATGCCACTGCACTCTAGCCCTGGCAACAAGAATGAAGCTTCATCTCAAAAACGATATATAGATGTATAGATAAGATATAGAGATAGAAAGATAGACGTACGTGTATTTGTGGGTTATTATACATGCATATTTTTCTTAGCTCTGTCCACACAGAGGGGCTGGAAGCCAGGACAACCCAGTAGTCATGAAAATACATGTCCAGTTCTTAGGTTTCCAGTACCATTCTCCAAAAATACAAACCAGGGTTTCTTGGATTACTGGTTTATTATAGGGATGAGGATGGGCCGGTATAAAGTGAGCCTGGAGCATCTTGTATTACAGAAAGTAAGAAAGAGCTGAGAGAGAGAGAGAGAGAGAGAGAGAGAGAGAGAGAGAGAGAATAATAATGGAGGTAGGGGAAGATGGAAAAGAAAGAAAGGAAGGGCCTAGCAAAGGGACCCAGAAGCCATTGAAAAAGCTCCCAGTGGCCAAGATTGGAACTTGAACAACAAATCAATAAAAATATTTTAAACCCTAGCCTGTGGGATAAAATAAATACCCATGAGTGCATATTGATATAAATAAATATCTGAATACATAAATACATAGAGGAAAGTAACAACTCTTTCTTACAGTAGAATCCCAATTAATAAATGTAGAAAGAATGAGAGAAACAGAAAATCACCATTAAAACAGCAACATTGTAACTGCTGGAGGCAAAAATCCACTGATGAATGCTAAAATTAAAGGGTAAAAGGGTAAGCAGAAACAAGATACTTGCCCAGTCCCAAATGTCTTCCCAATATATATAGTAATTACAAATGAAAAAAGTAATAAGTTTACATAGGAGAATTCTGGCAGATATCACCTCAGCCAGGTGATCAAGGTTAAAATCACCAGTAATGTATATAAACAGCATGTGCTCAGACATGATGCACTAAGCAGGGCACATCACCTCAATGGAATCCTTTCCAACAATGCATAATCTCCATCTAATTATGAGAAAGCATCACAACCTAAAGCAAGAGGCAATTTACAAAATGATTCAACAGCCGTATCAAAAGTCACAATGGATATGGAAAGACTGATGCACTATCAGAGGTTGGAGGAGATCAAGAGACATGACAGCTGAATACATATGGGATCCTGATTCAGAAAAAGACACTAGAGAGAAACGGGTAAAATGCAAAGAAGTTCTTTTATTTAAGCGTATTGTATCAAGGTTAATTTCTTAGTTTGATAAATGTTCTATAGTTATATAAGATGTATATAAAGGGAAGCTGGGCAATGAATACACAGCAACTTTGCAATATTTTTCATCTCTTCTGTAAATTTAAGTATCTCAAAATTTTTTAAAAATGTGAAGAATCAACAAAGCGAAATTGAATTATTGGAAAAGAGTAATGAAATAAACATATTTCTGGCAAGGTAAATGCTAAGAAAGCACTAAAAAAATAGACTCTTGTCCCCTGTATTTTCTCCAAACTCCAGTTCCAACTCAGTAGGTTTTGAATGCACCCCAGGGCCAGGCATTAGATATTTCAAGATCCACAAGTATTTCTGAAGGCCACAGAGATACTCATTTTGAATCTAATTCTGCACTTCATCCCAGTACCTCCAATCACTGTCTTATATTAACTCTTTATTTCTTTTTGGCCCCTCCTCACAGTTCTATTAGGTGATCAGCAGGTTGATCACAGACTATTAGTGACTTCTAGGCTATTCTTTTCTAAACAACATCCTGAATCATATGAAGTAACATGTAGAGAAGTGAGAAGGCTTTGGGAGACCCAAAAAGGTTTGACCAATCTCTGAGTTGGTAAGAGAAGTCCAAGGTCAGTGGAAGCAGCATCCTGTCCTGGTACTAGGAACGTGCATGCAATCAGAAAGGAAGAAGGTATATAAACCTTAGTCAGACTTTGCTGAAGCACAGATTCTAGATGGTACAGTAAATGGACTTAACATTGTCCAGATGCCATACTTTACTTGTTTCATGGTTTTCTAACAAAAATCCCCACCCCCACTCCGCCACACACATGCGCAAATAGTGTTATCTCCCTTCTACAGGTGAGAATACTTTCACTCGTTGAGCTTAGGTAACCTGCTCACAGTTACACAGCTACCAAATTGCAAAGACAGGGATTGAAGCCCAGTTTTTCATATTTAAGTCATAATCATTTTACTGTATCCAAATATCAGTTCATATGACTTAATAGTTTACAGTTGAGTGGGTGAAGTGGTTTTAACTTATTTTACCAGTTCCACAGGTGGCTTCACAGTCTTTATTTCTCAAGGATGAGTCTTTATCTTTAGAACTAAAAAATGAGCTGCATCCTCCCACAAAACTCTCTTCTTACAAAAAGAATTTTCATAAATCATATCTTGATTGACTCATCCTAAGTATGTAGAGTAAGAGGAGATGCTTTCCAAATCTATAAAACTAGCCCTGCTCAGAGTTATTATGCATGAGTCCTGACAGCAATTCTGTCTTTTCAAAGTGGCACTTTACTTTGAATTCATTTGGCATAGCAAGGCAGTCTAGTCTGAGCCTTACTGATGAATTATGTCCCTGGTGGACTTTTTACCTAAGTAATGTTGAATTAGATTTAATCGGATAACTTCTCCAGCTAGCTCACTTTCGTATACCAAGTATTGAATTGAATCTCTCTCTTCTGACTCCCTTGGTTCTTTTCAGATGAGAATAACCCATCTAATCAGTTCTACATCATTCTCGGATTTGAATAAAACCTTTAAAGCCTTTGTGACTTAGCACAGTAATAAATACCTCAAATGTAGGTAAAAGGAGCAAAGATCGAGCTGCCAGCACTAAAGGAAAAGAGGAAGGAACAAGTAGACAGATCTTTGTGGTTAATTGCAAACTAAGTCTGTCTAAGAAAAGAGGATCTCACTGACATATCTTTTCCCATATGATCGTAGCACAAGCTTATAAAATATCTCTTAATAGTAATTGCCAATGAATATTGCCATTGTCTTGATATATATTATTCAAAAATTGGTGTGTGGAGATAACAGTCTATGCTATTTTTTTTTTTTAAGACAGGCTCTCACTCTTTACCCCAGGCTAGAGTGCAGTGGCATGATCATGGCTCACTGAAGCCTTGAACTCCCAGGCTTAGGCGATCCTCTCACCTCAGCCTCCTGAGTAGCCGGGACTGTAGGCACAAACCACCACACCCAGCTAATTTGTGTCCTTTTTTGTAGAGACAGGATTTCACCATGTTGCCGAGGCTGCTCTCAAACCCATGAACTCAGGTAATAATCTCATTTCATTTCAGCCTCCCAAGTAGCTGGAATTACAGGTGTGCACCCCCATGCCCAGCTAATTTTTATATTTTTTTATAGAGACAGGGTCTTACTATGTTGCCCAGGCTGGTCTCAAACTCCTGAGCTCAAGCAGTCTGTCTGCCTTGGCCCCCAAAGTGCTGGGATTACAGGTGTGAGCCACTGCACCCAGCCTCTGTGCTAACTTTTTATATGAATATTTATTCAACTCCCCAAACTCCTCATATTCTAGATTAAATTTAGCAACATCCTTCCTCCTGCTTTGCCTGAAACTATTTCTCTTTCTTAGTTTATCTATCTCCAGAAAGGGCCTCACAGTTCCCACATTGTACTTGAAGTCACCTCTAATTTTATGCTTGCCTTTAAAAGAAAGCACAATTGCTAGGGAATGGGATTTAGAGTGAGACCTGAGTTCAAATCCTAACCCTACCCCTGACTGGTTGTGTGCCATTGATCAAATTATTTTAACCAGTGTGAGCCTGAGTTCATTCATCTGTATATAAGGATAATAAAGTTGGCGTCACAATACTATTGTAAGGATTAAATGAGATAAAATGCAAAAAACATCAGGCATGGGATTAGTTATATATTAAGGGCATTAACTATTGAGGTTCTGTATTAGTCAACCTGGGCTGCTATCACAAAACATCACACACTTGGTGGCTTAAACGACAGAAATTTATTTTCTCGCTGTTCTGGAGGCTGAAAGTCTGAGATCAGGATGCCAGTATGGCCAGCTTCTGGTGAAGACCCTCTTTCTGACTTTCAGACACTCGCCTTCTTTATGTGTCCTCACAGGGCAGAGAGAGAAAAGGAGAAGGAGAAAGAGCTCCAGCACCATGGCGTGCATGTTCCTGTGTAACAAACCTGCAGTCTGCACGTGTACCCCAGAACTGAAAGCATAATATATTTTAAAAATAATAAAAATGTAAAAAAAAGTAAATTTCAAGTGTGCCTGCCTGTACTTCCTGAAGCATTTTGCAATGGCTGATTTTAACATTTTTTGTCAAATAAATGCAGCCTCTCTGTCAAAAAAAAAAAAATTCAAGAAAGTTGCTTTGAATTGGGAGCACAATCTTTGTTGCCAGTCAATTACTTTGTAAAGGATATTTCTTTTATATAACACTGCGTTCATAGCAAGCGCTAATAAGTAATAATGATTGTTATTTAATTCTTTATAACCTTTCACTTGCCAAATCTTAGATAGCCTTCCTCTAAAGTTTTCCCCTCTGCATTTTTACCACAAACCTTAACCCAGGCAGGCTTCATCTCATAGCTAGATCTCTCAATATTTCCTTAGTAACTTCGGTCTCTGACTTCTCTGCTAATCTACCCTACTGCTAAACCAAACTTCCTTAAATACCACCTTAGATTAGTTGTCTCTCACTTTCCTAAGATCTGCATTCATAATCTGCCCTTCCTATTCAGTCTTCCTTAATTCCCAGTTTGCCAATACAAGTTATCTGTTCCCAGCAGGCCAAGGTCTTCACAGATTCATAGGGGCGATGGGGATTTCAGGAGTGATGTTCTGAGTTGGAAAGTACTGCCTCTTTTACTCCACCCATCTCAATATTGTCAGTCATCAAGAGCCATATCAACAGCCTCCTCTTCCCAAAATTCTTTCCGAAGCATTCCAGTGTTCATTGATTTTTCCTCTACCAATCTTCAAAACACTTAAACACATTTCTATTCAACATTGAATTACGCATTGTCTAAAAAACTTTTTTTAACCAATCCATGTATACTACTCATATATTCTTTCCTCTAAATAGGTAATTTCCCCAATGATGGCATCTATGTATTATTCACCTTCTACATTTTAAAATAGAGGTGGGCATGTAATATCATAGTTTGTCACATAATTTACAATTAGTATGATCAGGCAAAGTGTTAGCATTTTAGCTGAATCATTTTGTTTAATACAAAAATTTTTTATGGTAGATACTTACTATTCTGCATTTTAAAGATGAGTATTCTGAAGTTTTTAAACAAAGTTATTTGCTCAAGGTTAAAGAGCTAGTAAACAGCACAACTGAGAGTTGATTCATGGAATATTTGACCCCTGAGTCTTGATTATATCAGGTATTCAACACAAATTAGATTGTTGGCAGTTCCTTAATACCAGTTTGCTCTAATACAATTTCAATAACTTCCACACCACCGAACACAGAGCAGAGTGTCAAGTCTCAACAAATATTTGTTGGTTGATTGACTATAGGCAAATATCACATAATTAGTCTAATAAGTTTTTACTATTTCAATGGATAATACAGCATGAACCACTGAGCTTTCAGCTTATTTTCTAGAGCTTGTAGTTCTAGAAATATTTTCCACTTGGGGAAATAAATAAAGATTACTCAAATGGAACAAAACAGAGACTATTCAGTTTGTTACAGGAAGAGAGTCAGCTGCCATCACTTGCAGTTAACACAGACTCAGCTGTGGGAAATCTTTACAGTGGAAAAGGCAGGCCTCAGGTGTGCCTGGAGAGGAGGCTGTTGGCCTGGGAAAGCTGGAAGCAGCTAACTAGAAGCTGCATATTGTATATGATTGGTTGGGAAGATAATTGACTTTCTCTGGATGGTCCTGAGTTGGAATAAGAGTGGAAGTGGCAAAAGAATAGAGAAGCTGGCAGTCAGTAACCGATACCTTCCTGGGTCTATTGATGAAGAGCTTGTGGTTTCAATTTCTGGGCCGTTTTCTACAGAGGTTGTGGGTCAGAGTTGTATTACCACATATAGTCTGGGCCATTATCCATTGATATATTCAGTCTCACACATTTAACTATCAACCATTCTTTTTTCCTATAAAAAAAGACCCACTAATTTGCATCTTGTGGGTATTTGGAATATTTCTGATTATTAAGAAATCTAATATATATCCAAAGTCTTAAGTTGAGTGAATCATTGGTTTTCCTATGAAATGTAATTTTCTATAGAAACTCCTCATTTTGTTAAAGAAAAAAATCTTTTTCCCAAAAACATGAAGAAGCAATTACATCAAAAGATGACTGCAAATGTCAATTTTCCTATATAAAACACCCAGTGAAATTCTAGTGCCAATAAAAAATGTCAGATCAACAACCATAGGTTATAAAAAGAACACTGGTCTGGTTTCAATATATACTACAATGAGCCCTCTCCTAGACTTGCACCCAATGCTGTCTTAAATCTACAAAAGATTTGACATTTGGAAAGTTGTTGAGATTACCCCTCCCACTTACCACTTTTACCGAGTTCTGCCTAGATTGTTTCGGATAGTGCCCGAAATATAAAAGACAGAGCCCCATAAGGCACAATGTTTTTTCTCTGATAACTCTATAACCAGCCCATTTTATTTTTTGCCAACTAGTGTTGTCAAATCCAGGGATTTAGGGACTTTAATCTCTGAAATACTTAATTTTTTTGGATGTTCATCTTACTGAATCACAAACTCAATTTCTCCTCTCTACTGTAAATTAAGTGAACTGCAATCTTCTTTATACTGCTCACATCAAGTCAGAAATTAGAATTGGTTTTAGTCAAAGCATTCTGCCTAGATTTAGAAAATACATTCTCCATTATTTAGAATAGTGCTCATTACCTTATACCTGGAAATAAGGAGAAAGTCAGCTTATTCCCCTCAAAAAGATAAGCAATTTTCTCAGGAAAAAAGCGAAATAAAAATCCTCTACTTCGTTTTATTTTATTTTTGAGACAGTCTCACTCTGTCCCCCAAGCTGGAGTGCAATGGCACCATCTTGGCTCACTGCAAACCCTGCCTTCCGGGTTCAAGCAATTCTACTGCTTCAGCCTCCCAAGTACCTGGGACTACAGGCGCCCACCATCACTCCCGGCTAATTTTTGTATATCTAGTAGCAACGACGTTTCACCATGTTTGTCAGGCTGGTCTTGAACTCCTGACCTCAAGTGATCCACCCACTACCTCCCAAAGTGCGGCATTACAAGCAGGAGCCACTGTACCCGGCAAAAATCTTTTAAAAAGTCAATATTTTTCAAAATGGGAATTAATTAGCACACAAAGCTTTGAGTAAACCAAAGGAAACCAAAACTGACCTGGCGTTCAAGAAGTTCGGAGCGAGTCAATCAGTCCTGAACAAGCACACCAAACCAGGAGCGCAGGCAGCAGGGGGAGGGGAGATGGGAGAGACCAGAGCCAAGGCAGGGCAGGGGCACTGATAATTAAGGCTTCCTGGAGGGGTGGAATATTTAGCCAGTTCTTGAATTGGCAGAAACATTATGAGAATAATATATATCGTAGAGTATTTAAAATATATTCTAGACAGCACGGGTAGCATAATAATTGACCTCTTCTGCATAACTTTAACTTTCAAGCTCTAAGTTCTACCCCATGAAAAACTGTGGGCCTAATTCAGTCCCTAAATGGGATAATATGAGGAAAATGTGTTCAGAATTCAGCATTACATCAGCTCAGCTGCCAGTCAGAATATTATACCTTAGGAAATAATTTAGCAGATTTTCTTCCAAAAGTGCCTCCAGAACAATTTTGTTCTTCTTTTTCTTCTGCTGCTATATTAAAAAAAAAAATTAAAAATTCCTATAGGCATGGTATAGAGTAACTTAGAAGGCAAGAATAAGTTAAGCAACATTAACACGCACATACTCTTACACAGACAACTTCAATCTTGCAAGAGTGTTTGCTTTATTACTATTCTTACTATTATAAAGATAGAGGCAGGTGGGAGTGGTCTCACTATGTTGCCTAGGCTTGTCTCAGACTCTTGAGCTCAAGGGATCCTCCCATTTTGGCTTCCCAAAGTGCTGGAATTGCAGGCATAAACCACTGCACCTGGCCAAGTACTTGCTTTTAAACTCAGTTGAATGAGCGAGTGGTAGGTTTCAGATATAATTTGAAATTCTATCTCAGTCTGCTTTTTCTAATTATTACTATCCATTAAATCATATGCATTTATGGTCAGCTCTGGGAGAGAAGGAAAAAGCTTTGTTTGGGTCCACAGGTGGCTCTTTCTAGGGAGGGAGAAACACTTTCTTATCTCCTCCCATTGTAATAAGCTCTTTAACTGTCTGTCTTTTCCACACTAACCTGTGAACTTCTCCAAGATAGGAACAGAATTTCCCACAGGGAAGTAAATGAAAGAAGATCTCAGGGGGTTGGAGATTCCTGCACCCCATCTGCCCACCTGCATGACTCTCTTCTCCTTGGCAAATTCCAGCCTTCATCCTGACAGCATTTAGATTTTTGCCTTCCTGGAAGCCATGGTGGAATTACTTCCAGTTTGGCGAGTGCTTCATTTGCTTCACCTCTGGAGCCAGCCAAGCAGCTCCCACAGTCTCCCCATGGTGCTTGGCTGTGTTACTGCTGAGCACAGTGCAGTCAGCATGTGATCTTTAAATAACGCTAAGTCTGATATTTCCAGTTTATGAGCATTTGCGGAATAAGATAAGCACCCTTGACAGCTGCATTTGAGCTGGGTTTTGATGAGAAGCAAGGCTAGAATGAGCCTGCCTCTAGGGTAGGACACGTGGCCCCATCTGCTTAGGGCCGTTTATGAATAACTGATAACACATGACCAGACTGAAGTCATACCCTGATAACAAGGCTATTTGAAATAGCAAATACCACTTTAAAAATATATTAGAGATAAATAATACCTCTTTTAATGCCCAGTCTGATAGTTAAGAGCCAGTTTACATTTTTTCCAATTAAAGTGATTCATTCTTGGTTGCATTAGTGGCAAGAGAAAAGGAAAACTCTGGGAAAAAGATTAAATTATTATGATAAAGTTATTTTTAAAGTATAAACAAATGATTTCAGAATCAACAGCAAATATTTGACCACTTTCTCTTTTAATTTAATATCAATATGCTTATGATCATGAAATGTAGTTAAGGAATGGGGGAAGAAGATGAGCTGGAAGGGGAAGGAAGGAAAGAAGGAAGGAAGGAAGGAAAATGGAAGAAAGGAAGAGAGGGAGGGAGGGAGGAAAGGAGGAGAAGGAAAATCCCTTTTGCACTTTTCCAGGTTTACCTGCAGGTTTTATTCTTCTGGATGCTATAGCCGTATTATTAAAAGTATAGAATGAAAACCCACATGAATTATAACATGCTCATTATGCACAGCAACCCAGATATGAGAGAAAGATTGATAAATATTAATTCTGACACAGAAATAGAATTAGAATTGGAAATCTAGGTTCATCCAGTGGTGAATTATATTTTTATCAGCCATATAAACTAAAAAGGAAGAAACTAAAATCATCTAAACCTGTAATTGAATTGCATGTCTTTTGAAGATACAACAATGAATTTAAACTTCCTGCACACAGTTTTAAGGTGGTAGAGCTTTTTCTCCTAATATTTCCAATATCTGTGCCTTTGAGCCTGTCAGTCTACCTAAACAAATTTTAATAATAATAAAAAAGAACTACTCTCTGAACTGCACTGTAATATTTTTTAGCACAGTTCCTGAATATGTGCTTAGTGCTTTGGTATTAATACTTGATTTAGAACCCCACTTTGAAGCTCTGAGTTTGGGTCATCAATACAATAATTTTGCTGTGTTAGTTCCACTTTCTGGTAAACAGTGATTCCTTTTTTGAATTTCAGCATCACAAAAAACCCAGGAACGTTCAAATATTTCCAATACAAGTTATCTCCCAGGGGTACTTGTGTTCTAACGTATATTTTTAATATAAACTTGTGTTTAAAAAATATTAATAGCCATCTGTTTCGCATAAAGTTCACTAGAATTTCATTGATGTTTCTCATTAATCTTACGTGAATATAGAGGATTAAGGAATTGAAGTATAATTCAGTTTGAGACATTCTGTGTCAACAGATTCTCAATTGAAACTGGTTAAACATGACTTTGAGTTTCTAAAAGAGAGCATAGACCATGAAAAAAACAATCAGTAAGACATTTAAGATATTATGGATGAGGGAAAGTCCTTCTTCTGACAAAAACTCCAATAAATTAGAAATTTAATAACCCCACAGCCTGTGACACAGAATAGAGAAGAACAGGATTACAACGATGACCTGCCATCCGGATCCGCTACCAGGAGCAGGAAGAGGCAGGAAAAGAAATAACACGTTTAGGGTATTAATAACAACATCCCCACACGTATTTCCAAGAAAGCGTCTACAGTGGAGCAGGCACACACAAAATTTTGGCTTGCTTCTTAAAACGCATGCACTTTTACATTTTTGTTTAGAATTGAGTGAATCTACTAAAGTGAAAAGTAAACGACCCTTGATGCAGGTGCAGGCAATTCCCTAGACCAGTAAAGAAAGCCTGCTTTGAAAACTACTACAGGTTTTTAATGATCTCTTACAGCTCTGCTATTGCCATTGAATAGTCATAATGCTATAGCAAGTCAAAATGAGGACTGACCACCTCAATAGCTAGTGAGAAAGCATGCTTTGTTGGTAACTGCTTGTTCGAGGTTCAGTGATCCTAGAATTTGGGGACCCTCTGCCTTGTGCTGACCAACTGCCCTTCTGACTGTCCCATTTTGGTCACAAAATCCTGCCCACGTGAAAGGTCCAGCTGAAATGCCACTTCCACCAGGAAACCTTCCCTGATGACCACTACTTTATCTGGCTGGGGCCACTTTTGAAACGTCTAAGGTGCTCTCTGAAAGTTCACTTTTCTCTTTTTCCTGTTCTTTGTGGCACACAACCCAGCAGTCCGGTCCCTACAGAGCAGAGGCTGACTCCTTCCCTTTTCAATATCCACAACATCTTTAATAAATGGAAAATCCCAGCAGCTCCCTGCACCACAGGGCTCATCACATGCCAGGCACTGGCCAAGGCCCTGTGTGTGTATAAACTCACATCTCATCATGTCCCTGAAGTAGAAAGTATCTTTATCTCCAATTTTCAAAAGAGGAAACTGAAACACAGAGAGGGGTGGTGTAAGTTACCCCAGGTCACAGAATTGGTACGTGCTAAACTTCCTTTTGTCTTTCACACAAGAGACAATCAAATTCCATTCCTGTGCCTAGATTTTATATTTGAGCAGCCAACCAAAATTAGCCATGAAGCATTTGCTGAAGCCTTCCCACCCTTAACAACTTACTGTTGTAGGCTGTGTGTGTGTGTGTGTGTGTGTCTGTATGTGTAGGGAATTCACATCTATTTGGCGTCATACAATGCAAAGTAGTTTCCTGAGTATTAAGCCTTAATTCCAGACTAAGTTCTGGCACAGTGGGATTGAGCCTGGGGTGAAAGCTTGGGCAGGCCTGGCCTGTGGCTACCAGTACAATACAGTGCTGGGTCACCCAAAGCACTGGCTTGCTCCAGTCCCAAGAGAAAAGGTGTCACTTTGTGTGGCTGTGTATATGGGCTATCAAAAATAAAGAAACATTTTTAGTTCCTTTTCTTTTCTTTTTTTTTTTTCCTTTTAGTATAATGGTTGTTTCTACTACCATGGTAACAAATTAGATTTTGTGTATTCATTTTCTATTGCAGCCAGAACAAATCACCACCAATGTAGGCCACACAAACCAAATGTATTATCGGGAAGTTGGCAGGTCAGAAGTCTGGGTGCTCTTGGCTGGTATGTGCACCATCTTTTCCCAAGGCTGAAATCAAGAAGTCTGGGGGACTCTGTGACTTTATGGAGGCTCAGGGATGAATTCGCTTCCAGGTCATTCATGTGGTGCTTGCCTCTGTGGCACCGACGCCCTGTTTCCCTCTGGCTGTCCACTGGGGTCCTTCTCAGTGTCCCGGTGCCTTCCACACTGGTGACTCCCAGCTCCTTCTCCATCTTAAAGCCAGTACTGAGGGTTGAGCACCTTAGAGAGATCTGGAGTCTCTCTAAGCACCACTCCTTCTCAGTGCTGACTGCTGGCTCCTTCCTCTTTGTCATTTAAAGTCTCACGAGATGGCACTAGGTCCATCCAGATAATCCAGGATGATCCCCCTATTTTAGTGTTAGCTGATTAGTAATCTTAATTCCATCTGAAAAGTCCCTTCAGAGCAGTGTCTGGATTTGCTTTTGACTGAATGTCTGGAAGACAAGTATGTGGGGTGTCTTTAGAATTCTGCCAACCACACACGTTGACCCTCAAAAGAGAAATGTGAAAATGTTTTCTTAACCAGAAGTTTTGTGATTTAATTTCATTACTCAACATTCTGTATTTTCCTACTTAACAACTGTGTTACGGTTAATAATATATACATTGAAATGAGGAATTTAGGTAGTCACAATTCTGATAAAAAGATGCTTTAATCGGTAAGCATATTATTTTAAATGACATTCCTTTATAAACTGTAAATACACTAAATGAATTCCATGATCTGAAATACATGTGAATGTATTAACTAGTTTGGATATAATAGTAAAGTATGCATGTTTATATTAAATTATTCTCAGAGAATTGTGGATATCTGATAATTATAGATAATATTCTCTTTAATGATATGTGTCAAAATGGAAAACAATACAGAATTTATGAAAATACTATACATTACTTTTGCTGCCTTTTTTTCTTTGACCATCCACAAAACTGTCTATAAAAATAATTTCAACATCAGGATTAAGTTTTACTTTAGGTTATACATGCATCATAATGGTATAATAAAATATATTTCTTAGAGATAAGCTAAATTAAGCAAAATGTACAATTGGTCACAGTTATATAGTGCCAATGAGTAGTTTAAAGATTTAGATTTTATGTATTCTGAAGAAGGAATCAAGTGTCCCCCAAATAATTTTTGACAACATGGGGCACAAAGTAATATCCCTTTTATGCCACTGAATGAGGGAATGAATGAGATTTAGTGGTGGTGTTAGAGGTCACTAATTTACTCTATGAAATACTTAATGAAATGATCCAAGAATTAGCCTTGTCTAACCTTGTGTAAGACCCCATCTGACCCCATATTCTAAAATCATGATTTACAGTAGTTTTCATCCTGACTTTTTATTGTTCCATTTACATTATTCAGAAATGTCCATACATAGCAAAAATGTAAACAAAATTGTTCCTGAGGAAAATGTAAAAAGCAGTTAAATCAAGATTATCATAAGAATCTATCGATGGCATGAGAGATTCAGTAAGCTTTCGATAACAGTGATATATCCAAAATGCTGTGAATTTTCAAGAAATTAGTGAACAGTCCTATATGAGGAGACAGAGGCAGTATGTGAGGGAGAAAAGGCATGGCATTTCTGGTAGTTTGCTGAAGTTATGACATAGACAAAGCACTTAACTTTCTGTGGAAAGCAAAACAAAGTATAGTGGAGGCAAAGTACTCCACCTTCCTATCCTGCAAACAAGACAGGACTCCCTAAAGAAGGAACATTTCATCTAAACGATCTATCTTTCTGTGTTGCGCTATGTGGCTGTTTCTACTGGCTGGAGGCTTATAGAAAGCAGGCTGCAGCCCACACCAAATTGCTAGGAGTAGCCACGTGCACATTGGCTTCTACGATCAAATATATGTACATATATTTATAGCTGGTATACATAGTTTCCACAGGTTGAAAGGCATCATGGGCCTAGATCATTAGAGACAGACAGTATCAACCTTTTGAAGTTCTCCAAAAGTTATTCTACAGTGTTGGACTCTCAGTGTTTATGTTTCCTCTCCTCTGACATCTCCACTGCTCCAGCCAAAGGCCGTTTCCTGTCTGTCAACAGTGGAAATTGGAAACAGCTGCTCCCCAGTCCTTTGTATAATAGGTTCTGTGTGCACATTGTGCTCTCAGGTCTTTAAGACCACCTTCAATACCTGAAGAGGTCAGAGAGCAGAAGAACTTTGAAGTTGGAAGGGGCCTTAGTAATCATCAAATCCAAATTCACCAAGGCAGGAGCCCCATCTGCGGCCCCCACCCTTGGGCTATCCTTTGCCTCTGCACAGGGAATTCATGACCCACAAGGCAGTACATTTTTTGTTTTAATCGCTTTAACTGTTAGCAACCTCAATCTTATATTTAACTGGAAGCTAGCTGCAGCTTCTATATGACCTTAAATTCTGTTATCTAGAATTAAATAGAATAAACAGTTTATTCACCTCTAGGAAGAGAACTGTCCTATTCTTCCAAATATTTCGTTCTAATTTAAACATTATCATTTCTCCAAGTGAGTAAAATGGTTTACATTGATCTTACAGTTCTTTTTATTAATTTCTACACACTCTCTATTGTGTGAATTCCCCTCTCTTAAAAAAATGTTTCAAATAATAGGACATTGTATACAGTTCCAGAAAAATAAACAGAATAGTCAAGAAAATAAGCAGGACACAAAAAGAATACGGCATAGTTACATCTATATAAATTCAAAATGGGGTTGTTTGGGAATGCATCTACAGATGATACAACTATAAAACAAAGCAAGTTAATGAGTATTAGAAAAGTCATGTTGGGTTGACCTTTTGGGGACACATGGAAGTGTGATTAGAGAAGGGCACAGGGCTAGGCTAAGGGGTGTTGGGAGTATCCAAATTGGCCTTCAGCTTAGAGGGGACAAAGTAGAGCAGAGCCAGAACAACAAAGCAGTATTTTAACACTTTCAGCTGATTCTTTTGTATATAGCTTCCTATTCTAAACAAGTTTACCTTGCTTCTTTCTATGGCTTTAAGCATTATTTATTGACTTTCCACCACAAAATGTGAAGATTTATCTCCCTTTCACTAGCACATCCTCACCCACACTGTATAGGGGCATATTTCTTTCCTTACAATCTCCCAATGTAGTTATATCACAATATTGGTTATAAATATTTAGTGTTGGTATGTCGTGATAAGGAATGCAATAATTACCGCTGAGTCCTGTAGCATCTGTCCCCTGAAAAGCTTTTTGTTTTCCTTGGAATGTATACTAATTTTATTTGTTTGTTTTATTCTTCACTTGTATAAACCTCCTCTCAATTCATCCAATTCACATTGTGTTTACTTAAGTTAACAGTTTCCTTAAGAAATCCTTCCCAGAGCTATTGACTCTCTCTCAGCAGACCTGGCTGCTCACTCAGTACTTCCGTTCTCATCCTGGGGGTGCCTTTCACTTCTCTCTTTGGTTGACTTTCCATACCTGGATGTCATGATCTCCTCCGTCTTCCTTTATTCCCGTTTTTTGTTGGAACACATCCCTTTGTAGCTTCTTGTAAATGGCTGCATGGAAGATAATATATTTGAGATTTCTGAATGTCCAAAAATGTCTTTATTCTCATTTAATTCATGATTTTCTCAAGTACAGAATTCTAGTATTAGAAGCCATTTTTTTCCTCCAAATTTTGACGGTCTTACTCCACCATCTGCCAGTTTCCATTGCTATTGAGAAGGCTGATATCTAACAGATTGTTGAACTTTCACATGCAGTCTTATAATTTTCTCTCTGAAAAAATCTGTGGTCTTCTTCGTCACCAGTACTATAAAGTTTGACAAGTATGTACCTGGCTGCGCCTCTGTTGTCATCCACTGTGTCTGGATACTCTGTGAGCCTCTTCAGTCTGAACACTGGAGTCCTTCTGTTCCGGCACATTTCTTTAATAATTCTCTCACTTCTACTTTCATACTTCTTTCTTAAGTCCCATATTATTCAGATTTTTAAACTAACTGAATCCGTCAGTTTTCTCCTCCTCCTCCTCCTCCTCTTTTTTGAGTTAGAATCTTGCTCTGTTGATCTCGGTTCACTGCACCTCCACCTTCTCAGTTCAAGTGATTCTCCTGCCTCAGCCCCTCAGGTAGCTGGAACTGCAGGTGCCCAGCAGCACCCCCGGTTAATTTTTGTATTTTTAGTAGAGATGGGGTTTCACCATGTTGACCAGGCTGGTCTCAAACTCCTGATTTCAAGTGATCTGCCCACCTCAGCCTCTCAAAGTGCTGGGATTAGAAGCATGAGCCATCATACCCGGCCTAATTTTCTTATCTTTTATCTCCACTTTCTATACTTGGTCTTTTGCTCTGCATTCTGAGAACTTTTTTCAGCTTTATCTCCCATTCTATGGAGGTTTTCATTTCTGTGTTTATGCTTTCCATTTTTAAGAGCACATATGTTGATCAATCACGAATGCTTTTCTGTAGCACGCCATTCTTGTCTCCTCAATAATATAGTTTCCCTTCTCTCTCTGATAATGGTTTTTATTTTTATTTTTTAAGTTTTCTTTTTTCTGTATTAACTCTTTTTCCTCCAAGTTACTATTCTGCCCCTCCCCCCCGCCCCCACCCTTGTGTTGGTCTCTGTTTTTCATATTCCATGATTTCTGGTTGGACACCAAAAAGCTGCTCAACCAGAAATTTTTGGAAGCTCTACAAAACAGAACGAAGTTTGTCAATTATGAGCATCACATTTGGGTGATCTGGCTGAGCCAGTTAATGGGAGAAACTCTAATCATAGCACCTTTAGATCTTTTCTCCAGGGATGATTTAGCTTAACAGACAAGAGTTTTCTAATCTCTTCCTAGAGTGAAGAAACCAGCATCCTCTGTGTGGGGAAGAAGCCTGGAGGTGGTGGTAAGGGGTCTCAGTATTCCATATGTGCACACTATCACAAAATTCCTTTGCTTCAACAGGAAGCACCAGCTCTGGGCTCTGCAGGAGTCCTCTTGTTAGCCAGACAGCCACTCTTTTACCCTACACAGAGACTAACATCCGGTCTTCTACCTGAGCAGGAAGGTAATCTGGGAGTTACCAGCTTCTTAAAAATGCTTTCATGAAGTTTTCTAGGTTCTGCTTCCTCCTTCAGTCAACTTATAGAAGTATTTGGTGCTGTGTCAGTCCTTACTCTGAGGAGTTTGGCCAGTAATTAGATGCTTCTCAGCTTTTCCCACTGCCAGGAGGGTTCAGCTTTCGTGGGTGTGCTAAATTAGTAACCATTCGCTTTCCGGTTTTACAGATATCTCTTCCATTTTTTTTCCTCGTGGGCAGACACACACAAACACACACGCACGTGCACACATGATTTTTTAATAATTCAATTTATTATGGATTTGACAAAAATAATAGCTAAACACGTGTGTCTAATTTGCCATCTTAATTGAAAACTACCCATACATTCTATCACATGAGCTTCTCTCAAGACAAGTTTTTCCATAGTTAATGTGTTCCAAAAGATGTCTTTAAAAATGTAGATGATATCATTTTTAATTTTAATATTATATCATTTTTAATTTTAATATTATGCTTATAATATTACCCATTATTCACCCTTTTAAGGTAATCTGGAAGCTCAATCCTGTGATAGGAACGACAATAAAAAGCACTAATTTAGATATGTCAGACACTATACACAAATCAAAAAGTAATAGCTTCCCCTCACAGCTTTGTGTTATCTGCACATCTGATAAATATGTTCTTTGACTTCATTTACATCATGGGTTGGCAAGCCACAGCTGATGGGCCTAACTGGACTGCTGCCTGCCGTTGTAGATAGTTTTATCGGAACACAACCATGCTCATTTGTCTACATATTGCCTATAGCTGGTTTTGCACCACAATGGCTGAGTGGCATAGTTTTGCAAGGACCATATGACCTGCAAAGCCTAAAATATTTACTCCTTGACCCTTTGCAGAAAAAGCATGTCAATCTCTGCTGTAAGTTATTGATAAAAATAAAGATGCAAGGCTAGATCTAAACCCAGCGGTGAGGCAGCAAACCTCTGTGAAGGCTGACATTGATTCATTAACTAGTATAATTATTCCATGAGTTTTTAGGTTACACTAAAGTATATAAGCCAAAAACAAAAATTAATGCAGATTTAAAATTGAATGACTAGTTTTATAAAATAAAAAATCCCCTGTCACTTGGTTCTCAAGTGATAACATTCAAATACAGAGAATCACTGTAGAAGATATTCACATGCAGGATTACTGAATCCTATATGTGGATTCTAAGGGATTTTAAGAATTTTCAGAATGGGTTCTAAGGAAAACTAGTCTTATTAAAGGAAAAAAGAATGCTATAACAAGTTTATGATATACCATTTACTACATTTTCCCTTTTGGAGATTTATAACATGTCTCCAAAAGGGAAAATGTAGTAAATGGTATTTTGAAAGATTTTGATAATTCCTGCAAAAGAAAAATCTGAGTAACTTTGTTTATGAAGACATTACCCTTTACCCATTCAAAATCCCTTCTATTTCTGACTTTATGGTTTCATCTGCACTTCTGTGGTAGGAAATATTGTCAAATTCCTTTACTGACATTGTTGGTACTAACCAAAATGATGAATGGTGTTTTTCATGGTTTTCAGAAACTCCAATATCTTTATGGTTCCCTGTGTGTGATAGCAGAGTTCTACCTGGAAGCAAGTCTAAAGGAAGCTGACAGTTAACAAAGACAGGGGCAGTGCACCAAGACAAATGGTGTATATCATTTATTGCCTCCCTGTCCCTTATTCTGAGCCCAACAGAAATAAATGAGAATGAGATAAAAATGATAGCCATTCAGGCCGGGCACGGTGGCTCAAGCCTGTAATCCCAGCACTTTGGGAGGCCGAGGCGGGTGGATCACGAGGTCAAGAGATCGAGACCATCCTGGTCAACATGGTGAAACCCCGTCTCTACTAAAAATACAAAAAAAAATTAGCTGGACATGGTGGCGCGTGCCTGTAATTCCCAGCTACTCAGGAGGCTGAGGCAGGAGAATTGCCTGAACCCAGGAGGTGGAGGTTGCGGTGAGCCGAGATCATGCCATTGCACTCCAGCCTGGGTAACAAGAGCGAAACTCCGTCTCAAAAAAAAAAAAAAAAAAAAAAAAAAATGATAGTCATTCAGCTGGGGACAAATGGGATCACCATCACCTGCTGGAAGCAACCAAAATGCTCTGCACTTAGCAATCGGTGAGCAGACAGGCCAGGCAGCCTCTCAGCAGGGTTATGGTTTAGTTTGTCCATCCAACTTTGGACAGTATTAACAAGTGCCTTTATTCTATAATTTGGCATAGAAATCTATAGGGGAACACTGATATATGACACTTTTCTGTCTTCTCTTCTGCCATGGAGTTTTGCATTCTGTACCTTGCTTCCTACCTGCCACAGATGATTCTAGTCATTAGTAAAAGTAACTTATTTGAGCACTATCTCATGCCTCAACTCATTTAGTATTGATAAAATAATAAACCTGACACTTCTGTTCACTATATACTAAATATACACTCAGTAAGGACCATCTCTACATTTTTACTGGGTAGCAGCATCAAACTCAAGCTATTTCTTTTCACACAAAGCATGAAAAGGGAAGTGTCTCAATGAATGAGAATTTTCTCTATTTTTGTGAACCTATCTATAATCATTTATTTTATAATACATTATTATCTCATTCCAGAATCAAGCTATGTTGTCATTCCCATTTTGCAGATAAATAAACCAAAACTTAGAATGATTCAATAACCTGCCACAGGTCTCAGAAAAGAGTCAGAATTTAAACTTAGATCTCATGGACAAAGGCCATGCTCTTTCTAACAAACCTTGCTGGCTTTCCAAATACTCCTTGTTTTTCTCATTCTCTAATTATACCAGTCTAGTAAGTCTATTTTTAAAAATCCACAAACAGAGAAAAGAGGCTTGTTTACCATGATTTCTTCTTTGTAAACCAACATGGTCTAACATCTGTTACCCTTTGCTTATAAGTCACCAAAAAAAGTTATTTTCAAAGATTTTACCAGGTAGTAGCATCATACTAATTACTTTGTGGTTTCTAGCTGATAACATTTTTCTCTCTTCTGTGCAGTGAAAATAAGGAGATGATCAAAGTAGGAGTTCACAAATCACATGGTTTATTGCCATACAAAGAGAATTTTTGTCTTAGATTCACAATGCTAAAGAGGGGAAGAAGACATAAACAAACCACAAAGAGAATATACTTGACAGATGAGGTGCATTAACCACATAGTGAATGAGTTTCACAATTACTAAACTCTAGTTGCTCAGGATTAAAACAGGCCTCTGTGAAAAGGAAAGTCTTATAAATATTGAGATGCCCTTTTATAGGAGAAATTCTTGGGAGAAACTGGCTTGACCATCACAGCAGAAATTTCTGAAGACACTTAGGATCCCCCAAAGCAGTGTTGGTAGGTGGGGCTTCGGAGTTACTCTAAAGCTGTAGCAATCAAGTCAGTGTGCTATTAGCATAAGAATAGACATTTAGAGTTGTAGAAAAAATAGGCTTCGGAATTAGGTCTACACTTCTAAGGACAATATATTTTCAACAAACACCAAGGTAATTCAATAGGGAAAGGATACTCTTTTCAATTAATGGTGCTGGAACAACTATATCTCCATAGGCAAAAATGAAATAAAAAATGAATTTTGAACCATACCTCATACAAAATATAAAAACTAACTTGAAATTGATCATAGATTGTTGTAAACAAACTATTAAACCTCCAGTGGAACAGCATGGGAAAATATATATAAAGTTGGGGTAGAAAAAGATTTTTCAATAGAACATAAAATTAAGAACTGATAAATTGAAGTTAATAAAAATTAAAATTTCTGCTTTTTCAAAGATACTGTTAAGAAAATGGAAAAGCAAGCTATAGTCTAGCAGAATGTAACCACAACACATAAATCTCACAAAAAAATCCTGTATCCAGAAAATATAAAGAACTCTTATAATTTAATAATACAGAAACAGAAGCTCTCCAAAAAGAGCAAAAGATTTGAATGGGTTCATTACAAAAGAAGATATATTGATATGCCAATAAGCACTTGAAAAACGTACTCAACATCATCAGTCATCCAGGAAATGTAAATTAAAGCTGCAATGGGAAATCACTACACACCCAGTAAAATGGCTAGAATTAAAAATATGACAATACTGAGTGTTGGCAAAGATGTGGAGCCATGAGGACTGTTATACATTGCTGTGAGGACAATCAGAAATTACAAACACTTCTTGGAAAACAGTTTGGAAGTTCTTTACAAAATTTAACATATACTTCCCCTATGGCCCAGCAATTCAACTCCTAGGTACCTCCCCTTCTTCACCAAAAATATATGTTCTCACAAAAATTTGTACTTGAGTATACAGCAGCTTATTTTTAATGGCCAGAAACAGCCATTATGGCATATTCATATAACGAAGTTACACAACAATGAAAATAAATGAACTACTGATACATACCAATTGTGAACGAGGCTAAAATAATTATGGTGAGCAAAAGATGTCAGACACAAAAGGGTACATGCTATAAAACTCCATTTTATGAAATTCTAGAAAAAGTAAAAACAATTTATTATAATGGGCAGCAGATCAGTGCAGTGCATACCTGAGGTTTGTGGTATGGGTGGAGATTGACAAAATATGGGTAAAAGTGAACTTTTGGGGATAATGACATATTCTATATCTTAATAATGGTGGAGGTTACATGATTGTATATACTTGTCAGAACACGTCAAAATGCACATTTAAAATGGGATATTTTATTGTGTGTAAATTCTATCTCAACAAAGTTGATTTCTTAAAAGTATATGTAGAAAAATAGAAACATACACCCAGAAGTATATAAATAAGGGTTGTTATGCCTAGATGATAGAACAATGAAAAATTTTTTACTGTCTTTATTTTGCTTTTCTGTGTAATTCAGTTTTTTCAATATAATTATATATACTGTGAGTAAAATCCAAAATAATTATATATCGTGTTAGTAAAATCCAAAATAATTACATATAGTGTTGGTAAAAAAAATTAAAATTAAATTGACATTTGTTAATTAAGAAAAAGTTATGACAGGCTGGGCGCAGTGGCTGATGCCTGTAATTCCAGCACTTTGGGAGGCCAGGGTGGGCAGAACACTACAGACCAGGGGTTTGAGAACTGCCTAGCCAACATGGTGAAACCCTGTCTCTACTAAAAATATAAAAATTAGCTGACTGTGGTGGTAGGCACCTGTAATCCCAGCTATTTGGGATGCTGAGGCAGGAGAATCGGTTGAACTCAGGAGGTGGAGGTTGCAATGAGCCAAGATTGCACCACTGTACTCCAGCCTGGGCAAGAAAGTGAGACTGCATTAAAAAAAAAAAAAAAGGTAATGTCATTTTCATAATTTTCTCATTCTCTCATGGGTTCAAGGACAGGCTTATTCACCTCTTAATCACCTACTGAACCCAGTACCCCCAATAATATTTGGTGAAATTAAATTGAAATGCTACCTTCACTCTGGTTATTATTCCCATGTAGACAACCTACACCGCTTTCCCTTAATAATAATTTAGGTCTCAATTTCATTCAGTTCTGCCTGATTTTAGTTATATCTTTTCTCCTGCTAGCTTTCAGGTGAGTTTGCTCTTGTTTCTCTAGTTCCTCTGGCTGTGATGTTAGATCATTAATTTGAGATCTTTCTAACTTTTTGAGGTAGACATTTAGCACTCCAAACTTTGCTCTTAACACTGCTTTTGCTGCATCCCAGAAATTTTGGTATGTTGTGTCTCTGTTTTGATTTATTTCAAAGAATTGTTTTATTTCTGCTTTAATTTTACTGTTTACCCAAAAGTCATTCAGAAGCAAGTTAATTTCCATGTAACTGTGTGGTTTGGAGAAATCTTCTGGTATTAACATCTATTTTTATTCTAGTGTGGTCTGCGATTACGGTTGGTATGATTTTGATTTTTATGACTGTATTGGGATTTGCTTTATGGCTGAGGATGTGGTTGATCTTGGAGTATGTTTTACGTGCAGTTGAGAATGTATATTCTGTGGTTGATAGGTGGAGTATTCTGCAGGTGCCTATCAGGTTCAATTGGTCAAAAATTGATTTTAAGTTCGGAATTTCTTTGTTAGTTTTCTGCCCCTATGATCTGTATAATGCTGTCAATGGGGTATTGAAGTCCTCTACTATTATCATGTGGCTGTGTAAGTCTTTTCGTAGGTCTGAAAGTAGTTGTTTTATGAATCTGAATGCTCTAATATTGGGTGTGTATGTATTTAGAATAGTTTAGTCTTCTTGTTGAATTCGGCCCTTTATCATTATTTAATGCCCTTCTTTGTCCTTTTTTACTATTCTTTGTTTAAAGTCTGTTTTATCTGATATAAGAATAGTGCCCCTGTGCTCTTTTTAGTTTTATTTGCATAATAGATCTTTCTTCAGCTCTTTACTTTGAACCTATGAGTGCCATTACGTTAAGCATGAGATGAGTTTCTTGAAGAGAGCAGATGGATGGGTCTTATTTTTTTAAACCAACTTTCAGATTTTTGCCTTTTGTTGGCATTTAGACCATTTACTGTCAAGGTTAATATTGCTATGTGAGGGTTTGATTCCGTGGTGAAGCTGTTAGCTGCTTGTTTTATAGTTCCTATTGTGTGATTGCTTTATAGGCTCCATGGGCTATGTACTTAAGTGCATTTTTGTGGAAACAGGTATTGTTCTATTGCTATAATTCCCTTAAGGATCTCTTATAAGGCTGGTCTGGTGGTATTAAAGTCCCTCAGTAATTTCCTGTCAGGAAAATATTTTATTTATCCACTTATGAAGCTTAGCTTGGCAAGATATAAAATTCTCTGTTGGAATTTATTTTCTTTTAGATTGCTGAAAATAGGCCCCAAGGTCTCCTGCCTAGTAAGGTTTCTGCTAAAAAGTCCTCTGTTAGCCTGATGGTATACTCCTTGAATATAATCCGACCTTTTTTTCTAGCTACCTTTAAGATTTATTTTCTTTCTTTTTTTCCTTTTTTTTTAATGTTGACCTTGGACAGTCTGGTGACTACATACCTTGATGATGTTCATTTGCATAGTATCTCATAGGCGTTTTCTGGATTTCTTGTCTCTGGATGTCTACCTCTTGAATTGGGAAGTTTTCTTGAATTGGGAAATTTTCTTGAATTATTCCCTCATATATGTTTTCCACGTTGCTTACTTTTTCTCTTTTTCTCCAAGAATGCCAATAATTCATAGGTTTCATTGCTTTACATAATCCCACATTTCTCAAAGACTTTATTTTTAAAATTTATTATTATTATTATTTGTCATTTTTGTTGGACTGGGTTAGTTTGAAAGTCTGGTGTTCCAGCTCTGAAACACTTTATTTTGCTTATTGTAATCTACTGATAAAGCTTTCAATTGTATTTTGAGTTTTTCAATTCCAGAAGTTCTGAATGATTTCTTTTTAAAATGTTTATATCTTTCTTCATTTCCTGAATTGCTTTAGAAGTTTCTTTGTGATTTAAACCTTGTCTTGGAGCTTGTTGAGCTTCATTGCAATCCATGCTTTGAGTTCTTTATCTGTCATTTCTGAGTTTCCATTTTGGTTAGAGACCACTGCTGGAGAACTTGTGTGATCCTTCAATGGCATCACTACCTTCAGATTTTTTATAGTGCCAGAATTCTTGTGCTGGTTCTTTCTTATCTGGAGATGCTGGCATTTCCAATTTTTGTTAATATTTTTATACAAGCAGGGTTTTTTCTTCTTATATATTTCCTTATTATATTATTGGGACTTTTTTCTTTCCCTTTTCTTTTCCCCATTTCCCTCGCAGGTGGAACTGTAAAGAATGTTGGGTAGGGCCTTTTGGCTTTGCTTCTCTAGCCCTAATGCACTCCTTTTGGCGTGTTTTAAACTGGGCTATGTGATTTGGCCTAAAAGCTAGTAGATGGCACTTATGGGTAGGAGCCAGCTGTGGCCGACGTGACTGGGTATATACTTGATCCTTGTTTACTGGGAGATGCTCCCTGTTGCCTTAGGCAATGGGCTGATCCAAGGAATGCACAGCAGTCTGAGCTCCCTGCTCAGTTCCAGGGGGAGAGGGAGGGAAGTTGAGTGTGAAGGCCTACCTCCAGGCCCCCCAATGGCAGGAACAAGCATAAATGTGGAGGAAGAATTTACTGGGAAGCCACCTAGCACCTAGAAGTATACCTAAGCCTGGTGCTGGAAAACTTCCTCAGCCCCAAGGAGTCAGGAGTAGAGATGGGACCTAAACTTTTAATCAAGGAGAGTGGGTGCTCCAGATTCCTGGAGATCTGCCTGGCCATGGGAGGAGAAGGCCCTGCTGTACCACAGTTTCTGAACAAGACAGATGGGGTGGCTCAGGCTGCTGAACCAGGCAAGAGGGTACTCCAAATGCCTAGGGATCAGCCTGGGTATGGAGCAGAGGGGCCTCCTCTACCAGGATCTCTGAACAGCAGGACTGAGGAAGCTCAGGTTGCTGAACCATGCAAGCAGATGCTCCAAATGCCCAGAGATGTGTTTAGGTGATGGGATTATTCATACCCCAAACCTCAGCATCACAAAATATACACATGTAACAAACCTGCACACATACCCCTGAATCTAAAATGCAAACTGAAAATATAAAAATAGAAATTAAAAAAAAAATTAGAACCTTCTCAATACATGCTCCTACTCTGGGCCTCCCCTGTTTTCCTCCATAGTCAGGTAGCTTCATAGCCTTGCCAGATGTGTTCACAGAAAACCAGAGCTGGACAGTCATTAAACCAGGAAGAAAGGATTTTACTCAGTAACTATCACTATAAGAAAAAAAAAGGTTCCTGTGTAGAACTGGACTCAGTTCTGAATACAACAAGGAAAAGTACAATTTACAGCCAAGGAGCAGGGTGGGAGTCAGTGGAGAGAAAATTATTAAAAGGAAACATTAGGATAAGGGGAATTCTAGCTAAACTCACTTTACAGGATTCCTGCTGAAGGCAGGCCAGGGTGATATCATCTGGGGAATGGAAGGGGCTGGGGAATTTGATCCGATAGCAAGGGTGGAGTATTCTCACTAAATGGACTTAGCAGGAACCTTGCTCTGAGAACAAGGCCTAAGGAGGAAGCCAAGATCAAAAAAAAAAAAAAAAAAAAAAAAAAAAAAAAAAAAAAAGGCTTTGAGGATCCTGAATAAAGTGTAGTTGAGAGGAGTCTTTGTCAGGCGTCTTTTCTCATTCCACATCGATTTCAGGTGCCTGCCCATGGATGACAACTTTTTCTCCCAGGGCCTGGATGTGCTCCTCACTGGTGAGAGAATGCATCCTTCTATAGAAGGTCCTCATACAGACTCCTGGGAAGAGCAAAGGGAGTGCACCCTCTGCACAGTTTTCTCCTCCTATTCCCGTCACGCCTTGCTGGGTCCTCCCCTCCTTTGGCTGGGTCCTACCATCCTTTTTTGATCCCATGAGGAATTCTTTCACTTGCTAGAAAGTTAAATGATACAGAAGACTTACTTGGTTTTTCTCACTTTCTCCTTCGCCTGCAGGGAAAGTTTATATTTGCATCACAGGTGCAATGCACCAAGTGAGTGCTTTGGTGAGTGACTGCACCAAGAAAAATTAAAGTATCTAGTCTGTCTTATAAGCATAGGAAGTTCTTTCTGACAGAGGCCATCCCTAGTAAATTGTGTCATGGACAATGGATGTGTTCTCAGCAGAGGGAGCAACCTTCTAGCACACTGGGAAACAGAAAGCAGGTCAGTTGCAAAGGTTTCCTAAATGTCTTACCCTATTACTTCACGGTGCCTCCTCCAGTGTTATTTGTTGTCGCAGTGTATTAGTCTGTTCTCACGTTCCTATAAAGAAATGCCTAAGACTGGGTAATTTGTAAAGAAAAGAGGTTTAATTGGCTCATGGTTCTGCAGGCTGCTCTTCAGGAAGCATAGCAGCTTCTGCTTCTAGGAGACCTCAGGAAACTTTCAAGCATGGTGAAGGCAGAAGGGAAGTAGGCATGTCTCACATGGCTGGAATAGCAGCAAGAGTGAGAGAGCAGGGAGGTGCCACATACTTTTAAACAATCAGATCTCATGAGAACTATATCACGAGACAGCACCAAGGGGATGGTGCTAAACCATTCATGAAGGATCCACCCCCATGATCGAATCACCTCCCACCAGACCCCACAGCCAACACTGGGGATTCCAATTCAACATGAGATTTGGGTGGGACAACAGATCCAAACCATATCACGTAGCCTTTCAATAGATCACCTCAAAGAACTGATGAAACAATGGCACTTTTAAAGAATGTGGTCAGAGGCATTACACTCTAGCCTAGTCATGCTCCTAGGGTGAATTAGGGGGATGCCACAGGGGCTGAGGGGTGGTGAACAGGAGCGGGCATCATCCCAGTGGTACTAAGCTGCTGGTGCAGACAGGACTGAAAGCTGTGACTACAGAAACTACAGTTCAGGGCTAGATAAACCCTTTTCCAGGTGTACGGAAGTTTCCCAGGCACATATTTAACAGGTGAGGTGGAGTTACCTGTATTTTGTATCTCTTCCAATACCATGCACTGCCTTCTTGATTCTAAATATGTACCTGTGTGTAGAAGAAGACAAGAAAATACAGACATCTCTATAGAACTCATATAACAGCATATAGAACAGTTGCTAAATAATTTTCAATTGCTTTAGTTCTTACAGAAAAGGACAAACCTAAACAATTCTAATGAGTAAATCTGTGGTATTTGAAATGCTCCAGGCCTAGCTAGGTTAACGGTCATGCTCCATGTTGGAGAAGAGCATTTATAACTGATGAAATGGGTCTTACAGTGGTGAGAAAATCACTTTAATCCCGAAGTAAGTGTTCTCCATAAATGAGTGTTCAGGACTGCACAAAGCATTAAAGGAGAGAGACACAGCACAGTCAACGGATCATACCAAAGTCGAATAAAAATGTTTGGATAATGAAATTTTCCCTCTTTTTCTTTGTATTACTTATTACATTTAAAGGAACAGCTTTTTAATATGCCCTGTGTATTCTCAGTGTAACATGCAATACACAGGAACATTCAACTTAAATATTTGCTGATTAGAGCACTCTTTGAGAGTTTAGCATGTGGTCTCTTCCCTTTCAGCTCAATGTTTGTCTGCGTAAGAGGCAGGTACAAGTTTAATTAAGTGTCATCAATGAGATTACCGTTTGTAAGTTCTTAGGTATATGATTGAAGAATATATTCACTCATATGAAAACTGTAATTTTGCCTGTAATATATGGCCTTAGCAATTAAATAAAATACTTTTAGTCAAGAATTTTAGTTACATGAGGACAAGAAATCCGTTCATTCTAAAAAGAAGAGCAATATAGAATCATACAACTTTTAAAATCTAAAAAAATTTTAAATTCATTTTTGCTTATATAAAATGTTTATTTAGTATTTTAGTAAGTTGGGCTCACCTTAGCATTAGCTCTCAAGATAGATAAGAATGTCATTACGTGGGCCAGGTGTGGTAGCTCACACCTGTAATCCCAGCACTTTGGGAGGCGAAGGTGGGCAGATTACCTGTGGTCAGAAGTTCGAGACCAGCCTGGCCAACATGATGAAACTCTATCTCTACCAAAAGTACAAAAAATTAGCCCGTGTGGTGGCAGGTGCCTATAATCCTGGTTGCTCAGGAGGCTAAGGCAGGAGAAGCACTTGAAACCAGGAGGCGGAGGTTGCGGTGAGCCAAGATTGCACCATTGCACTCCAGCCTGGGCAACAAGAGCGAAACTCTGTCTCAAAAAATAAATTAATTAATTAATTAAATAAAATAATAAGAAAAAAAGTCATTACATTAAAAAAATAAAATATATAGGATTTTGGAAGTGGTAAATATAAAGTAAGATGGTCTTCAGCAGCCTTCCCTAAGAAATAAAAATAAATGTGTGCTTTTAAAATATTATAATTCATGTATTTCTGAAATTACGGAAGAATATTTGAATTTGTTCATTAAACTAATGAGATAAATCAATTTGATATGTTGACGACTTAAATGTGTAATTTTCATTTTAATCAAATTTATTAGTTCTCATTCTGAGTGTATAATAAGTAGCTATTCTGGGATTGATTGGCACTTTGGGAAGGAGAAAATAGGATAAGACTAGAGAACCTTGAGACTATGGTGACTATTTGTCACCTCTGACCAGAGAAAGCTGTCATCAACAGTCTATTCCCTGAGTAACAGTCTGTTACCAAGAAGGACCTGTCCAGCTCTAGGATTCTGGACAATTCAATTAAATTAAACTTACTGGTGGAACAGAACAGCTACCCTGAACGCTCTGCGTTATTCTGTCTAGTTCATACTCTCCTACCTGTTGGCATTTTTGAGGTAGCACAGTAACCATTAATACTCTGATCTCTACTGAGGATCTGAACAATTGAGAATTAAGACAATTAAATTCAGGAGATGAAGACTAAGGCACAAGTGTTATCATGTGGCGCATATCCTCAGGCAAATGTGCTTCTTATTTTCATTGTTTAAATTTAATTGGTCCTATTTTCATTGTTTAATCCAGGAAGGCAAATCGGTATTAAGAATACTGAGCCTAAGAAGTCATCCAGCACAGCTGGCCACAAGGCACAGGTTGGGAACAGAGAAGGCCTGGTCTTCCTTCCTATTCTTCTCTCCCTCACAAAGCCTGTCCCTGTTTGGGAAGTCCTGGGAATGCTTATTTCTTATAGGCAACTAACTCATCCTAAATGGAAGTGTCTGGACTAATGTGCTCGGACTCTCCTTCCAAAATCACCAGATGAGTCACTGCGTGTCTCTAGAGATGGAATGATTAAGACACACAGAAACAAACTGATGTTTTTCCAGAGGGAAGGATACATTAGGATGGACTCGCCCCCTCACACTGTCCTTGGGAAGGCTATAGTCAAGAGTGTCCTATATAAAGAGTTGAGGGTCTGCGATGGTCCCATTTTCATTGTTTAATCCGGGAAGGCAAACCGGTTTCCTCTTGCATAATAAATGCGATTTCTGTGGGAGTCTTCCTGGAGTACTAGTTGGTCAGGATGGTGAGCCATGGATCACAACGGACTGTTGACATCTGCCATAGTGAAGCAAAGAGGTTGAGTAAGCCAGCACGTGCTGCCGATTTCCCGTCACAACCCCTGGGCCCTGCAACTGGGAGTCTGCGAAGTCAGGAACCATCCAAGAAAATGGGGGAAGATGCATAATGGGACTCCAAACCCCGCACTTGTGAAGGCTCCCCAGAAGGTGCTTTTATCATGTTTCTCCCCACTCAAAAAAGCATGGAAATGCATCCCCATAGTCTCCTTGCTAAGTGTCAAGTGCGGCTTCTACACTAGCATTTCCCCCACCTTCCTCTCATGATTCTGCTGCACCAAGTTGCACGGCCCTGTCTCCTCTCCCATAAAATAAACTAGCCAACCTCTGCAGAACTGCCCACCAGGTTCTTACCAGGTAAGAACACCCACAAGGTGTGTCTTACCTGGAGGCAGGGTTAGAATCCTTTGAAATTGGTGGCATGTATGTATATTTTTCTTGAGAGAGGGTTTTGTGGCTTTCATTAGATTTTTCGAAAGATCTGGGCCTCAAAAGGAAAACAACCCTGCTCATCACAGTCTCTGACTCAGATCATGGGACTGATCCTGGTGTGTAGCACAATATGCTTTCCCAAAACACCCTCTGTGTCAAATACTTTCACGTGAACAACTTTCTCAGATGAAAACACATCAAAGCTTCTGCCTTTTATCACAGGAGCAGGGAGATAGTCTGCACGTTCTGATCACTTGAGGAGTCCCTCTACCTTGCTCAGCTGCAGTCCTGGCTTCACTTCTCATTGCCTCTCACTGCCACAGGATGGGCCTGACTCTCACGCAACAAATGCCACCAATCCCACAGCCCAGGTTTTAGTAATTTTCAGCAGCCCTGCTGGCTGAATTTCTTAGTCTAGATAAGCACTTTTACGAGTAGGGACCAGGGTGTATTCTGGTGGTAGTGAATTTTCTCTAGAACTGTAAGTCCTGGACATATGATAGGCACTTTGGCTGAGGCAGGGTCCACCTCAAGTCCATAACACCTTCTAGTAGATCAGAAATACCTGCTTGTTTATGGATTCATTTTTTTTTTTTTTTTGACATAGGGAAGACAGTAAGCCAAGGTTCATCCAGGCTCTCCATCTATTTTGGAACTATGAAAAATTCCTAGACTGGTCCTTTACTGGGCTGCTTTCTCTAAACGTCTCTTCAAAGCTTGGTCTATAAAAGCAGTATCCAAGTCACTGGAGAGAGCTTAAATCTGTACTTTTCTCCTCATCAGTTTCTAAAACGCCTTATTTTCCACTGTCAAGATGACCGGAAGAACTCTTACTATGACATTTTGCACTTCTTTCTGTATAATCCCAAGTCAGAAATGAAACTTGTCTGTGGAAATCTGAAAACAAAGAAAACCACAACCAAAAGAAGCATGTTCCTACCTTCAAATGATGACGCCAAGACCTTAGCAACTTTTTATTCCCCCATTTTAAAAGTACTTAATTCTGGAAAAAAAATAATAATAATTGAAGAAATGTTCAATTTGAATGTTCATTTGAATTTAAGAGACATACTGGGGCAGGAGGAAAATAAAGGGCCATGAACATGAAATTTCATTCAAACCATTCTCACAGGTTCTCCGACTCTCTCCTTGCCCTTACTTCCTCACTTGATGTGAAGTTTTCATTCAGAATCAAATCTTAATTTATAAGGAGCACATACTGAAACTGTAATTGGTGGTTTTCTTCTCTATTTCCCTTTCCTCTATCTTTTCTTTCCTCTTGCTCTTCGGTTCCTCTTCTGACTTACCCACCAGAAGTCTAAATTATTTGGTTTTTACTTAATTATATTTACTTATTTTTTTGAGACAGGGGCTCACTCTGCTACCCAGGCTAGAATACGATGGCACTATTATATCATAACTTACTGCAGATTCAATCTCATGGGGTCAACCCATCTTCCTGCCTCAGCCCCTGAAGAGCTGGGACTGTAGGCATGTGCCATCACACCTAATGTTTATTATTATTATTATTATTATTATTATTATTATTATTATTATCATTGTAGAGATGGAGTCCCACTACATTGCGCAGGCTGGTCTTAAACTCCTGGGCTCAGGCAATCCTCCTGCCTTGGCCTCTCAAAGTGCTGGGATTACAGGTGTGAGTGTCCACAGTTGGCCTCATTATTTAGTTATTAAATTGTTTAGTCATTATTATTTTTACTCAATATATAGAAAGGTTTTTTTAAATTATTATTATAGTTACCCTTGAGGGGTTTCCCAAGCTTTTTTTTTAGCCACAGCCAGGAGAAAAAGAAACTGGCTATGCTGCTTAGCCAGATGGATCCTTCTCTCACCCACTTCATGGACAGAGAGAGTTGCTCCCATCCACTTTCCAGAAAATAAGGCTCCTGCCTAAGCTCATTCTGATAATGGTACCAGGAACTTACTCTCAGCTAAATGTAGGAGAGACAAACTCAGTCTTGTCACCGAACAGAGCTGGTGGCTTCCATGGAAGTTACTCTGCACTCAGAATAACCCCCAAACTTACACCCCACCCCACCAATGCACACTCCTATTCCTGGCCAAACCCCACTTGGACTCATAATTTGGGACTTGGAAGGTTCTGAGGGAGTATCATTTACCCTACATTCTCAGGAATGCATCTAGTAATAACTTCCTCACCCTAAGCAGGCAAGTCAGGCATAGTTGAACTTGGAACATTTTCAAATCACAATGTTCTTACTCTAAGCTGAAGTCTTTAAAAATCTCATTTGAATCGAATTCATGAATTTTGCCTTATAGAAGTGATAAATTATCTTGTCTCCAAATCATGCCATGTAAAAAATTATCTGGATTTCTTAACTCAATAAAATAGGTAATAAATTAAATTTGCTTGAATATCAAGTTTCTGTCAGTTTGCTTAATTAGGCTAATAATTGCCATTCACTAGAAATGTTGGTAGGTTAAGCAAATTATCCTCTTCTGTTTTCATTTCAGTGGTTTAGTAGAAAAGGAAAATCAGTTGAGAGGTCTTAAGTTACACTCAAATAACAGAAAAAAAATTCAAGGGATTTCAGAGTAGAAATGTTGATGTACATTCTTAGCTAAAAGGAATCCACTTATGAAAATATTTTTAGTGGTCTGTGAAGCATCATTAAGTTTAAAAGGATACTCTTGGATAAAATTGAAGTATATTGCAATGCACAACTTCATTTGTATGATTGTTATTGCACTGATTTTTAATTCAATATTTCTACATAAAGAGAAAGAAGATTCACTGAGTTATACAACATTCTTAGAGCTTAATCTCTATTTTCGTATCTGCATAACATTTCCAAACCCACTTAATCTAGATAACGACAAAGTAAAGTTAGTCATGAAACTTCCCATCACAAACTGTGCATTTTGTGGTGTGAATAAAGTTTTAAATTCTTTTCCACAGTTAATTTTCTCAGATATCGAATTTGATGCATTTAAAGATGATGTGATTTTTCGAAGTGAATGCCAAATGTGACTAGTATCTAGCCAAATGACATTTTTCAGCCTAAAGAGGTATTTACATAAAGGGGCTTATAAGAATGTATCCTTTGTGCCATGCTATGACAAAAAAATTGTAAACATGTTCTGCAGATGTCAGCTTGAACTTACAAACTTACTCCTTCCCAGGCTACATTGTGCAGCTCAGTGCAGTTCTGGAGCTCCTTTGGTTCTCCTATCTCTAGCTAAAGTTCAGCTATAGCTATGAGAAGAGTGCTTTTAAAATGTCCCATTTCAGGCCGGGCGCGGTGGCTCAAGCCTGTAATCCCAGCACTTTGGGAGGCTGAGGCGGGTGGATCACGAGGTCAAGAGATCGAGACCATCCTGGTCAACTTGGTGAAACCCCCGTCTCTACTAAAAATACAAAACATTAGCTGGGCATGGTGGCGTGTGCCTGTAATCCCAGCTACTCAGGAGGCTGAGGCAGGAGAATTGCCTGAACCCAGGAGGCGGAGGTTGCGGTGAGCCGAGATCGCGCCATTGCACTCCAGCCTGGGTAACAAGAGCGAAACTCCGTCTCAAAAAAAAAAAAATAATAAAAATAAAAATAAATAAATAAAATGTCCCATTTCAGACCTGTCTCTAGGAAACAGAATGGCAAATGGTCTCCAAGTGGGCTGATTGGATATGGATTTCACTATGTTCAGAATTTAGATACAACTTGGAGAGTTCTCCAAATAGCTTATTGCAACTCCCTTGCTATGCAGGTCCAACATTGCTAGGTAAAATAAAAGGACAACAATAGATTCAAGCATGCAGTTGTGCATAATCTATTCTTCTCATTTGCAAACTGAGAAACAAAACATAACCTGGTTGTCTGGATTGTTATGATTGGAAGTTCATTATTTAATAGTATACTCAGTGGCTGCTTAATATCCTGATAAACTGACTGCACTTAAAGCCAAGATCGTATCAGCACATGAGTTTGCTATGCAAATCTGTAAAAGCTGCTGAGGTTAATAAGCTTCAAGGTTAGAACACTCATAAACTCAATCATATCAGCATCAAGGTTGTGGTATTGAAAAACCTTGTACTTAAAAATCATAGACCTTAAGAACTTTGTGTTTAAAGCCATGTCAGTGACTACCAGATCAGAATAAACGAGCTGTACTCTGGGATAGATCAGAATGCTGAGCATGGTGATGCAGCCCACGTCAGTCTAGGAGGCATGGAATGCTTTTTCTCCTCTGATAGAGCTAGTCATAATCTTTCCACTTGTTTTAGAACAAATCAAAACCCTGTTCATTTAACCAACGTGTTAGATATAAGGTCTGCTCACACGTTGCTTGGTCAGACCAATTTCCTGACTTCCAAATGCAGGCCTTTCTTGTCCCACAAGTGTAACGAATTTAGTTTCATCTTTTACTTGCTTTTGTATTCTTATTAGCATTTGTCCTTTGAAATGTATTCTTTTGGCCGGAATTTGATGTGCTTGTATTACTATGTAGACAAAAAGCTTGGAACAGTAAGATCTGTTTGCTATCAAGCCAGTCTGAACTCTTAATCTCTCTGAACCATTGCTCAAATATAAATGAAGGTTAATGTTCACAGATCTGTTATTATGACCAAATGAATAAAAATGTAGAAACGCTTTGTACATTAAAGTAGTTACAAATGTTAGTTATTATTATTACAGTATGTCAATGCATTTACTGTATTTTTCTTTTAATTACCTCACAGAAGGAAAACTAATGCAGCAGCAATGGAGATTGTGAAAATACACACGGATTTAAAAATTCGTACCTAAAGAAAAATCAAGATAAAAAGGAAAATTCAGCACTAAATGGAACCCTGTAGTTACTAAAAGCAAGAAAAGACAAAACAAAATACCACCAGACTGTCTGCATTACTTCCCCCAACAACCATTTCTTTATTGACAAATAATCTCCCACCTAGAGTTTTGTTTGTTTTATGTTGATGAATCCAAAATATAAGCAGTTTATTTCTTAATAAAGAATAATAGGTAATTAACAAAGGCATATTTATTAATCCTTTTTAATAAAAATGAATGTACACCAAGTGGCAGTATAACAATCAGAGTGAGAACTCAGGAGGACTGAAACAAAGCTTGGAAATGGGTGAGGTCAGGAGGGGAAAGATTTGGGAGACATTTCAAAGGTAGTATCTCCTATATTTGTCACACTGGGTAAGAAGAGAAACTCGATGTTTATCTAACCTGGGCTTGTTGGCTTGATTGAACAGTATGCACAGCGCCATCATCTGATCTCGTGAAAGAAGGAATGGAGTTGGTGCAGGTTTGGAGAAGTTGAGTTGAAGACGGGGATGCGTGGGAAAAAAGAATGGCAAATTTGAATAGACTCAGGTAGTGCTTAGAATCAGTAACTATAAAGCCGGTAACTATACCATACCTCAAGCAAGTGAATTGTATGGTGTGTGAATTATACCTCAATAAAGCTATGTGTTTCTAAAATGTCAGGCCAGGGAGAAAGAAACCACAAAAATGACAGGACAAAGAGAATGGAGGGATGTTCAAGCAGGAGGTGACTACTGTTTATATCTTTTCTTACTTTTTGTTTCGAAAACCCTCACTTCTCCTCTGTTATTCCCAATTCTCTTTCCAACTTCAGGTTTCCTATTTTCTAATCCCTACCGTGAAGGACCAGAAATTCACTTTTATTGGAACCCAAGTTCTGGTGACTGGGATTCAGTAGCAATGTCACATGTGCTAAAATATCTCATAAAGACAACTTGTGACTAGAGATAAATTGCAATTTTATTTCACTGAGCATGTGCAAAATGTCACAAAAATTTAATGCATGACAGCAAAAATTTAATGCATAATAGCAAAGCTTAATTTTTTAAAAAATGATTTTGAGCAACTGTATCAGGGAATCTCAAGTGCTAAACTTTTAATCTGACATTCCAGAACCATATATAAATACTGAAATATTCATTGATAAAAAAAATTCTCTATTTCAGAAAAGTTCATGATTCTGAATATTACTCCAGTGACAAAGTATTGATACTGTTACAAAGCAATCAATATGCTCCCTTCCTGATGTGCAGGGAGGCCAATACCACGTGACCAGGTTTTGAGAAAATAAAAGTTTTGTTGTGAATTGGCTGGCAAGGAGAGAGGAGGCATTAGTCGAATCTGTCTCCCCAAGCTGGGCTTTGGGTAAGGTTTTATAAGCATAGTGTAGTGAGAAATGATCTGATTGGCTTTTGCAATGAAGTGATGCCAGGAAGATCCTACCAGCATCCTTTAGATCCTGCCCAGGGGCGATGCCAAGGCTTAATCTGATCAGATCCTGGATCCTGTCACGTGGTGTTTACTTCTTCATTCAGTCCCTACTCCTCAGTCTGAGCACTTAGGTTCCTACTATGGTTGTGCACGTGGTTCATCTGGGCATGCTCAGATTATGGGACCTTCAACCCAGGAGTTTAAGGCAACTCAAAAACAATTCACAACTTTGTTATGTAAAAGTTGAACAAAAGCTGGAGGCAGTGGCTTATGCCTATAATCCCAGCACTTGAGGAGGGTGAGATCACTTGATGCCAGGAGATCGAGACCAGCCTGGGCAAGATGGCAAAATCCTGTCTCTACTAAAAATACAAAAATTAGCCAGGTGTGGTGGCATGCACCTGTAATCCCAGCTACTCCGAAGGTTGAGGCATGAGAATTGCTTGAGCCCACGAGGCGGAGGTTGCAGTGAGCCAAGGTCAAACCACTGGACCCAGCCTGGGGGACGAAGTGAGACTCTATCCCCGCCCCCTCCCCCTGCCAAAAAAAAAAAAAAAAATCTGATGCAGTTACAATACAGTCACTGATGTTCGAGGTACAGGAAAAGTTAAATCATTTAAGGTATTCATATGTGCTAGAAGGTGACAACAGTGTTTTCCACAAAAAGAACCAAATTATCAAAAGAATAACTTTGAAATAGTACTATACTATAATTTTAAAAGAGGGAGTTATGAATTACATATTTGTGCTCCCCCAAATTTGCATGTTGATTTTATAACCCTCAATGGGATAGTAGAAGGAGGTAGGGCCTTTGGGAGGTTATTAGGTTAGATGCAGTCACAAAGGTAGAGTCCCATGAGGAGGTCACTAACGTCTTTTTTTTTTTTTTTTTTTTTTTTTTTTTTTGAGACTGGCTCTCATTCTTGTTGCCCAGCCTGGAGAACAGTGGCTCGATCATAGTTCATTTCAGCCTTGAACTCCTGGGCTCCAGCGATTCTCCCTCCTTAGCCTCCTGAGTAGCTAGGACTACAGATGTGTGCCACCATGCCTGGCTAATTCCTTGTAGAGATGGAGCCTTAATGTGTCACCAGCCTGGTCTTGAACTCATGGCCTGAAAGGATCCTCTCTCCTTGGCCTCTCCAAGTGCTAAGATTGCAGGTATGAGACAGCATACTGGCCATTAATGTCCTTTTAAGAAAATGATACGTGAGCTCTCGCTAGTATCAGGGTGCCTAACAATTTTGGCACCCTGATCTCAGACTTCCAGCTTCCATACCTGTAAGAAACAAATGTTTTTTAAGCCACTTAGTCTGTAGTATTTTTGTTATGGCAGCCCAAATTGACTAAGAGAAGGAATGAAGGGACCGAATTCAGAGTGACTCTTAAAATGCAAGTCAGGGCCGGGCGCGGTGGCTCACGCCTGTAATCCCAACACTCTGGGAGGCTGAGGCTGGCGGATCACGAGGTCAGGAGATGGAGACTATCTTGGCCGACATGGTGAAACCCACTTCTACTAAAAATACAAAAAATTAGCTGGGCGTGGTGGCATGTGCCTATAGTCCCAGCTGCTCGGGAGGCTGAGGCAGGAGAACTGCTTGAACCCAGGAGGCGGAGATTGCAGTGAGCCAAGATCCCACCACTGCACTACAGCCTAGGCAACAGTGGGAGACTCTGTCTCAAAAAAAAAAAAAAATGGCAGGTCAGGTCATGGTGAGGATCATGTCGTACTTGTGCTCATAACTTTCCCTTTCCATGACCTTTAAGGCTCTATGTTCCCTCCTTACCTGCCTGACTTGGTCTTGCATTTTCTAGTACCTAAATGATGTGCACCCTATGAAAGAAATGAGTATATACGAACATATTTTTAGTCCAAGCTATGGTTCATTGTTAGAAGCATCTGCATATGCCTCAAATATCTACAAGAAGCTAGGGCAAACAATGAGTAATGCTGAAATTCTATGAATGTATATTTCTATGCAAAAATAATTTTAGATAAAAATAATCTTAGTAAATCCACTTGAATTCTTTTTCATGTGACTGTATGCTTTCTTTCAATGAACTGTCTTTCCCACATATTGAACTTGCTGTGTTGCTCAGTTGTTAACTCTGAGGGTAGAGATCTTTGCTTCATTTTCACAAGTTTTGGCAAACAGATTCAAGAGAGTTCATAACATATGTTGTTGAATGTTCGAGAGAATGTGAGGACAAGTCTGAGAGGAAGTACCATATACACAACCTTATTGGACTAGTCCCCACGTATAGTCAGATTTTCTCAGTCATTGTGTCCAGTCCTCTCTCTTCAGCAAACTCTGCTGATTAAGTAATTAAGTAAATAAATAATTGAAAGTCATTGGCATTTAAAGTATTTGGAAAAATAAATACCTCAAGATCAGAACATACACATACACACACACACACACACACACACACATACACACACACACACACATTTTAATGAGATCTTTCATTTCAGAGTCTGAAGAACACCTGGTTCATTTAGGGACATATGCCACAGTCTTAAACACATGAATGGCTAAAGCCCAGGAGAATTTAATGCAATAGAAAGTGTATCAGCATTATTGGAAATGTGTTTTATTGCAAAATGGTAAAGATTTATGACTGGATCCTGAGAATTAGCAGTATAGTTTTCTCACTTTCTTTTATAAATAAATCATATTAACAATAGTTTTGTAAAAACATTAACAAGATACAGCATAATTTTTAAATCACATAATAAATAGTGACTAGAAACATTACTAAACCAATTAAAATTTATATTCACAATTCCCTAGTAAATGTACCTGTAATTATTTTAGAGTCTGTGAAGGTTTCCAGCATTCTGACCTGAATTTAATTGCTGCTTAATGTATTTTGTGCACATCCACTCAAAATTTGTAGAAGTTTTGCATAGATTATTAGTAAGTGCATGTTATATTCTCCCAGTCTAGTTGAAAGCATATGAAAATAGGAAGATTAACATAGAAGAAAAGTTTGCTGTGTATTCTTTCACATCCTAAATTTAATGGGTAAAAACATTGCTTATTTAGAAATGCATTTTTCACAGATAAGTTCTCTGAGCATAAATTTTCAAGAGATGCTATCAAGACAAAGCTAGCATCCAGCATCATGGTAATTAACTAAATGTCCACTGTGAAAAACAGACTTTATGACAGATTGTAATGAAAGAAATATTTTAGCATTTGTAACAAATATTCTGACTACACATTTTATATAATTTCCTTCTTTGTGAGTTTTAAGAAGATTGGTGGAATTCAAATGCAATTCTTGGAGCCCCGTGGGCGGCGGGGTAAGTAGGTCAGTTTTTTACACTCAGGTTTCCCTGTGTGTTGTGCCCAGCTGAGTTCTGTAAGCAACATCTGCAGGTTTCTTTGCCTCTCGCTAAATCTATTTGCTCCTTTTGAGTAAGTATAATGCATAATAGAACTAGTGCAATGTTCTTTTAATAGTTCTAAATTCAGATAAAAATAGTATCTTGTAACTAGGATCAAACTGTAAAGCTGGGAACTCCTGGAAAAAAAATATGCTAAGCCCCCAAAACAAAAATCCAGGGCAAATTACCTCTTGCATGACTTTTCTCATACCCTCTAAGCCCTTCCCATTAGCACTTGCCTCCCTAACTAACATCTGTCACGAGCGGGCACGAGCCAGGAAAGAGATTCTACATGGAGTCTCCCTCTGAGTTTAATTTGGGGATGGGTTCCATTGGCCTCTGTTGTCCAGATACTCTTCAGATCGTAGTTTTTTCTCTACCCTCTGCCTTGACCAGTTGTAAGCAGGATCAACTTTATAGAGATAATAGACCAAGTATATTCTACCTTGGGTGATATTGGGCTAGCTATCTGTTCACATCTTTTGTTTCCCTAACAGAGAAACACCAATGGAAGTCTACAATTACATCCAGACTTACAAGTCTGATGGAAATGGGGAATAGTTCATATGTTAATAGACTAAGTTAAGCTTCCCACTTACTAAGGAAGAATCTAAGCACCTCTTGATTCACCTTTCCCCAGATTTCCATTAATATTCCCAGACAATATGCAAAAAATACATAAAAGCACATGTCTGCAATGTAAATTAAGGCTAGCACACAACGTGCAAGAGTCTAGGGCAAAATTTTACTATTATTGCATTAGCAAGACTCAAACAAAAAACAGAATCATGGGTCACACCCCACGCTACAGTATGGCTAGGAAGAAAGAAGTAGGAAAACATTTTGATTTCCTACCACCATCTCTCTCTAGCTAACTCATTCATTTTAAACTTCCATCTCTATTACCCACCAGAGACTGAAACTGCCAGTAAAAAATACAACCCACATCCAACAAGGCAAAGAAATTGTAAGAAGAAAATACTCCAGGCAAGAAGAGAGAAAAGTCCTCAAAGAAATGTATCCTAATGGATCTCATCTTTTGTGTACCAAATCTAGACCACAACGAACTGCTTTCTTTACAAGCTGTAAGAGCACAGCAGGTAAAGAGAATAATATACGTCTCTAGCCTCAGCTAAAACAGTGGCCCTGAATAATATTATATGTAAGTGATGAGACTCTTTCCGTTAGAAATGAGAGAAACCTGAATCATCTCAAGCCAGAGGGAAGTTTATTGGCTCAGATAATCGATACTGCGGAAAGGGCAAAGGTGGCGCTGGCCTCAGGGGCAACACATCCAAGTCTCGCTCCTCCTTCCTCCCTTTCTCTATTTATCTTTCCTTCTTTCCTTCCTCCTTTCCTCCCTTCCTTCCTTCTTCAACCACCTTTCTTTCCCTCTCCTCTTTTTCCCCCCACCTTCTTCCCTCTGTCCCCTCCTTCATCGCTTTCTGCATACCAGCTCTATTCTAAGTGCAGACAGATATCCTCCACAGAGTAGGGAAAGAAAGCTTCCAGTGGCTCGGTACTGAGCTCCTAAGGGCTCAAACAGCAGAAACAGTCTTCTTCACCCACTCTATTTTAACCTTGAGAAAGAACACAGAGCAGCTTGACTTGGGTTACACGCCTACCTCCGTGGCACGAGAGAGTAACATGACCAGCATGGCCTGAGTCATATCTCTCTGTCTCCATAATTGGAATAGGAGGAAACGAATAAGCAAAGGAAGCAGGAAATGCTGTCAGAAGAAAGAGTAAAAACTAATGGATTTGTTTAATATAAATGTAAATATTTCTGATGCCTATCAAGCATCAGAAGTCGTGCTAGGTCAGTGTTAACTTTTTTTGTTTGTTTTAATTTGGTTTTACAGCTTTATTGTGGTAAGTTGAAGTGCAATAAACTTCACATGTTTAAAATGTGCAATTTGGTGAGTTTTGACACATGTATACACCCTTGAAATCATCACTGCAATTTACATAATGAACATTTGCATCTCCTACAAAAGTTTTCTCAAGTCTCTTTGCAACTTACTCCTCTCTATACCACTTACCCAGGAAACTAGTGACCTGTTTACTGTTTCTAAAGATTAGTTTACATGTCCTAGAATTTTGTTTCAGTAGAATTGTTTTTGGCCTGGATTCCTTTGCTTAAGAAAATGAGTTTGAAAATCCTTGCATTTTACAAGGCCAAGGCGGAAGGGTCACTTGAAGCCTGGAGTTTTAGACCAGCCTGAACAACATAGCAAGACTCTGTTTATACAAAAAAAAATAATAATAAAATAAAATAAAACCTAAAAATTAGCCCAGTATGGTGCCATGCATCTGTAGTCCCAGCTTCTCAGGAGGCTGAGGCAGGAGGATCACTTGAGCCCATTTCAAGCCTGCAGTGGGCTATAATCGTGTCACTGTACTCCAGCCTGGGTGACAAGGTGAGACTCTGTCTCAAAAACTAAAAAAGAGAGAAAATCATCAGTGTAGTTGTACACATTAATAGTATGTTTCTTTCATTTCTGCGTTGTATTCCACTGTACAAATAAAGCATAATTTGGCTATCTATCCAACTGCTGATAGACATCTGGGTTGTTTTCAGTTTGGCCTACTACAAAGTTGCTATGAACATTTATACACAAGATTTTATGTGGACATGTGCTTATGTTTTTCCTGGGTAATTACCTAAAACTGAAATGGCTGAGTTGTTTGGTAGGTGTATGTTTAACTTTTTAAGAGTCTTTAAAATTGTTTCCACACATTTTTAAATTCCTGACAAATTCATTTTATAATCCCAGCAGCAGTGCACGAGATTTCCAGTGGGTCCATATCTTTACCAGCACTTGGTATAAACAGTCTTTAAGTTTTAGTCATTCAATTGGGTGTGTAGCAATATTTCAATATTGTTTCAAATAATCTTTACCTCATGATTTATGACGATCGGTATCTTTTAATGTACATCTCATCCATTTTTGAATGGCAGATGAAAGTCTTATTTAATTGGGCTTTTATTCTTAGTTATAAGAATTCCTTCTATGTTTTGGATATCAGTTATTTGTCCAATATACATGTTGTAAGCATTTTCTCCTACTTGTGGTTTATCTTTCCATTTTCTTTTTTTCCTTTCATTTTAAAAGAGATGGGATGATCTTGCTCCAGGTTGGAGTGCAGTGATATGATTATAGCTCACTATAACCTTGAATTCTTGTAGTCTCAGCTTTCCAAGCAGCTGGGACTACAAGCACTGTGCCCAGCTAATTTTTTTTTAATGTTCTGTAGAGATGAGGTCTTGCTATGTTGCCCAGTCTGGTCTCAAACTCTTGGCCTCAAGTGATCCTCTCACGCTGGCCTCCCAAAGTGCTAGGATTACAGGTGTGAGCGACTGCACCTGGCCCTTTTTCATTTTCTTTATGGCATATTTCAAAAAGCAAAGTTTTAACTTTTAACTTTTGATATAGTCAAATTATCAAAATTGTTTTGTATTTCATGTTTTCAGTGATCTACCTAAGAAATTTTTGCTTAATCCAAGGTCTCAAAGATTTTTTCCTGTGTTTTCTTCTAGAAATTTTATGGTTTTGGATTTTATGTTTATTGCTATGACCTATTTTCAGTTAATTTTTGCTTATAATATGAAGAGTTAGATTCCTTTTCTTTTTTAATACAGATATCCAGTTGTTCTGACACTATCTGTTGAAAAGATTTACTTTCTTACATTAAATTTCCTTGACATCTTTGCTTAAAATCAAAGGATAATATATGTGTAGGTTTATTCATAGAACATGGAAGTAATAAGTACCATTGGAAATCATCTACATTTCAAGCATGCTGTTTATTCTGTTCCATTAGTATGTGTGCTAATTTTTTCACTAATACAAAAATGTCTCAATTACAGAGACTCTTGGTAAGTCCTCCAACTGTCCTCCAACACTGGCTATTTTTCCAAAATTGTTTTATCTATTATAGCCCATCACATTTTAATTTATATATTTCTTATAAATGTTATTATTTATACGTAACATATTAATAATATAATAAATAAATATTAAATATATAAATATATAAATCTTAATATAGTAATAATACATAAATATAATTATAATATAATTGTATTATTTCTTTTTAATATGTAGATATTTTGTAGATTTTTTAAGTGATTAAAATACAATATATTAGATATATATATTTAAAATATATAAATAAATACATATTAAATATAAATATTATAATATTTATTATAACAAACTGCAAGCCCAATTAAATAAGACGTTCATATTATAATAAATAAATTGCAGGTCTAGGTGTTGCCCAAATCAGTGAGGTTAGTCAGCTGATGAGAAGCAATAATAGGAGTTAGCTACAAAATGTATCTACACCAACCTCTCAAGCAAATTAGCTGCTGCTTTATTTCTGCATTCCCAAATCTTTTATGGTTGACCCTAACTGGAAATATACAGGGAAGGGATTCCTGGGAAACAGTACATCCTTGAAAAGTTGACACATTACAAAACCACCCCAGTCTGTTCCTTTTCAACTTGCCATCTATACATATCTCTTTAAAACATACTTAGTTTTCAAATATAAATAAGCATAACATTACTTTCAACCAAACATGAGCCACACAGCAAAATCAAGATAATTATTCCCCCAAACGTAGATGTAAAGACTCTTGTTTTTCTGAGATCGTTTCTCCTCCTTCCAGCTGATTAACACTCTTCATTTGATGTCTTCTAAGTCAAACACATAGCTACTGAGATAAAGTTAACTATTATTAACATATGCTAGAAAGGAGAAGACTATGCGAGGGAAAGCAAATAAAAATATTATACACATGCCCATAAGAATGAGGAATAAATACTCGTAACTATTACAGTACTCAGACCTCTAACTGGTTACATGGTCATAGCTTGGCATTTGTAACTAAATTCTTCTACTACCCATTCTACATTTCCTTTGCCCTCAGGAAGCACCTCAGCTGATGAGGGTTCCTTACCTGGTGAGTAACCAAAATTTCAGATCCTGAAGAGTTTGTTCATTAGTATTCCTGTTTGAATTAAGTTTTTGAATTTCCATTGATTTTAATCTCAGAATCTGAAATTACTAAGCAGTGCCACAGGCGATATCCTGCATTCCAGACATACTGCTCCTTATCTCCATGGTGAAGTAGCAACCTAATTGTCCCTTAATGATTGTGACTAGTCATCGCAGCTAATATTGTAATAGCTTGTTTGCCTGTTGGCAAATACTTGAGGATCCCAAGGTAGCCAGGTGACAATCTCAACTTCCAGCTCAATGCAATTGTAACCTCTGATAGAAGCTTTCCTCATTTTGGAATTAAGTTCTCTGGATAAGCAGAGTTTAAAGCTGCAGGAACAGAAGGCACAAATTCTTCTCATGGATCACTAGAAGTCATAAGTAAGGCATTTCCAATCATCGATTTCTAGATTCTTGGGTTGGGAGGAAGCAACTGATTTAGAGCATATATTGCATCCTGGAGGAAATTCCTCTGGCCACTTAACTGATGCTATAATTAAGTCTTTAAAAGGCGACTCCACCAGCTGCTTCAGAATGGCAGAAAACAAAATAAGTAAATTCCATGAGTGGCTCCTTAATTGAAGCATTGCTATGTGGAATAAGGCATTCTGTAAGTTCATGGATGTTAGTTTTGGCAGAAGTATTACAGGCACGAAAGGCAAATCCATATTCCAAGTAGTTGTCTATTGAAGTGAAAACAAAGCATTGCTTCTTGCATGATGGAAGTGGTGCATTGTGATCAACCTGCCACCAGGTAGCTGGTTCCTCACCCTGGGGAATGGTGCCATATTGGGGGCTCAGTATTGGTCTCTGAGATAGGGTACCCGTTAGTGGCAGTAGCCAGGTCAGACCCAGTGGGTGGAAGTTTATGTTGCTAATTCTGTGCATAACCTCCATCTTTGGCACTGTGGTCATTTTTTTCATGAACCCATGAAGCAATGACAGGGATGGCTGGGGAATGAAGCGGACTGGTATCCATAAAAAGGGTTATCCTCTTCACTTAACTATTCATTCCCCCTCTGCTGAGATTGCTCTTTAGTAAGCATTCAGAGGGAACATAAAACAAATTCACATCTTTACCTTTTCTGTCAGGTGCATTTACTTGCCCCTTCCCTTGGGGGCTGGCATTTATGCCACCCTGAGAGTGAGAGCCTCCTTAAATGTTGTGCCCTGGGCACCTCATTTGTCTCACCCTAATACTGGCCCAGATTCATGTCTCCCAGTCCAAATTATTAAAAAACCAAGCAAATTCTCTTTTAGAATTATTAGTGGTAACTGTTTTTTTAGAAATTGAGGACAAAGGGAAAGATGCCAAAAGACTAAAGAGAAATACTATGGATCAATCCTATGTAGAAATTTCAGGAACCGTCCATTCACTCATCCCTTTACTTAACATCTACCGCATTTCAGCCTGGGAAGTTTGGGTTTTATACTGAAGATAGTAGGAAACCACTGAAGAAATTCAAGCTATTTAAAATGGGGCTATAATGCACAATTTTCCCCTGCCAGGAATGTTCCACTCACTTGGCTGGCTTGTTTCATTCAGATCTCAACTCAAAGATTGCCTATTGAAGTGGCTTCCTTGAGCTCCCCATTTTAAATAGCAACATCCTCCCCCATAGAGAAGTTATCATATCAATTTATATGATTGCCTTCATTGCATTTATTAAAGTCTAGCAGGTTTTTATTTCATGAAGTTCAACTGGAATATGATGGGGTTTCTTTTCCACCTAATGCCTATTTCTCTCAGAAGATTATTTCATGCCATTCACAAATACAAGGCTGTTCACATCTAGACTCTGCCTAGACTTAGAGTGGGCACCGCTGGTCCCATATTCAACTTCCTTCCTTCTTCTCTTCAGGGGGTTGCAGTCTCCTTGCTGGAAAGAGAGCTATTGGTGAAAATGAAGAGATCAAATAGCGAGGCCATTGTTTGTTCTCTGAATGGTACAGACTCATTTTCTGTTGTGGTTGGCAGGAAGTGAGGAAGAAAATGCTGAATTTATTCTTGTTGCAAGAATGCAACATTTATTCTTGCCAACAGCTTTGCTCCATTTCTTCTGACCAAATAGCTTCAGGCTAGCAATTGTAATTCTAATTCAACTCCACTGATTTTTAAATACTTTATGGAAAATTATCTCAGAGAATTGTCTCACTTTTGAAATAGGTTGGCTGACAGTTTTGGTCTTTTTATTTTACTCTTAGCATCATTATAGGTATTTTAGGAAGAGGTTAATGGGAATCGATTAAGAGGTATGACCTAGACAACATTTAAATCACGTCAACCTCCCCACATATAACCCTTGGATTTCTTTTGTATGTGCTGTTGGCTACTTAAGAGTATGCTATTTGTTGCTCCTATAAACACGAAGATGACTTTATACTTATGTCAATTCAACTTAACTCTGTAGATTGGGTTTATTGTCCCAACCTGTTGAGATCTCTTTAGAATCTGTTTCTGTCAGGGTTTTTTGTTTGTTCGTTTGTTTTATTCAATTATATGCAACTTTATATTTTCTGAGATGCAACAGGCTATGTTCATGATTAAAAACTTTAAAGTGTTACTTACCTCCTTTCTTTGTATATGTTGAAGAAAATTTTAATTGAAAGATAATTTTCATGAGCACACATACTTAGATATCTTTGATTAAAATGCGATTTGCATACATATTTACATACTTATATATTTAAAGTATAACTTAATGTACCGATCTTAAATGTAAGCTTACTGAATTGTCATAAAGTGAACCCTCATGTAGCTACCACCTATTAAGGAAACATCAAATTGCCAGAACCTCTTAAGCTTCCCCTTTGCTGTCTCCCAATTACAAATGATAGTTTGTTCCTCAAAAGTAACTATTACCCTAACTCTAAAACCATAGATTAGTTTTTCCTGTTATTAAACATTACATAAGTGAAATTATAGGGTACACATTCCTTTGTATTTGGCTTCTTTTAATGATGTGTTTGTGAGTTTCACCTTTGTGGTTGCACATATCAGTAGCTAATGTATATTCATGCTCTTTACTATAACGTTATATGAATACACCACAACTGACCTAGTCATTCTGTTGAGGACATTCATTTGTTCCCAGTATTTAGCTCTTATAAATATTACTGCCAGGAGCATTCTTATGCACACAATTTTTTGACATATACCTAGAAACAGAATTACTGGGTCGTAGAGTCTGAGTGTGCTAAATTTTAGTAGACATTGACAAAGTACATGTAAAAATTCATACTCCTACCTACTGTGTATCCAAGCTCCGCTCATCTCACAACCCATTCACTTTTTTGCTTTTTGTTTTTTAATTTCAGCCATTCTGACTACGTAGTGGTAACTTAATGTAGTTTTAATTTACATTTCTCTGGGTTTTTTTTTTTTTTTTTTTTTTTTTTTTTTTTTTTTTTTTTTGACGGAGTTTCGCTCTTATTACTCACGCTGGAGTGCAAAGGCGCGATCTCGGCTCACCGCAACCTCCTCCTCCTGGGTTCAGGCAATTCTCCTGCCTCAGCCTCCTGAGTAGCTGGGATTACAGGCACGTGCCACCATGCCCAGCTAATGTTTTGTATTTTTAGTAGAGACGGGGTTTCACCATGTTGACCAGGATGGTCTCGATCTCTTGACCTCGTGATCCACCCGCCTCGGCCTCCCAAAGTGCTGGGATTACAGGCGTGAGCCACCGCGCCCAGCCTTTTTTAATACTTACTGATTGATATGATTTGGCATGTCCCCACCCAAATCCCAACTTGAATTATATCTCCCAGAATTCCCACCTGTCGTGGGAAGGAGCCAGTGGGAGGTAATTGAATCATGGGGGCAGGCCTTTCCTGTGCTATCCTGGTGATATTAAGTCTCATGAGATCTAATGAGTTTATTAGGAGTTTTTGCTTTTACTTCTTCCTCATTTTCTCTTGCTACCACCATGTTAAGAAGTGCCTTTCTCCTCCTGTCATTCTGAGGACACCCCAGCCATGTGGAAATGTAAGTCCAATTACACCTCTTTTTCTTCCTATTCTTGGGTACGTCTTTATCAGCAGTCTGAAAATAAACTCATATGCTGATTATTTGGATGTCCTCTTTTGTGAATGTCTGTTGAAGTATTTGTCTAGTTTTCTTTGTTGTCTGTTAAGTCTGTTGAGTTCTTTAGCTTATGAAAAGAACTCAACAGACTTAATGTCACTCATTCATTGCACTTAAAAAGTGTCACTCATTCATTGCACTTAAAAAGTGCAGATGAATCTTTTGTCACTCGTACATATTGCAAATGTCTTCCCCTATTCAGTGGTTTACATTTTGATGAAGAGAACTTCCTAACTTTAATGTAATATAGTTTATTTCATGTTTTAGGTACTGTAGTTTTATAACAAGTCTTAGTATTTGTTAGTAAAATTGCTTCAACTTTGTTTTCTTCTTTAAGGTAGTTTTGAACAAAAATGTTGAAATCTCTTTTAGTTGTTTTCTTTGTGCATTTTTAATCCAATAGGTTATAAGTTATTTTTAGCAGCTTATAGTTTATATCATCATTTTTTACTAGAAAAATTATCTATAAATTGTGAAATTTGCATGTTTGTGATAAAGTATCTCTTTCTCTGTTTTCTTCTGTTAACTATACAATCCCTCCTGGCCCTAAAAGGAAATAACAGCATTTCTGATATACTATGACCCATGCTCAATCACATCAGGCAATTGGGAGAGTTTTAATTCACTCTTTAGACAAATAACCCTGTTTGAACATTGGAGGATCATAAGGACTTCCGCTTTTAATAGATGGTCTTGATTATCCAAAATTAATTGTTTTATAACCTAATAAGGCTACAGTACTAAAAAGAATACTAAAGTATTTTGCTTTTGCTTTTTAAATTCGCAAAGTTCTTCTTGATAGCAAAATAGGATAGTTTGTATTTCTAACTGATGTCACTCCTTGACAGAAATGCAGCACAAGTGATCTGCCTATTCTCCATTTGACCACCCAGGCACTCATAAAATCTTTAAGAGTTTGTCTCCTCTCGGTCCCCCTATGACCTATTTCCAATTACCTTTGCTATCTCTAAAATGTGATAATAAAAACTAGACTGTTTTTTCCTGTTTTGAAAGAGAAGGGCTATATCTCACACTTTGAAATTAACATTTTTTACCAAGTATACCTTTCCAGTTTCATATTGACTTTTTAAAAACAAAAGGCCTCAAAACTATCTCCTATTTAGCTATGATCAGGGGAATGAGATTGGCCCTCATTAATCAAATAGCACTTTCCAAAGGTGGTCTCCTCACTGGAGTGTTTAACCAGAAATTATCCGACCATCAGCCCGCAATGGTGTAGACATTTTAAACATGAGGTTGGGCAAGATATCTTCTAAGATCTCAACTAGGATCATTTGATACCCAAGATATTTCCTACCAGCATTTCCTTAGCTTCCATTTATATTATATTTTCTATTGTCAGTATTTATCATTTTTCCCTATTCTATATCATCTCACCCCTACGATACAATCCATTTTAAAGTTGTCTCGACTTTACTCCAAAAATACAACCAAAACGTTTCTTCATATTCATTGCCTCCACTTTGGTGCAAGCGACTGACCTCTGCTTCCTTGGACCATTGCAAAGTTTCCAGTCTCCCAACTTCACTTCCTATGCACCTCCTCACTGCACCACTCCCCATGGTGATGCCAGAGTTGGAGTGATCTCACAGGAACATAAAGAGGATTGTACAGCTTCCATGGTTTTCACTCTGGAATAAAATAAAAAATAAAATGTAAATGTCCTACCATGGCCTTTTCTCTTCTCCAGCCTCATCTGCCACTACTCCCTGTTCACTAAACTCATACTCGACTTCCTTTTTCTCAGACACACCTAGCTCATTCCTGCTTGACAGCCTTCGCAATGACTATTTCCTCTGCCTGAGTTCACTTTCCTCTCGTCTTTACGTGGCTGGTTTCTTCTACTTCCTGAGATCTTGGCTCAAATGCCAGCTCTCCAGTGAGCACTTCCTGACCACCTGATCAAACTACACACCACCACTGCCAGTTGTTTTCTATAGCATCATCCCATTTAAAACAAATAGCTCAACTTATCATCATTTGAAATATCTTGTACATTTATTGTTTCATTACTTTTGGTCTTCTTTCAGGAAAGCAGGCAGTTTCAAGTTCACAAGAATCCTCCCCGTACCCCAGGAGCCTTAGGCAGAGCCTAGATAAAGAAACTTTGTAATCTATGTTGGCTAATTGAATAAGTGAGTTAATAAATAAGTGAATGAATGAGTTCTCTTTACAATATGCCTATTCTTGTTGCATTTTTTCCCCAATCTTCTTCCTAATTCCAACATAACTGTTAAGGCGTCATCTTGCTTTGTGAATTCCAAATCTATGTCTATACAATCACACAAACATTATATATTCAGCATATGTTTTAGATTCTTTAATCTTTGATTACCTGCATTGCTTTGAATGATTGGCTGGCTTTGCCTGTTATTTGTTGAAATACCAAAGATACTTTCTACTTTTTCTGCGATTGAAATAGCATCTGAAATTTCTCTTTTAAAAAATTGTATTCTTAGGTTCTCTTTTAAGACTGTCAAAATTTTTCTTATCACTACAGCGGAAAGAAAGCCAAGTAAATCAAAAGGAACAGAAACTGGAAATATGCAGGCATACTTGTGGTTGGTGTTATTCCACTACTTGTACATCATGTGGTTTACCTCAACATGTGGAAAAATACAGTAAGTCCTTCGTTGTGCAGGGTGTAGTTACAGTATCATGTAACTTAGGTAGCTTATTCTTTCTTGCAAATAGTTTATGATAAAAACAAAATATGCTGCAATCTTTTATGACTAATTAGTATCTATTTGCTTAAAAGAATTTTTTTAACATACAAAAGCTCTTTTTTAAAAAAAATATATATATATATTTTTCTGCCTTCTCCTTACCTTGACCAAAAAAGTTCCAACCCCACATACATGGAGAAATGCCTTTAGGCTACTTGAAGTCATTTATTTATGGTCCTATGCAGAGTATGTCAGACCTGTCCATCAGGAAAGACAAAACAAAAACAAAAACAAAAAAATCTGAGCTACTGCTATACCAGGTTTGCTTACAAGAGAAAATGAGAAAATGTTCAACTTTCCTACTCTAGTTATCTCACTGGTCTGTACTACTATTGGGGAGGAGAAATTAATGTGTACAGTGTATCCAGAGTTTATAACCTACATATGATGTTCTTCAGTATAAAATTTTTAAAAAATTTTTCCCAGAAATCAAAACTAAATAGTTTTTATTTAATTTCTGGCATTTCAATAGTTCCTTGTCAATTTTACTAATAAGCAAAAGAAACATTTCTTTTTGTATTTAGACTTGAGAACACAGAATATCTTAAAGATCTATTTGCTTAATTTTTTCGGGAATCTTAAGATTTCATAGGGGCTTAATATTTGTAATACTTTTGGTTGTTGCTAATCTAAATGTTAAAAAGATGATTTGAAAAATATAGACTAAAATTTTTTCTTACTCCAAAATTTGACAGTTCTTTTTATGTATAATTTCAAAATAATTATTTTATATAAAAATGTGTTGGATATTAAATTATATAATTATGATTCATATTATGGTATATTTTAATTTTGTTTTTATTTGTACGTTTAATTATGTAAGTTAACAAAAATAAAAATACTCAACAATACTATTCTATATAAAAGTTAAAGATAAATAGCTATTAACTTTTATGAGCATCTATAATGTCTTGAAATGTTTTTAAAAGTGAGCATCTGGTTGGTTAGTGTGCTATTGGCCATCACTCATGATTCTTATTCTCATCATTTATGCACATGCTTTCCTTTTTATAACCTTTGTCTATCATGGACTCTTTAGAGAAGTTACCGATTTTTTTGTTATTTCCACCTTCTTTAATTCATGATCATAATTTTTCTACCAGAGAAAACTTACTTTCCTTTTTTTAACCTTTTCATTATATAAAAGCCTGTTAAAATTTTGTTTCCTGGCCAGATGCAATGGTTCACGCCTGTAATCCCAACATTTTGGGAGGCCAAGGCAGGAGGATCACTGGAGCCCAGGTTTTGAGATCAACATGGCAAAACCCCATTTTTACAAAAAAAAAATTGCCGCATGTGGTGGCACACATCTGTGTTCCCAACTATTCAGGAGGCTTAGGTGGAAGGATCACTTGAGCCTAGAATGCAGAGGTTGCAATGAGCTGAGATCCAGCCACTGTACTCCAGCCTGGGTGACAGATTGAGACCCTGTCTCAAAACAAGCAATAAACGAAACTTTGTTTCCTCCAGGAAACTATTATAATTGTGGCTTCTCTGCAGGGTACCTATTTGAAACTTATTTGAACGTGATCTTAACATTATATTTATTTGACTTTTTTCATCTGTCCAGTTTTCTTCATGAGTTTATTCAGTTACCTAAAGAAATTGAAAACTACTGTACTTAGATAGAAATCACATTTCATAATTTGCTTATAATTCCCCTTAGGCCTTCTGCATTTTATGCATATTGAACATTATACAATTTAATGAATGGATCATTAGAAAATCTCTCATTATGTACACAATTACAGATGCAATGCATTTTCATAAGTTATATAATTGTTTTATTTAGTGTTACAGTTAAGGCTGAAGATTGAGACCTGTACACACTAATCTATTCTTTTTATAATGGTTTATTAAAATGCCCTTTTAAATTATAATAAATTTCTGCATTGAAATTGGTTTGTCCTTAACAGATTTAATCATTAAGAACAATAAAGAGTTTCTCTCGCTGAAATCATTAACACATTTACTTATATAGAGATAGATAGGTGCTGGTGTATACTTATTAGCTTATGAATAACACAGTTACTCACGTCACATTGACTCATTTCAGAAATGTCAGTATAAGTCACAAAATAGTTTGTGAAATAACTATGGTATGCTTTCGGCTACAACATTGAGTCTACTGTGCCTGAGAGGAAATTAGACTCTGCGGGGGGGGCGGGAAGAAAAATTCACAAAATCAAATTTTTAGCACCAGGATTGTTGTAAGCACTGCCCCAGGGGGTGCCATTTGTGGCAAGGCCTATGGAGTTAAACCGTGTAGGCTATGTGGTTTATATGGCAGCCCCACAGAAACCGGAGTGTATACAGAAAGGTATCATAAACTTTTGAACTTTAGTACCACTCCTCAGTTGTGGTCTTCAAACTCTTATGGATGTTTAATCAATCTGATATAATCCATGATGTTAGAATGTACAATGGTCTTTACCAATCATTTTATTTGGTAGAAAAGAAAAATAAAATATAAGAATGAAAAGTAAAATTACATATTTAAAATACATATACATAAAATAGAATTAATAAAGCACAAAATATATGACAAGCAGCTAAATATTAACTATTTTTCATAGTCGAAATTTTCTATTACTATACTGTAACCATTAAAATTATGTCTTGCTTATAAAAAAGGATTACATCTCAAAATGAGAAAACATTTTGTAGTGATATTTCAGTCTCCAAATAAGACCATCATTTATGGAAGTTAAAATTAATTACTTTTGCTAAATTAATACAGATTATGAGCTTTCATATTAAGTATATGTTCTGTTTTTTTACATAATGGTATCTTTTAGACATTATTCAACAGCATAAAACATTGAAAATCAAGATTTATTACCTAACATTATTTTTTAAAATGCTTTTTAACATAAATCCTTGTTATAAGACTTTGAGGCATAGGGAAATAAACATAATATCTACTTCATCAATATCTTACTTAGTTAAATGCAAATGGAGTAGATTGTATATATTTGTATAAAATAACCTCTGTATTTATAAAGTTATATTGAAAATGCAACTAATGATGCTATGGTCTGAATGTTTGTAACCCTCTGAAAATTCACGTTAATACCTAATCTGCAATGTAATAGTACTAAGAGCTGAGGTTTTTACGAGGTGATTTGGTTCTGAGAGTAGAGCCCATATGAATGGCATCAGTGCCCTTATGAAAAAGCTCTGAGGAAACTTGTTTGCCCTTTCAACATGTGGGAACTTAGAAGGTGTCATCTATGAACCACATAGCGAGGTCTTACCAAACACCAAATCTGCCAATGCCTTGATCTTGGACTTCGCCGACTCCAGAACTGTTGAGCAATACATTTTGATTATTTATAAACCACCCAGTTTAAGGTATTTGGTTATAACAGCCCAAACAGACTGAGACAGGTGGGAAAAGAAGATGCATAGGCATACACACCCACTGTGATAGTTAATTTTATATGTCAATTTGAATGGGCTAAGGGATGCCCAGATAGTTGGTAAAACATTATTTCTGGCTATGTCTCTGAGGGTGTGTCTGGAGATTAGCATTTTAATTGATGAACCAAGTATGCAGATGGCCCTCTCTAATGTGGATGGGCATCACTCAAGCCATTAGGGGTTGCAAAAAACATAAGGTAAGGGAAGGGCAAATTTGCTTTCTTCTCAAGCTAAAAATATCCATCTTCTTCTCCTGTCCTTGGATATTGACACTCCTAGTTCTCAGGCCTTCAGATTCAGATGGAATTCCTCCACCAGTTTTCTTAGTTCTCCAGCTTGCAGATAGCAGAACATGGAACTCCTTGGTCTCCATAATAGTGTAAGCTAATTTCCATAATTAATATATATTAATTTATATGAGATACTGTCACTATGACAATAGTATTATAAATAATAGATCTTATTTATTAATAAGAGATACAAATATATCTCAGTTGATTCAGTTCTGTTTCTGTAAAGACCCCTGAGTAGTCCACCTACTTTAGCCCAGTTTAATGAGCCAATTTAATTAATCAAGAATAGAAGACATATACTGTCTGTCTAATTGCTCAGATGTAGCTATAGGTAACCCAGACCAGACAGAAAAACATCTCTCAGAATCTGACAAGCTCAGTAGTTCTTCTGTTTCTGTTCTTTTATACTTAGAGCTTCTATTCTGGAAGAGCTAAAATTATAATTTAAGAAAATATTACCTAGGCCACAGTCTCCTGGAAGGAGAAAGAAGAGTCATCTGTGAGGCATACCCAAAAAACATCTCTGCCTCCAGCTTTTCTAGCATTCTGAAAATCTCACTTTCCTGCATTCCCCCACCATCCCCACACCTTTGCCTGAGTGATTCACACCTTGTTTAGTTCAAGGACCATCATCACAACTCTACTTTATGAAATATAATATTTGATACAGACAAAAATAACATCTTTTTCGTTAGAAATTAATAAGAATATTTTGCCATTCGCAATCCTTAAATGTGTGGCTTTGCGAATCTTTCCAAATCCACATAAGAGTCAAATGTTGCTACAATCCCTCATTTTCATTCTTTCCTGGCTTCTGATGTGTGTGTCCTCAGTTGGGAAAGACACCTTCATGGCTTTTGGTAGCTGCACTCAGATTAGGGGTTTCTCCATGTTGAAAGCATGTTCTATGCTCAGGACTCAGTTGTGTAGGACATATTGCAATGTAGAGATTCCATAGCAGTTCCTAGGAATGAGAAGTTTCTGCATATAAAGTGACATAGTAATTATAACACTATCAGAATATGTATTTATCTCAATGAGTATCAGATAAAGCTTTGTGAGCTGCTCTGATTTTGCTAAGTAATGAGGCAAATCTCAAAAGGGGTTAGCTATATTCTTGTTCTCATGTAGTTCACAGTCCAGTGAGGTTCATAAGGAGCCACCCGAAACCATATTTGTTCCTAAGGTACTTAACTGCATTGGATAGTTATTAGTGCATAGGGCAGTTTGAGTTCTGAGAAATAAACCATCATCTAATACAAAATAACACAGGAAGACCTTCTAAGATGAGCACAATTATGACGTTTACTAAGAGTTTGGGAATTTGGCTAATCCAAAATTCCTAAGCGATTATTATGCTTTGTGATAATGAAAAAATTATGCTAATATTTAAAATTTCTGCTTACTAGTTAGCATAAAACTCCTAACAACTAAGTAGGAAGTAGAGGCTGTCAGAGGAAGATGTGCATATGGATAAATGTCACAGTTATACATTGATTTTTTTGCAGCCTATGTTGATGTGTGTGTGTATCCGTATTTCCACCCCCTAAAAAAAAACTCAAAAGGGCAACATATGGTTACTTTTCTTTCCCCCCAAAATTCAACATGCTCTGATTTAGCCTTCCTATATTGTCACCAGACAGTTCGGAAGATGCTTTTGGATTGAGTGGAATAATGAGCTTGGTAGTAGAATTGCTCTCTCCCCTAACCCATTCTGTCTTTTCCTAAACTCTCTCCTCTATTAATTCCTCCACCCCGTTTCTCTTCTATGACAAACTAGCTGGGAATTTGCAAAAGTAGATTTTCTAAAAGGATATTTACTTAAAAGTCTTGGCTGCTGGTCATCAAACTAGCAGAAAATTCAGGCATTGTGTAATTTGTGAATATGTAAAAAATATTTGGAGTCATTAAACTATGCGGAGAAGATTGATTTTTTACTTCTTTGGGGAATGGAAGAACAGTCACTGAAGTGGTAATAAAAATACACTTGACTGGTTGTTTGATGGTATGTTTAACTGGAAAAGCTATCGAAGCTATGGTACTATGTGCAGATAAGATGTGAATAACAAGATGGGTGAGGGAAACACTGAAAATAAGAGATTTGGTGACAGAATGCATGAGGGAGGATGAGTGGGTGAATGAACTAAAATTCACATCTACACCAAAAGCACTCTGATATTTTGTGAAAATTTTCCTACAATTTTCAGGTGATTTCTACAAATGTCAGAAATGTCATTGCTCATCCATTAGACTGATACAGATAACTGAAAAATAGAATGCTTACATAAACTTCTGACTACATCTTTATCAAACATTTAGAAATCATAACATACATGTTGAAAAAAAAGCTCAGGAAAAAAATACACATTGAACTCTAAGACTTACAATCTGTATACCTACTTTAAAGTCGTTTTAAAAGAGGAAAATAGTTAGGATGTGTTGGTACGATCGGTAGCCCAGATACCTAATATTCCTTACTTGTCCTTCTCTCTTTGTTTTCTCTTAATTGCTACCTATTTTGTTCATTAGCATCTCTGCTGTTTAATGGTAGAAAGGAGGAAAAAAAAGTTGTTGTTTTTTTTTTTTGCTGTTAATGAAGTGACTTAATATTTGATTAGGAAGAAGTTTGGATGAAATTAGGATTTCAGTTATTTCAGGATATTCAGCTCTAGGCCAAATAGATGGATTATATTTCTATTAAGTAAGCACTCTAATGTTCTAAATTCATCTTATCACAAATAGTTTAAAAAGAATCCATGTATTTAGTGCCTTATTTCATGCTGTAAAAATGTCAAAAGTGCATAGAATCTAATAGTCCACATACAACACAAGCATAATCCTGACATCATAATCTTTTAAAATATCTGTAAATCTAAAAGTAGGTGAAAGTATCATGCCAAAAAAATAAAAGCTTATGTATTTATTTCATACAAGTGGACACAGCATCTCAGTTCTCAAGCATAAATCAGTTTTATAACTGGAGATAACCTGAACCGTTTCAGCCTCCCTCTGCATCATTATTTGGTTATTCATAATATTTGGCAATCTAGAGTTCTCCAGGCAATTTTTCATTCTGCTCAGTGTCAATAACAGAGACAAAAATGAGCTCGGTATTAGTTCAATTAAATAGACAGCATCTGTGTGTCTTCCATGGTCTCAGTTTCTGAGGGGCAGTCCTTATTTTTTTTATTTTTTATTTTTTTTTGAGACGGAGTTTCGCTCTTGTTGCCCAGGCTGGAGTGCAATGGCGCGATCTCGGCTCACCGCAACCTCCGCCTCCTGGGTTCAGGCAATTATCCTGCCTCAGCCTCCTGAGTAGCTGGGATTACAGGCACGTGCCACCATGCCCAGCTAATTTTTAGTATTTTTAGTAGAGACGGGGTTTCACCATGTTGACCAGGATGGTCTCGATCTCTCGACCTCGTGATCCACCCGCCTCGGCCTCCCAAAGTGCTGGGATTACAGGCATGAGCCACCGCGCCCGGCCGTCCTTATTTTTTCTTGGTATGGTTCAGGCCCCTTCACTGGGTCCAACAGCTGGGTGCCAAGGACATCATCTCCTTTTTCTGTGCTCTTGTGGTGGCAGTTTCCTGCTTCTGCCAAAATCTAACTCAACTCACGTTCTGTCTTTCAGCTCTTCAGCTTCTCTAGGATCTTTGTAAGTAGTTTCCTATATTAAATTCTCTGTTTCCAACTGAACCCTGACTGATGCATTTGGGGATGATAATAAGAATAACTTTGGTTATTGACAGGTAATAGCAATGAGCATTGGGGTCCTAGGAAATACTCAGGTGGAGTCAGGCACAGTATTTTTTGTGTGTTTATTGTTTTTAATTTTCAATCCAGTTTAGACATACAATATACAATACAATACAATACAATACAATACAATACAATACAATACAATAATGTGCCAACAGTGTCAAATTGCTATAAAAACTTATAAATACAGGCTTGGCCTGCCCTCCCTCCCTCCCTCCCTCCCTCTCTTTCTCTTACTTTTCCTCTCTGTCTCTTTCTCTCTCTCTTTCTTTCTTTCTCTTTTTTTATGTAGTCTCTCTCTGTTGCCCAGGCTGGAGTGCAATGGCACAATCTCAGCTCACTGTAGCCTCTGCCTCCCTTTACGTCAAATGATTTTCCTGCCTCAGCCTACCGAGTAGCTGAGATTGCAAGCATGTGCCACCATGCCTGGCTAACTTTTGTATTTTTAGTAGAGACGAGGTTTCACCATGTTGCAGACTGCTCTCAAACTCCTGACCTCAGATGATCCACCTGCCTCAGCCTCCCAAAGTGCTGGGATTACAGGCATGAGCCACTGTGCCCAGCGTTGGCTTTCACTTTCTAAATTCATCTTGAACTAGAGTAACCACACACAATTCACGGATCACTGCTGGTCCACAGACAGCTCTTTGAATAGCACTAGCCAAATAGAGAGCTGGAAATGAAAACTGCTCTGCAGATTAGAAAAATATATGGAAGTTAAAGATAAAAATTCTAGAATCACTGGCAAATCAGTAGTAGTTGGAAACATGGAACTGGAAAACCAAGCAACCAGTAGGGAAGGACAGATAAAAGCAGGCTAAGGGCAGAGGGTCAGCAAACCCCATACTCTGGCCAATGGCAAGCAGGTACTCTGTTGAAGTAAGGACTACAGGTGAGAACTGAGATAACACAGGGAGAAGAGATGGACAGCTCCCAAGCATGGCATTCTGGTGCCTTGTGGGTGGGCTCCTGACCCTGCATGCCTCACAGAGGCACTCAGTTCAGTATGCCTTGCTGATTATCGCCGCCACAGAAACGTCTTATACATTTTAGAAAGAATTTCATCAAAACAGTTAACATAAAAGGGTTGGGGTAATTTACTTGGAAAATTCAGTCATGAAGAACACTGTCTTAATTGATGATGATATGAATAAATCTGAGCAGCATCCAAGTCATCGGATAGAACTTTCTGCGGTGATGGGGGCATTTATTTGTGCAGCCCGAAGGCAACCATCAGCTGCCTGTGGCTGCAGAGCACTTGAAAAGTAGCCAGTGTGGCTGAGAAACTTGCAATTTATTCACATTTACAATACAAAATTTTCAATTCAATGAATTTAAATTAAATGTAATGAGGCCAGATACAGTGGTTCATTCCTGCAATCCTAGCAGTTTGGGAGGCCAAGGGAGGTGGATCGCTTGAACCCGGAAGGTGGAGGTTGCAGTGAGCTGAGATTGTGCCATTGTACTCCATCCTGGGTGACAAGAGCTAAACTCCATCTCAAAAAACAAAAATTAACTAATTAATTTAATTTAATGAATATAAATTCCACAAAAGTTTAATTCATTTAAACTTAAATAGCCTCATGTGACTACTGACTCTCTTACTGCATAGATAATTTGTGAGATTCATTGGCAAGTTAGGCTTATAGTAAAAATCTATAGGCTTTGGGCTCATAAGGATCAGCCTTTAAGTCCTCTCTAATCACTAACTCTGTGACCTTGGATTTATCTCTTTTCCGGGCCTGAACTTGTTCATAAAGTGGGAATCAATAATATTTATGCTTAGGGTCGTTGTAACTACTGAAAATAAAACATGTAAATGGTTAGCACAGAGTTTCAATAAATGGCAGTTGTTAGCATTAAATGATGGAGGTCCATATTCAAGAACATAATTCAATTGTTTTGATCTTCTAATTGCCAGCCTGAACAAGAACTATGCTGAGAAGCAAGCACCATGAGGGAACCCCCCAGGGGCTGTAGTCCATGATGGAGTGGAGTGGAGTGGCCTCTGAGTCCAGCAACTAACAATGCTTTTCTATTTAGTGATTCTCTTATCTCAGCCTTGCTGTGAGCTGCCTTTTTTCTGTGCGATTACTTCTAGCAAATCCTCCCGCTCCTCATAAGGTGCATTCCTCGCTGCTTTTTTCTATTTCCTCGGAACTATGGTTGTTAAGGGGAAAAGACAAATTGAGCTTGTTCAATCAATAAGTTTAATTTTACATACAATTCTAATTCAGTGGAGTCTGATCTGAGGGCTGAGGGTTTCTCAAGTATTTTTCTGTGGAATTGGGTGCACAAATTCACAGACCTTATTTACCTTAAGATAGTTAAGTTATAACTAATTAAGTTATTTACCTTAATTAGCCCTGCCAGATTTGCTACAATCTCTTGGGCAGATCTTTAAAAAAAAAAAAAAAAACACATGCCTATCTGTCCTCCCTCAACCTAGAGACCTGGCATTTGTTGGGCGTATGACGGGTGATTCTGTTGCGTGGTCTGAAAACCTCTCACGTATGCCATGATTTAAGGGGGATCTGTGGATCTGACTGACCCTAAGTTAATTGAGGGACTGTTGTACCACTCTTGGGCAAGAAAATGTGTACAAGCATCTCATTGATCCAATACAGGCATGCTGGGGGTACTCTGGATATTTGATTGACATTTTCTCTGGCATAGCCAATCACTGGAACAAGTGCCACTTGGTGCTGGGCCTGGATCCCAGAACTCTTTTTTATTTTTACTTTTTACCTTTCCTCCCAAGCTGCTTTGGTTGTCTTGTTTTCAGAGATGGTTTACTTCCTTGTACTCTCCTTTTGTGAGGCTTGCATCTATTTATGATATATTATTATTCAGCTCACGGGCTTTTATACATTTACAGTTTCACTAGTTGTTGACACGACTTAGGTACATACCTATCTGGAGAAAGATTAGTGAAAACTCTGAATTCATGTCTTTCCAGTTTCACATTTTCTTTCTTTTTTTCTTAGAGGTGGGGTTTCATCATATTGGTCAGGCTGATCTCGAACTTCTGACCTCCCAAAGTGCTGGGACTACAGGTGTTAGCCAATGCACCTGGCATAACCAATCTCACATTTTCCCATAAGAAACCATTCTGGCAGTCAGAGCAGTAGGGCTAATAACTGCATGTCCTTAGGCTCCCTCTCTTGCTAGGAAGAGTCCCACTGTCCACAGTGATCTGTGAGTAATGATTAAATTACATACTGATTCCTGTATGGATGCTTGTTTGGGTACTAGTCAAATGTTGTTATATACTTTTGGAGACAGAAATCTGTGAAACAAAAGAATTCCAAGCCTAGGCTAATGGCCCACTTCTGAAGAATAAACAACACAATAAAATTCCAGTAGAAACAACTAATTTCAACATTTCCTAAAAATTTGTAGCAGGCCTTAACATTTTCAGTCCCCAAGATAAGAAAACTATGTCCTAAATCAGCAAACTTTAGGGTTTATGACAGCACGTTGTATTGGCATAATTGATAAGACAAAATATTTACTGAAATATTCCAGCATAGATGTTTTATTGTGTTCTCTCTGGCTCTTTAAATACGTCTTTTATTGGTTTTTGGTTTTGGTGAGGACAATTTGGGGCCATTAAATCTACACTGGGTGATAGTAAAACCCTAAATGAGAACCTTAGTAATCGGAGTTAGGGCTTCCTACTAAGGGAACACTTTGGCATATACTTTATCATCAAGAAGTAGATTAGGCAATAAAAAAGCTAAGAATTGGCGGGGTGCAGTGGCTCATGACTGTAATCCCAGCACTTTGAGAGGCGAAGGCACATGGATCACCTGAGGTCAGGAGTTCGAGACCAGCCTGGCCAACATGGCAAAACACTGTTTCTACTAAAAATACAAATATTAGTTGGCCATAGTGACATGCACCTGTAATCTCAGCTACTGAGAAGGCTGAGGCAGGAGAATCGCTGAATCCAGGATTTGGAAGTTGCAGTGAGCCGAGATTACGCCACTGCCCTCCAGCCTGGGTGACAGAGTAAGACTCCGTCACCAAAAAAAAAAGAAAAGAAAAGCTAAGCTCATTGGTTGCATTCCTGATTTTCAAAGCATGGATCATAGGGGAATCTTTTATGATTTTTTAAGTGAGTCTTTTGGAAAGAAACAACTCAAAATGGCATAAGTAAGAAAGACAATTTATTGGTGCATTCTGTCAGAAATTTAGGGATTTGACTGGTTTTAAAGGTAGTTACCTACAGATGGTCATAGATGTCATCAGGGTTCTTTTCTATCTCCATTGCTTAGTGTGGCTTTTTTCTGGTTTTGTTTTATTCTCTAGTACCTTGACTCCAGCTGCTGGGTTGATTCCAGCTGCTGCACGCTCCTATGATATGGTCTCAGGAGCTGCCCTGTCAGTCAGGGCAAGGACCCTGCTCCTTTGTTCCCAGAGGATATTCTAATTGGCTGGCCTGGGTCATATCCCTCACAATGTCAGGAAGGTCTGTGGGCTAGTCACACCCACTGGGAGGGGGAAATTCCTAAAAGGAAGGGATTGGGGCAAAGAAGTGGGGGAAAAAAAAAGTATACTTGAGAGGGAGAGAAGTTGGTTCCATTTGCTATGGGAATGGTGAAAAATAATTTCTTTCTACTGTTATGTGACTTTCGGAGTGAATGGAGACCACAACCTAATCTGTGATCACGAGGAATGCATTAATATGCCAAAGGAAAGTTCCATTTAAATCCCAGTATCATGTCACTTTCTTAAAATGGTAGTCTTTTAAATAGCAAAAAAGTTTATGATAGAAGTCTGAGTTTTATTTAGTTGGCAACTTCTTAACTACTATGAAACAATAGATTCATTGAAGTGAAGCACAATTCAAATATAAACGATCTTTCTGAGAAAATGAGATGAATACAATTGTATTCTCAATGTGCTAGAGATTAAAAAGAAATCCTTGCTAAATATTTCCTAGAAGAAAATTATTTTGTGAGTCCGTATCCCATTTAAATTCATTTTGATAAAGATGGATTTTATCTTCTAGAGTTTGCAATAGCAAAGCTAAATTACAATGTGTTTAGTCTTCCTAAAACGATCCCTTTTCTGAAACAACGAAGTTATTAGGCAAATCTAAGTAGAAAGTATTCTCAAATAACATATTAGGCGATTAATAATGATGCACCCCCAAACACTTCATTTTAAAACATCAACTGGCCCACATTTCAGAGGTAGTACATCATGCTTGATATTTTTCGTTATTCTTTACTATTTTCTCCAGACATTTTTTTTGAAGGCTTAAAAATGCCTTCAGAAATGAAGTTAGGACGCTCCATCTGAGTATATGAAAGTTGGTAAACAGAAAACGTCAGGCACCAAAACGTTTGGAGGGCTTGACAACCAGGTGGGGTTATTTCATTCAGGACACAGGCTCTAGGTCTCCAGTGCTGAGCGGATCTGCACCTGGGTGGCAGTCCGAGATCCAGCGAGGTCACCGGATGGGAGCGGGGTGGGGGTGCTGGCGTGAGGATGAGGGTGGGAGTGGGGGAGGGGGAGGAATCGGGGGCGCCGACCGAGTGGAGTGGGGGTGGGTCGGGGTAGGGTGGGTATCGGTAGCGGGCTGGAGATGCGGGGAGAGAGGCAGGGCTTGGAGTGGAGGTGCGAGAGGGGCAGGGACCCGGAAGGTGGGGTGGGGGCGGGATGCAGGCGGGGCGGGGCTCTCGAGGGGCGTGTGCACTCGCTCGGGGACACGCGCTCTGGGCCGCAGCAGCCGGCTCCAAGTTCCCTCCCTCGTCCTCCGGCGAAGCCTGCCTGAGCCCTCCCAGTCGGTGCAGACCGGACCGTCGCGGCCGCCGCCAGCGGGGCCCTCCGCGGCGCGCGTCCTGGGCCCGTTCCGCCCGCCCCGCCCTCGCCCGCGCCCTGCCCGCGGCCCCGCGCGAGGACTCGGCCGCCTCTCCAGCCCGCTCTCGGCACTCCGCCCCTAGCGGGCCCTGGCTCTCCCTCCTCGCCGTCCTCGGGAGCCTGGCGCCCGGCTCGGGCCGCACCGCCGGGGACTGAGGTGCGCGGCCCAGGTGAGAGTGGGCCGTGGGGGCCGGGGTTGGGATTCGGGTTCAGGGGTCGCGCCGCGCCCCGACTACGGACAATGCGGGAGTGCGCGCGGCCGGGCGGCGCGGAGCGAAGCCGGCTCTTCGCCCGCAGCTTCTCCGCCGGGGCCGGGGCGCCGTTCAGCCCGGCCTCACCGGCCCAGGCGGACCCCGGCCGGCTTTCTGGCCCGCCGGGGGAGGCGCAGCGCCGCTGCCTGCCCTGCGCCCGCTCTGCGCTCGGCTCGGCTGCGCGTCCTGGGCTCGGCTGGGAGGCCGGGCACGGGGCCGGGGCTGGAGCCGGGGCTGGAGCCAGGGCGGGGGAGGCTGGCCGCGCTGCGGAGCGGAGGCGGACTCCGAAAGCGCGCCTGCCAGTTCCTGCTGGAAGAGTGCGACTACGAGGGATGGGGACTCCATTCAGCCGCAGCTCCTTGAATGGTCTCTAATCTCAGTGTTAAAAGACTTTGGGAGTATCAATACCATCTAATCCTTGGCTGGGAATTATTGCAAGAAATGTAGATTCTGAGGTTCCAAAAGTTTGTTTTTGGTTACCCCTTCCAGCTCCTCCCTTGGCGTCAATTGTCTCTGTTTTCTTTGAAAGCATACAGATTTGAAATAGAATTAAATTCTCCGTGGCTCACTCGTGCCTCCATCACCCAGAGGAGCTCATAACTTGGCAACAAAGCCCATGCAGGCTGTGGGAAGCCCCGAAGCCTGCTGCCCAGCCTGGTGCCCTCCTATTGTTTAGAGCTGGAGCTGTACAGTGTAAACGGCAGTGACAGGTCTCCCGTAAGCTGGCTCCTGGGGAAGGAAGGGAGATAACTTTGCAGTGTGCTTAAATTACTCTGGAAAGTGGAAAGAAAACACCTGGTGCCCGGCTTTTTAACCCTTTCAAGTTATTATTCAGATTTATTGAGACACACACACACACACATATATACACACACACACAGAAAAGTGCAGGCTTTCTTTCCTGCCAAAAAATAGGCAAACTCTGGGTTCTTCCTCACAGCCAGTTTATGTCCTGTGCAAAATCTGGCACACATCTGTGACAACATTGCACTGCTGGTGTTATAAGGATTGCAAACTGGTCTGTTTCTCAAAAGGGAATATGATAGTAGAATAAGCATTTTTGCAATATGAATACTGGGACTTCCATTTTCCTTATTTCCTTTGTTGGTGAAGAACATAGTATTTATTTCGTATTTCCACCGCCAATTTACACGTAGTCATATCTGGAGGATACTTGTATTAATTTATTGTCCTCATTTTTGTGGCATCACAACCCCTGGTCATTCAGATAAGCTGTTTATTAAGCATAGTTGTTCTAAAATAAGGGTGAGTTAATGGTAAACTAGAATCCTTCGCTCATAACATCCCATTGGTTTACCCTACGGTATTTAATCTGCGGTATTACTATAGGTTGTACACCATAAAGTCTCTAATTCAACAGAGCTAGTGGTGCCTTGTCAACCTGATAATCTATGAAGTGCTTAGAACTGTGCCTTGCATATAGTTCTAGGTGTCAGATAATATTACTTTTAATTTTTCTTATCAAGCTGTTTGTTTCTTTCTGTTTGGAAAATGGTTGTTTTGATTTTTAAAATTCTGATTTGTTAGATCATGATCTATTTTAAGCCTGTGGTTTAATTTTAGATCAGGGCTGAAGTTGGGTTGTTGTTTCGCCTGTGACTGACAAGCTGCTCTATGTATCCTTATGCATGGTAAGGGTTGATTGAATTCATCTTACATAGTGGATCTCTAAGGGAAGGACCACAGTCTTGAATCTAGTTGTGCCCTGGTGCCTTTCATAAGGAGACCTGGTTGTCCTTAAGAGGCTAATTGTTCAAAGAGAAGCCTAGATATTAGGGGAAACCTGGGTTCTGAACCGCATCTCTGACCCCCTCTGCACTCCCTTGCTCTCTAGGTTTAGAATCCTACTTCCAATTCCCAGTGGAAAGAACGATTGGTACAGCAGAGTTAAGTAACTCCCACTGTGTTAAAAGATAATAAAAGATAAACATGTCTACTATATATACATCAACCAGAGCATATAATTCTTATTCATGCTTTAAAATCTTTAGAGCAGGATTTATAACCTAACTGGCTCAGATAAGAAAACTCACTTATTTAAAACTGCTTATTTGCCATGTGTTAGTAACCAAAGACTGTGTTTGCTATTTAGATATTTTAAATGATTGGCAGGAGTTTACTCTCATTTCATGTCCTCCCTTCCCCTTTAACTTTGAAATGACTTTTTCAAAATTATGATTCCTAAATAACTTAGCTAAGCAAAGGCATGGTGTTAACTGTTGGGGCGCTGCAGAAGCAAAACCGCTGTAGGCGCAGTGGCTAGGCAGTAGATGGCGCTGTGGACAAGGCTGCTGAAGGAGGCAAGGAGGCGCTTGTATGGTTTAGTAGAATCCCAGGGATTATTTTAGCAATCCCATTGTTTGCTCCCCCCAAAACATACTCTTACCAACCAGACACTATCCAGTAATCTTTTTGAGAATACAGTTTACTTTTAAATTTGTACTTTATATGTTCAACATTTATAGACCGTTTACCATTTTTCTCTCTGAAAGCCATAGCATTTTAGGTGCTAGACAAATACTGCTTGTAAAAATATTATTAGTCAACTATTCATTTTATTTTATTTTCCCACACTGGAGTCAGATTGATCAGCTGAGCCTAGAGGATTTCCAACTAATCTGACCTTTTTTTCATACTTAACTTTTTAGGAGAGAGAAACAAATCATCAGAAACCTACTTGCATCTTGAATTTAGTTAAGAAAACAACTTCCTAGGGCCAATTCTCATTTACTTTGATTTGCATCATTCTTCTGGCTCCTGGTGTGATGCAATGAGAATTGATATTCAGGATGAAGACTGAAGTTTTGCAAAGTCATGACTCAGCCAAGAAAAATACATTCATTCCATTCGGTACAGACACCAAGACTAGAAAGTAGACTCAATAAAAGGATTTTCTGGTTCATAATAACAGTTATCTCCAAGGGCTGGTTCTGGGACCAGCAAAGTCCTCGATGGTTGATGGCGGGTGCGTTCTCTTCTCTAAGACACAGTAGGTACTGTTATACCCTTTCTATAATACAAGTGAAGGGAAGTGACTTGTCTGAGTCACATAGCTAATATGTAGCAAGGGGTGTGTGTCTCCAGACCCTATGGATCCTTCTGTCATGTCAAGAGGAATAACTTCTGCCTCGTACGTTCAGCTGCTGGAGGTGTTCGTGTTCCATGTCTTCTTTTCAGATTTGACGTCAACAAATCTCATAACTCATTGACATACTTTGAATTTTGTGGTTAACATCGGATTATCAAAGAGTCTAAAATGAGAAAAAGTATGCCACTTTCAGTTTTCAGAGGAAACGTTTTAAGATTTCTCAATACCTTGTTAAAGACTGCTTGTTTTAGGAGGGTTGAGGAGACAGATTGCACGTTTAACTTCTTTGAACTATGTGGCCTCTGATAAAAATGTCTTAGATTTAGATGTAATAAAGAATGTTGGGTTGGTTTTTGGCTTTGTTGCTCAGGTGATCTGGGAACAGCACAGCTCCCGCTATGCGCAGTGACTTTCTTTCCCTTGGGTTAGAGGTAGGCATATTAATTTTGATCACGTAAGTACATCAGAGGGATTATGATGATTTCAGAAACATTGAATCAAATCCTCATTCTGTATATTCATATATTTTATTTTACACTATGGCAGAGCCTAATCTAATTTTTTTAAATGGTGATTTTTTTTGTACTGAAAACATTATAGAAATACAAAAATATAATATTTAGGAATTGTTCAGAAGAAAACACATATTATATCCAAAGTGTTTATCAAAGAATCTAAATGTAGCATTGACTCTAGACTTTTAAAGGATAAGTTATGAGATGATTTGCATGAAAGATTTTAGGGAATGGATGTAGGAAACTTAGTTTTTCATTCTTTGTGAATGTTATCATCCAAAAGATTACAGATAATTAAGATACACACAAAGCTTCTCCGCTGTTGGATAATTCTTTTTCATCCTGTTTTAAAACAACCTAGTTTGTTTCTGAATGCTCCTTTTGTAATATAAAATTAATGAACTTAAATCATGGATATGTCATTTTGACATACTTGTTTTCCTTCTACTTATGGGAGAAAGGAATTGAGTGAGATTTTTGCATTTTTCACATTTTACAGTTTGCCTCATAAGGAAACACTCATAAGAACCTGACATTCAAAGACATAAGCCTTGTTTTTGTTGTTGTTCTTGTTTTAAAGGAAACTTTAGTAGGTGAAGCAAATTTTCAAAGTATGTTTGGTGATAAAAACAGCGAACATGTGGATGATTAAACAATTTTGAACTGGCATTAAATCTGGGACTTTAAAATTGTAAACACTTTAGAGAGAAGCTAAAAAATGAATACCTAAGCGAAGGGAAACAGTATGTCATTTGGCAGACAGGTTTCTGGAAGAATTAGAAGAATCCTGTGGTATGTTTTATACATCAGGGCAAGATCAATGGTTTTGAAATTGTCCAGTTTCAGATAAAGCTTTTAAAAATACAATTCACAGGAATACGGGAAATTTTTGAGTAGTTTTGTTGTAATGCAAACCATTATTTTTCTCACAGTCCCATTAGAAATTTATTTCATCTTGTTAATTTTCTTTTTTAGGAGGAATCACAGATAGGCTTCAAAACTATCATTCACGCTAGTGAATTTTTTTGTCCCATTAACTGGAAGTTAATATAAATAAAAAATAAATAATTATGCAAAAGAACATCATTACAAAGTTCCTCTGCTATGATGATTATATTGAATAGATATTGATAGAGGACTTATTGTGTGCCAGGCACTTTGAATAAACACTGGTCAGGAAAGACAAGTTTCCTTCCTCTCTGAGGCCTTATTGTGTAAAGTGGGAAAATAGATAATAAATTAAATGAATAAATGAAAAGCTGACTTAAGGCAGTAGTAAGTGCAGTCAAGAGTGGGAACCACTTTTCCATCTGGGCTGGGTGGTCTAGGAGGGCTTCACTGAGGACTTTAGAGCTGACTTCAGTGAAAAGAAGGCAACCGGACAGGCATGTTGGCTCACGCCTGTAATCCCAGCACTTTGGGAGGCTGACGTGGGCGAATCACAAGTTTAGGAGTTTGAGACCAGCCTGGCCAACATAGTGAAACCCCATCTCTACTAAAAATATAAAAAATTAGCTGGGTATGGTAGAGGGCTCCTATAATTCCAGCTAGAGGTCGAGGCAGGAGAATTGCTTGAACCTGGGAGGCGAAGATTGCAGTGAGCTGAGATTGCACCATTGCATGCCAGCCCAGGCGACAGTGCAAGACTCGGTCTAAAAAAAAAAAAAAGAAGGCAACCTCTGCAAGGTCTCTGGGCATTGAGGATGGCCCATGCAAAGGCCCTGTGACAGGCAAAACCTGCTCTTGTGAGGAACAAGAAATAGCACAAAGGAACGAGGTCAGCAGGGCCTTCAACCACAGGGGAGTCGGGGTGGGAAGCGGGTATTTCCATTTAGGTTTGAGTGTAGTGGGAACTGCCAGAGGATATGACGCAAGGAGGGCCAGGCTCTAATTTGCAGATTTGGAGACTCACTCTGCCTGCTTGTGGAGAACAGAGCCTTTGTTTAGAGTAGAAGCAGGGAGACAGTTACAAAGCTGTTGTGGTGACCAGTGCCACTGGGCTAGAAGGAAGACAGAGGAGGGGAGGGAATCAGTTGTGTGCAGGACTCTGAATTTCTCCTCACCTAAAACATTACTGATTTAGATTAGAGTTGCATCATTATTTTCCATACCATTGAGCAAGAAAACACACTGCCAGTTAAACTGCGACACCCCATCCATTGTGATGTGAGTCCTGATTTCAGCATTGAAATGAAAAAGAGGTGTGTTCTAGAATCAGTGCTCATGATATAATCTGGACGTCATGCTGAGAAGACGTACCAATTTATTTGGATCTGTACCTGAATGATACAGGCAAATCCTGCATTTGGAAGTGTCTGGAGAATGAGGTCACATGTCTTGGAATTGCCTACCTCAACCTGGAAATTGATGTAGGAAACCGTGTCCAGTGTCAATAGTCTTTCTGATACTTAACAAAGATGTAAAAGTAGCATTTATTTGATTTGCCTCAAAGTGCACTATAGACTGTTGGTGTGACAGAGAGCTAGGAAGGCCCAGATTTGCTATGTTCATTGAGAGTGTGGGCAGTGTCTGTGACCGTCCCTGAACTTGGGCAAATATGGGAATTATAAGCTTTGTTTCTCTGTTACACAACTGGGAGCAGGGTTGGGTGGGGGTTTGGTCATGGCTGTGTGGATCCCAGGCCAAAAAATTAGCTGTCGGCCAGCAAAAGGCAGAGAGGTCTTCCAGCTGAATCTGTCTGGGTGCAAAGACTGGATCTGTGTGAGGTTGAATAAGTTACTGAGGCTTCTGGAGCCTCAGTTTTCTTATCTGTAAAATGGGGAATGAGTACACTACTTTCTAGAATTGTTGTGAGAGATAATAAGATGATGCTTGCAAAATGCTGAGCACTCCATCGAGGTTAGTTGCTATCATGTGTTTCTGTTTCATGGATTTCATATCTTGTTTCAACTGTCTGCGTGTTATCATCGTGGGTCACAGGACAAAAGTCACTTTTTCAGAGACTCATCCTGATGGCTGAAGCTAAAGCAGCTGCTTCTCCAGCTACCCTCTTCTTTCTTGTCCTATTTTATTTTATTCACAGCCCTTATTCCTACCTGAAATTGTGTAATTTGTTTACATGTTGAAGGTGCATTTTCCCAAATTCAAAAAGGTTCTATGATGTCAGCTGCTGTGTGCATCCTGTATAGAGCTGTGCCTGGCCACATGGCATGGCCTGGAGACAGATTCACTGAGTGGAGTGTGAGGGTCATAGTGCTGATGATGAGATCTCTGTGCTCTAAGACTTTGAAATCCTGGCTAAACGGTCTAACCTCAGCAGGATTCTTCTCTCAACTTTGTTTTTTGTGCTGTGAGATGACTGGCTTTCCAGTTGGGGTGTATAAACTTGAGATCCACCAGGCAGGTTTTGAGAGCATATTTTGGAGGACAGGAAGAGTTGTATTTGGAAGCATGGGCCTCTAGGTGTAGTAGTACATTGGTATGGTTTGAATGTGTACCCCAAAAACCCTTACGTTGGAAACTTAATGCTTGATGCAACTGTGTTAAGAGGTGGGTCTTCTGAGAGGTAATTAGGCCCTTATGAATAGATTAATGCTGATGATAAAAGGGCTTGAGGGTTCTCTTGCTCTCTCTTGTCCTCTCTTTGCCCTTCAGTCCTGTGGGATGACGCAGCAATAAGGCCTTGGCAGGTGCTGACACCTTGATACCGGATTTCTCAGTCTCCAGAACTATGAGAAATAAATTTCTTTTCTTTATAGATTACCCAGTCTGGGATATTCTGTTATAGCAACACAAAACAGACTAAGGCAGAATCACTTGTTGTTTTCCTCTGGTTTATCAGAAGGTGTTACCAGCCTGTTCTTCAAACTAAATGTCACCTGTGGTCTAATGCCAGCTTACAGGCACCTAACTTACTATAGAAAAATAATAGGGGAAAACCCGGTAAGGAAATGGAACCATTGTAAAAGTGACGGATGCTTGGTAAACTGTGCTCTGTCCACATTGTTAAAACAAGGTGAATTGAGAGGTTCCTTGCACAGTTGACTGTGAGTTGGGGATTTTTTAAAAAATTCCCTTTATCTTGTCTCTAGCCCGTGTCCTTTCAAGTGATCATTAATTGGAATGTTGTGATTTTAAAATCAGATTTTTTCCCCCAATAAATTTTGTTCTTGTTTAGTGACCATGACAGAAGAAGAGAAATCATTATGTGGGTTGTTAATATGACTAGTCATGGGTGCTCTTCACAGCTTCTGTTGGTTTTGTGCCAACCTGCAACATGCATCGGGTGTGTAACCATAAACTGTTTTATAATGTTTTGGTAAAGTAGCCACCATTTTTGAGGGGATAGACTGTCTGCCTAGTAACTTAGTTCTTTAATTTAGTGAAGATTTCTTTATCCAGTTCTTGTTAGTGAATCTGTATGTACCTCTATTGTTGGTAGACAGTAGTACAGTCATACAGATATTTATTTTGTGGGTAGTTGAAATGTTCTTTTAGGTAGTGCCAGAGAAGATCTATGGTCTATGTGTATTATTTGGAAATTGACTTTAGATGAATTTTCCATAGAAGCAGTGAAAGTGCCACATGCCATGGAGTTAGTGTGTGCAGGGGTGTGTGTGTGTGTGTGTGTGTGTGTGTGTGTGTGTGTGTTAGTGTGTTAGTGTGAAGGGCCTAGTGTTCACTGTGCACATGGCAGTTCCTGTTTTTTCAGTTAGAAGTGGCTCTGCCTTTGCCTCAATGTGACATGTGTTTTAACTCACACGGCCTAATTTGCTTGTTTGATTTTTCTCACAGGTATTTTTTCTTTCAGAATTCACTAGCGTCACAAGATTGAACTGTTTTGATTGTTCATCTCTGGTTGCTATCTCCACCAGTCTTTTTCAGAGTAATTTCAGTGTGAAGCATGCTGCTGTTTAGGTACTGTGAGTCATCCATAAAGGGACCAAATCACAGGGCCCTTTAATTAAGCATACCAGCATATGAGCAAATACCTTTATACATTTTGTGCCTTAGATACTTAAGTATCTTCATTTTACTTTGGACTTTTCATTTACCAGATGGTATTAATTATTCACATGTACCTTGTATTAGAGAACCAGAACAAATGGAATATGCATAGAAAAAGAGATTTATTACAAGGAACTGGCTTACATGATTGTAAAGGCTGAGAAGTCCCATGATTTGCTATCTCTAAGATGAAGACCCAGGAGAACCAATAGTATAAGTTCCAGTGTAAGGGCAGGAAAATACAGATGTATTAGCTAAGCAGCTAGAAAGATAGAGATAGAGAGAGAGATGGAATTCATTCTTTTTCCACCTTTCTGTTCCATTTGGGCCTTCTACTGGTTGGATAATGCCCATCCACGTTGGGGAGGGCCATTTGCTTTACTCAGTTCATCAATTCAATGCTGATTTCATCCAGAAACACCCACAGGTACAGCAAGAAATAATGTTTAACAAGATACCTGGGCATCCCAGTAGCTCAATCAGGTAGACATATAAAATTAATGATCACATACCTGTAGTATAATCAAAATAAGGTTTTGTTAGAACATTTTTGTGAAAGTGTATTTCCCAAGTTGGTTTAAATGATCAGACTCTGAGAGTGTTAACACCAGGTACTCCTTCTCTACGTCCTGCTTTATACAAGCCTTTCTCAGTAGTGCTAGCAACATCATACCTTTTCTTTCCTGACCAACACTTCCTTTATTGACCTAACTGATTGACTAATAGATTTTTATTGACTAATACATTTTTGGTGTATTCTTGGTTTTGTGAGTCTGTCTTCTGTAAGACAGTAAGTTCATCCACAATGAAGACAGTATGTACTGGCATACATTGGAGACAAATTGTTGGTTCGATTCCAGACCACCACCATAAAGTGAAAATCACAGTAAAGTGAGTCACATGAATTTTTTGGTTTCTGAGTGCATATAAAAGTTATGCTTAAACTATATTGTAGTCTATTAAGTGTGAAATAGCATTGTCTAAGAAAACAATGTACATGCCTTAATTAAAATACTTCATTGCTAAAAAATGCTGATGATTATCTGAGCCTTCAGCAAGTCATACTCTTTCTGTTGCTGGAGGTTCTTGCCTTAGTATTGATGGCTACTGACTGGGATCAGGGTGGCAGTTACCACATGTTGGGGTAGCTGTGGCAATTTCTTAAAATAAGACAACAATGAAGTTTGCTACATCAAGTGACTCTTCCCTTCACCAAAGATTTCTCTGTAGCATGTGATGCTGTTTGATAGCACATTCCCCATAGTACAACTTTCAAAATTGTAGTTAGTCTTCTAAAACCCTGCCACTGTCTTATCAACTAAGTTGATATAATATTCTGAATTCTTTGTTGTCCTTTCAACAGTGTTTACAGCATCTTCACCAGGAGTATATTCCATCTCAAGAAATGGGTTTTTATTTTTTTTTATCCATAATAAGCAACTCGTCATCTGTTGGTTTTATCATGAGATTGTAGCAATTCAGTCACATCTTAGGGCTCCATTTGTAATTCTAGTTCTCTTGCTATTTCCACCACATCTGCAGTTATTTCCTCCACGGAAGTCTTAAAGCTCTCAAAGTCATCTGTGAGAGTTGGGATAAGCTTTTCCGAAACTCCTGTTAATGTTGATATTTTGATCTCCCCCCATGAATTATGACTGTTCTTAATGGTATTTAGAATGGTGAATCCTTCCCAGACGTTTTTGATTTACTTTTCCTGGATACATCAGAGCAATCAGTATCTACAGCAGCTGTAGCCTTATAAAATATATTCCTTATCATTGACCCATGTGCTGAAGAATGAATGTTGTGTTAGGAGGCATTAAAACAACATTTATATCCTTGTACATCTCTGTCAGAGCTCTTGGGTGACTAGGGGCATTGTAAATGAGCAGTAATATTTTGTAAGTAATCTTTTTTCTGAGCAGTGGATCTCAACAGTGGTCTTAAAATATTCAATAGATCATGCTGTAAACAAATGTGCCGTCATCCAGGCTTTGTTGTTATAGAGCACAGGGAGCGTGGGTTTAATATCATTCTTAAGGGTCCTGGGATGTTCAGAATGGTAAATCAGCATTGGCTTTAACTTCAAGTCACCAACTGCATTAGCTTCTAATGAGAGAGTCAGCCTGTCCTTTGAAACTTTGAAGCCAGACGTTGACTTCTCCTTCTAGCTATGAAAGTTCTAGATCAGCAGTCCCCAACATTTTTGGCATCAGGGACCAGTTTTGTGGAAGACAATTTTCCCATGGACTGGGGAGTGGGTGGGAGAGGGGGATTGTTTGGGGGATGATTAAAGCTTATTACGTTTATCATTCGATTTTCCTAAGGACCATGCAACCCAGATCCCTTCCATGCACATTTCACAATAGAGTTCATGCTCCTATGAAAAGAAGATGGACTGCTTGCCTGTGCTCATCTCTTGCGATGTAGCCCAGTTCCTAACCCCAGGGGTTGAAGTCCCCTGTCCTAGATGACATCTTCTTATATAAGGCTGTTTGTCTACACTGAAAAACTGTTGTCTAGTTGTAGCCATCTTCATCAATGATCTTAGCTCTATATTCTGGATAACTTGCTGCAGCTTCTAAATCACCACTTGCTGCTTCAACTTGCACTTCTGTGTTATGGAGAGAACTTCTTTCCTTAAGCCTCATGAACCACCAGGCACAGTGGCTCATACCTGTAATCCCAGCACTTTGGGAAGCTGAAGGTGGGTGGATCACCTGAGGTCAGGAGTTCAAGAACGCCTGGCCAACGTGACAAAACCCTGTCTGTACTAAAAATACAAATATTAGCCAGATGTGGTGGCGAGCACCTGTAGTCCTAGCTACTTGGGAGCCTGAGGCAGGAGAATTGCTTGAGCCTAGGAAGCAGAGGTTGCAGTGAGCTGAGATTGTACCATTGCATCCAGCCTGGGCAACACAGCAAAATTCCATCCCAAACAAACAAAAAAACAAACCTCATGAACCAACCTCTGCTAGCTTTCAGTTATTCTTTTGCAGCTCTTTCATCTCTCTCAGGCTTCATTGAATTGAAGAGAATTAAGACCTTGCTCTGGATTGGGCTTTGACTTTAGGGAATATTGTGGCTGGTTTAATTTTCTATCCAGACCACTAAAACTGTCACCAGGTAAATGGTAAGGCTGTCTTGCTTTTTTATGCTTTGTATGTTCACTGGAGGAGCAGTTTAAGTTTCCTTCAAGAACTTTCCTTTACATGCTCAACTTGGTTCACTGTTTGGCTGAAGAGGCCTAGTTTTGACCTGTCTCGGCTTTTGACATGCCTTTCTCACTAAGCATAATCATTTATAGTGTTTGGTTTAAAGCATGCGATGTGTGACTCTTCTCTTCACTGGAACACTTAGAGGCCATTGTGGGGTTAACTGGCCTCCTGTCAGTTTTGTTGTGTCCGAGAGGTTAGGAAGGCCTGAGCAGAGAAAGGGGGCAGGGGGACAGCAGTCAGTGGAGTGTTCAGAACACATACATTTATTAGTTAAGTTTGCTGTCTTTTGTGGTAATGGTTTGTAGTGCTACAAAACAATGACAATAGTAACATCAAAGATCCCTGATCACAGATTATTTTAACAGGTATAATAATGAAAAAGTTTGAAATATTGTACGAATTGCTGAAATGTGACACACAGACCAGAAGTGAGCACGTGCTCATGGCACCTACAGACTTGTTTGAGGCTCAGTTGCCACAGACCTTCTATTTGTAAAAGGCATTATCTTTGGAGCATGTTAAAATGAAGTGTAGTAAAACAAGATATGCCTGTATATTTTTCCATGGTGAACATTGTCTATGAAACACAGACAGTGGTGTTGTTTATACCCCTTTCCTCCCTAATCCTGGTGGTCTTTGTAAGGAGCACATGGAAATGATGATTATGGCCATTAGCATCTCTCACTTCTGCCAGGTCTAAGTTTCCATTTTATGATTTATCCCCAACACAACTTACATTCAGGTGTAAAGTGATGGCAGTTACTTTGTATAATTGCATCTTATTTAGAGGTTTCATTCTTATCATCAGATTTTGAATAGGTAAAGGAGTGTTTTGAAACTTAAAAATAACATTTTCTGGTATTAACAGAACATAGTTATTTGATTTGATGGTAAATACCATTTATTGCCTAACATGGTGATATCAGGAAGGAACTGGGGTCTCTATCATTTTTTTTTTTTCCAGAAACCATCATCACAACTGGCTTTTCCTCCATTGGCACATGAAATCACAGTGATATTGTTATTCAGCAGATCCTTATATCGTGCTTACTATTTCCTGGCACTATCTTGTACTTGTGTAATGGCTCTGTTGGTTTATGATTGGCATAGTTGATGCATTTCTGCTTATGTGCAATTTTAGCTTTGCTTTCTGAGACTTCAGGCTTTAAGTAGTAAAGAACTGAGCAGTTATAGCTAAAACTTAATAATTTCTCCGAGTTCACTTTTAAACTCACTTGTTTAGAATGGTATGGACTTTCTGACAATTCTTCATCTGTTGCTTTTTGGGCCACGAGTTGGTTTGAGACTAGAATCAACCACAGACACTGGCTTGGGATAAGGCCTAAGGGACTGTGACAATAGTGGGTGGCCACGTGATCTACTGCTGTGGCCGTGGCAGGGTTCACTGGGCTAACTGTGGGTCTTTAAACCCCAAGGAAGAGTTTTCTCTAGTCCTCCTAGGGTAAAACTGGCTAAGTCCAAGTGTAATGAAGCTAAAACTTCTCACTAAGGACATTTCACTGTTAGGACATGAAGTCCACCTTTAATTGAATTTTTTTCTTTTTTGAGACAGTCTCATTGTCACACAGGCTGGAGTGCAGTGGCGCAGTCCTGGTCCACTGCAACGTCTGCCTCCTGGGTTCAAGCAATTCTCAGCCTCCTCAGTAGCTGGGATTATAGGCACACACCACCATACCCAGCTAATTTTGTGTTTTTAGTAGAGAGGGGGTTTCACCATTTTGGCCACGCTTGTCTCTGACTTTGGAACTCAGGTGATCCGCCTGCCTCAGCCTCTCAAAGTGCTGGGATTACAGGCATGAAGCCACTGAGCTTAATTGATTTTTTTTTTTTTTTCTAAAACCAGTGCTTGGATTTTGGTTAGCTGATATGGTGACCATTGGTGTCCCTAGTTACTGACATCACTGCCATTTCCTAGCCAATCTATATTTCACGCCTGCAGTGTGCCAGGCACCATGCTTCTACATAGGTGTGTGGAAGTAGAGTCTCTCCTCACCCTGAAACACTGGATAACTGTAAGCCCCTGAGCCTCTTCTCTTAGAATGTCATCTTCACCTTCAGCCATCTCTTAGAATGCCACTTCTTTAGTCTGAACCCCAAATTACTGCCTGGTGTAAGCAAAGTGAACTGCCCTCACAGATGCTTCTGTCCCCATGTGCCCTCTGAAATGTCCTATTGCCCATTTTAAGAAATGGCCTTAGAGTCTTGTTGCTGTTGTTGAAATTGTCCATGCACCTTGTGTATGGGATCGCATGGATCCCATGGTTCCTGCCGACATGGGTGATGCAGCATCAGTAGAACAAAGATATGTCTTTTTATTCGGTGCTGGAAAAGTGAGGCTTCATCCCTTTTTCTTTTTACCATCACTTTTCCAACTCTCCATTCCTCTGCTATGGTCTGAATGTTTGTGGGCCCCCAGAGTTTATATATTGAGATCTATGAATCCCAAGGGGATGGTATTCAGAGGTAGGGCCTTGGCAGGTAATTAGGTGATGAGGGTGGAGCCCTCATGAATGGGATTAGTGCCCTTGTAAAAGAAACCCCAGAGAACTCCCTTGTTCCTACAGCTGTGTGAGAATGCAGTGAGAAGGTGCCACCTGGGAACTAGGAAGGGAACCCTCACCAGACAGTGGATCTGCTGGCCTTGATCTTGGGCTTCCAACCTCTAGGACTATGAGAAATTTTTGTGGTTTACAAGCTGTTCAGTTTCTGGAATTTTGTTATAGTAGCCCCAGTGCACTAAGGCACCCAGGCATTATGCTAGGTGCTGGTAATACTTGGAACAAAAAGTAATACAAATGGAATGTTATGTCAGAAAGTGTTACTGTCTTCTTTATATATTGATATGTAAAGTAACAAAATTCCTGTAAGATTTTCTTTTTTCTACCAACAAGAAGGTAAATTGCTCATGCCTAAAATAGCAAATAAAGCTACAAGCAGGGCAGCTTTTGTTTGTGCTCATAGATGATTGATAGATTCATTGAAGCTCTGTGGTCTAATGAAATGACAATGTAGGAGTCATGAAAAGCTTGTATTTTTTTCAATTATTATTTTTAATTAACGTGTCATAGTTGTACATGTTTATACAGTACAGCTTGGTATTTGGATACATGTATATAATGTGTTATGAGTAAATCTGTGTAATTAACATATCCAGCACGCCAAACATTTATTTTTTTATGTGTGTTGGGAACATTCAGAATCCTCTCTTCTAGCTATTTGAAAGTATATTATAAATTATTGTTAACTATAGTCACCCGCGATGCCGTGGAACACTAAACTGATTCCTCCTCTGTAGCTGTGATTTTGGAGGGGACTCGATGAATTCTTCCCCCTGCATCTGAACTAAGGCCAACACTAGGTATGTGCCCCATGAGTGGGAGAGTCCCCCACACAGCAGGTGGAAGACAGGCCAGTATCCACAGACTATGTTCTTGCAATTGACGCTCAGCAGCTCACTAGAGCTCAAGTCCCGTTTGACATCCCTCATCCTAGTTTTTCTTCTTTATCTGACCCTGAAATACCTCTCCTGTCTGGCTCCTCTCTATTTCTAGGATCCCGTCCACCTTAGTTTGGGCCGTGGTCATCTTTCCCTTCCTTTCTGCTCTCTCTGCCTCCAAATAAAGAGAAGAGAAGAAACAACCTCATCTTTATCATGCTCAAGTAACATGAATGCACAGGCATAAGGTATATCTCGGCTTGACCACTAGACTGTGGGACTTGATAGAGGGGTGTAAATTACATTCCAGCCAGCAGAGTCTTGTGAATATCTGCTTCTGTCTTAAATTTCTCTGCTGCTTTGAGAGTAGTTTGTATCTGGAGATTTAGGTGAATTACATCTCGGGCATTGAAGGAGTTTGCAGATGGGAATAAAGTACCGCTATTGATAATAACCTGAGAGTTTGTGGAGAACACAAAAGGTGCTGTGAATGAAGTAAATGCCTCGATTTTGCAGAAGGCACCAAGAGATCCTAGACCTACACCATGCAATGTGGTGGCCACAGGACACATGTGGCTGCCCAGCACTGGAAATGTGGCTGGCCTGAATTGAGATGTCCTCCTGGAAGTGTAGAACATGCCAGATTTTGAAGATTTAGTTTGAGAAAAGAATGTAAAAAAACTCAGTAATTTTTATGTTACTTACACGTTGAACTGGTAATATTTTGGATTTATTGGATTAAACTTATTATCAAAATTAACTTCACCTGTCCTTTCATTTAAAAATACGGCTACACGAAAGCTTAAGATAACATATATGATTCACATTTGTGGCTTACATTATATTTTCATGGGATGGTGCCATTCTAGACTCTGCAATTCATTGATTTTGCTCCATTTCCTTGGCAACATTCTAAAACATAGTGCAAAGCAGATGGTTATGTACTTGTAGAAGAGAAAGTAGTAATAACTAAAAGCGAGAATAATTCCACTGAGAACAAATTATGCCAAACTGACCTCATTTTTTTTTCTTTTTATAGGGTTACTTGGCTAGAAAATCAGAACACTTCTGTAGGTTTATATCTGCATTTCCGTTACTCATTTGAAATTTGTCCTCTGATCAGCTCGAAGGCATTTTAGAGAGCTTTGTGTTGTGGTTGATGCCACAGCTCTGTCTGTAGCTGGTGAAAGTCGGTTTGAGACAATGTCTCACTCTGTCACCCAAGTTGGAATGCAGTGGTGTGATCTCGGCTCACTTCGATGTCTGCCTCCCAGGTTCAAGTGATTCTCGTGCCTCAGCCTCCTGAGTAACTGGGACTGCAGATGCACGACACCATGCCTGGCTAATTTTTTTTTTTTTTAAAGTATAAATCGGGTTTCACCATGTTGGCCAGGCTGGTCTCATACTCCTGACCTCAAGGGATCTATCTGCCTTGGCCTACCAAAGTCCTGGGATTACAGGCGTGAGCCACTACAACCAGCCCTCAGTTCCCAGTTCTTGATGGTTGTGTCAGGAACAGCCTGAACTGTCCTCCAGCTTCCTATAGAGTTTGTTTCATTTCAGGAATGTGAGGGAACATACATACTAGCCTCATTTGGGAAGAGATCAGGTTTGGTCAGGTTTTTAGTGCTCTAGAAAGTTCTGTCCCGTGAACCATAATCTGTTGAGTGATCTGGGGTTCATTCATTGAACACATTTATGGAGGACTTATGTGCCCTGGCACTGTGCTAGGTGCTGGGATTACGATTAATAAGATGTCATCCCTAACCTTAAATTTTCATCTAGGAGGAAAGAAAACAGCTTAAATGAAACCACAGTCCCTGTAGTAGCACACCATTAGAGAGGCACATGTCTGTGGGGTGCTGGGCCAGGCCAGGGATATCACCCTCAGCTCTGGTCGTTTGACAAGATCCGCTGGTTTAACCTGATCCTGATTTCTAACTCCTGCCATTAAGAATGACTTAATTGTTGTAAAACTAAAATCATTATCTTTAATTGTTCATATCCCACAACTTAGCAAATTCATTTATATGAGAATTTTTCTGCAGCTAAGGTAGAAAGCTTGGCAACGTCTGCTTTGAAAAATTTCCAGGACGAAATTGTCCTGACGCTGTTCCCTGGGGGGTGTACTGGGCCCAAGTACCAGAGTGGCCTTCAAACATCTCTCAAAGAACATTCTAGCTTTGCCTACATGGTATCTGTTTGGCTGTATCTCTACAGAAGTGAAGAATTCTACATTATAGTCAAGCATTTTGAACTCTGGCTAAGAGTTAGGAACCTACTGAGCTCTTTAACATTGAGGAGGTTTGTTCTCTATTTGAGAGACCAAAATAGATGCCCCTTTCTTAACTAATAAAGACCCTAAGGTTAAAGAAACAAAGTTGCCTTCAGATTGAGGGTTCAGAAGCCTGGCTGGCATGACAAATTTCTAAATTCCTGTGGCTCTAAGCTCCCTAACAGTAACAGTAGGAATGATCAAACGCCTCCTGACGGATTTGCCATGCAGACGCAACTGGACAGAGCACTGGCCTTTTTAGCATTCTTTTTTAATCAGCAATTGCAGACATTAAATGGTTTCAGTATGCTTTTAGAGACTTCACACAAATTGTCTTTGTTCCCTGCAGTTCACCTTTTGACATAAAGAGCCCAATTCCACTTCATTGTAATGCTGAAACCCCTGTCCCAAAGTGAACATGAGATGTATGTATGTTATGTATATGTTTACCCACTGTGCACGCGCTCAGCTCCTTCCAAACCTGTGGAATGTATAGGACTCTCGGGTGATAATGGACCCTGTGAGGCATAAAACCCAACCTGTCCTCCATCTTTGAAGAAAGAAAGAGGACCTTTTACACACACCGAAGATCATCTCTTCCTCGTCTGCGAAACAGATACTGTGTAGGCCAGGCTAGAATGTTCTTTGAGAGATATTTGAAGGCCACTCTGGTACTTGGGCCCAGTACACCCGCCAGGGAACAGCGTCAGGACAATTTCGTCCTGGAAATTTTTCAAAGCAGACGTTGCCAAGCTTTCTACCATAGCTGCTGAAAAATATCACGTAAATGAATTTGCTGAGTTAATGAACAATTAAAGATAATGGTTTAGTTTTACAACAATTAAGCAATTCTTAACAGCAGGAGTTAGAAATCAGGATCCAGTGGATCTTGTCAAATGAGCGGAGCTGAGGGTGATATCCCTAGCCTGGCCCAGCACCCTACACATATGTGCCTCTAATGGTGTGCTACCACAGGGGCTATGGTTGCATTTAAGCTGTTTTCTTTCCTCCTAGATGAAAATGTAAGGTTAGGGATGATGTTAATCTTCACCCCCGGCACCTAGCACAGTGCCTACCAAGTTGCCATAGTTTCACCTCAGTTTTGCCTAAGTTTGCTGGCAAAGCGATATCGTCAGAGAGCTCTCCTTTCTACTCTTTAGCCATCCTAGTCTTTTGGATGACATTTGGTTCTGGAAGATTATTTCCGGGATTTAAGTGGCCCATCCATAGCTTTGCTTCCATCAGCTTGTGTCTTCCAAGTATGTAGTAAGTGGCTCTAGGCAGCATCCAGGTGGCAAGGAGTTATGTTACACCCCCATGGAATCACCTTCATGACTAAGTAGCCCTCATATCCATCACAGGCTCTGCTTTGGCTGAAGGATACGCCAGAGATGGCCACGTGGCATATTACTGTATTTTGATAGAGATTTTGTGAGGACTTCATGCAGTACTGCCTAGTGCACTCTGTACTGCACACACCTTTAACAATATGTCAAAAACCTGCAAGGCAAGTAATTTGATTAAAAAGGTGAACAGTCAACTTAGGCAAAATTGAGGTAAAACCACAGCAACTTGGTAGGAAATTCTGGCCAGTTTCTTCTCTAGCTTAACCTCTGTGTGATATGCTTAAATTTTCTCTAGGTACTATACTTTTAATTTTCTGTTTTCCTCTTATTCTTTTTGTTGTTGTTGAAAATATCTCACATATTCTTGGGAAAGAAGGCAGGGCTTAAGGTAAAATGAAAGGTTTTCTTAGTGTCATTTTTAGTTGGAAGTTGTTTGTGTTTAAACTCAACACCGGAAGACAGAAGTTATTTTTGACCTTGTTCGAACTTTATATTAAATGTCTGCGTCAGGGGTGGGCAATGATTTTATTTTTATTTATTTTGGTAGGTGAGAAAAAATATGTGTGCACTTTTTTTCACCTGCAAAATAAAAGGTTTTATTGAGTCCTAGAGGAAAAAAATTAAGAATGAACTCTTTGAGTAGAAAGCCTCCAAGGGGGATTTAGTGCTGGTTCTGGGCCATGAACATGGTTTGCTCCGGGCACATTGGGCGGTCACAGGTGTGGTGCACACGGCCCTTTCAGTCCCTGTGCCTGTGGAGGACTGCTGGAGGACATTTGGGGCTATCCCATTTCATCCTCAGAGCAGTGCTGCAGAGTCTGTGCTACTGTGGTTGCACTATAGTAACAGGGACACTGGTGCAAAGATGTACTCTTCGGGTTGTTTGGGAGTGGAGGCGTGTGGATGAGGACAGGGACGGAATGGTCCCAGAGCTTGGGGTCCTAGTGTCCTCCTCAGTTTGTTCTTCCCTTTCCTGGAGTCTGAGGCCTCATTCCACCTGAGCTTGGCAAGGTAGAGTAAGCATTCCCATGACGTTTGCCATCCCAGGCTGGTGTCTCCCCGCTGGGATGGCTCCCTGAGTCCCCAAATTCTGCTTCCCCCCAGACTGTCACTTCTATCAAGTCTACCTTCCCCCTAGACCTGGGAGGGGCTGTGGAAGGCCCCTGAGGGGTCTTCTCTAGGACCTCCTTCTCCTGAAAGACTGAGTGATGTCTTCGGAACTTAGGCTGGCTGAGCTTTACTTATCAACAAGGATTTCTGTCATTACTGAAATAAATGGCAAATGCCTGCTGTTGCAGAATCTTTCCCCAAAATGGATCAGAGATGGAGTATCATTAGTAGCATCTCAAGAAATGTCAAATCTGGCAGAAGAGTATGAACGGGGCAGCTTTGGGCTGTGCCCATGGCGGGCTTTGGGCATACATCAGGGGCTTATGGTAGGGGGTGGGTGCTGTCCTTTCTCTGGCAGCAGTCCCAGCCTTGCATACTTTTTGGGGCTCAGTAAGTAGTTGTTTATACATTGGAAAGGTCTCGGGGTGGAGGTGATTTGTGAATTACGTGTGTTCACCATGTTGCCGAACCCACGAGGAAGAGTGGTGGGTAAGCAGGTGTCAGCTTAATGTGCAGTCCCATGTGACCCAGACCAGGATGGGTTGCCATATAAAGTGGACCCTCTGTTGTTCTGGGGCATGGAGCGGAAGTCTGGCGTGGCCGGACAGTCATCTTTTGGTCCTGCACGCTGAAGCCAAGGTTTTTTTTATCTTGACACATACCGTCCTCACCCATAAACTACAGTTGCTATTTCTGGCACCACCGTTTTTATTTCTCATTTTGGGTTTATTTTATCATGCCTTGGGAGCTCTGAGCCTGCTCTGTGGTAGACTTAACCAGAGTCTATTCAGGGCACTCTCAGGGACACAGTGTTGGAAAATAAGGTCACTTCTCTCTCTAACACCAAAATAAACTGATAAATGCTTGTATGTGGAGTACAGGAGGAATGAGGTAGCTGGCCTTTCGTGCTGGCGTGTGTGTCACTGTGCTGTGAAAGTGACTAGGACATGGGCCTTGTGTGAACGGGGATTGACTGTGAGCTAAGACCTGGCATCTGCTTGTGATGATCATGCTTTTGTCATCCGTTCTCTGTGGCTTGGAAAAGGCCCAAGCCAAACTAGAACAGTCAGAGCTAAATTGGCATAAGGCATGTCAGTTCTTCCTCAAAGGGCCCTTTTGGAGGACCTGCCTCAGTGGTCCAGACTGTCCATCTAGTAGGAACACTTGGGATCGCAGAGCTTCCTGGGCCTCTCTCTGCCGAGTGGGAATCAGGGGGACTGTGCAGGGTACTCCCTGGGGGACGCTGATGCACAGGTAGCTTTAGGAACCCTGGATATGGGTCAGTGCTTTGTAAACTGAAGCACACAGTCACCAGGAGGGCCATTCAAACAAATTGCCAGTTGCTCCAGAGTTTCTTATTCAATCAGTCTGGGAAGGGCCTCGAGATTTGTATTTTTCCCAAGTTCCCTGGTGATGTTGAGCCTGTCTAGGTGAAGTCCTCATCCAAAAGGTGTGTAGTGCTAGGTCTCTGTCCCTGGCATAAGGTTATAAAGGTAGATGTCTTGCAGAGAAAATGCTGCAAAGGACATAAAGGGTTGTAAAAGTTCTCCCAGAGAATATGACCATTGATGCAACAGGCTTTAACCTTCTTATTCAGAATCTTCAATGCAGTTCCTAATTTTTAAAACAACACTTCTGCTTAATAAGCCATGTATATGTATGTTTTCCCTATTTTACATTTTTCTTTAGTGTGTGTAGATTTTCATATTTAAAATGCCAGTTCAACTATGATTTGCTTTTGGGGTTATCATTTATTAAACATTTTAGACATTTGGAAGCTAACCTATTATGATCTTTATTTTTTATTTTAAAAGAAAATGTTTTTATAGTATATTCTGCTATAAATAAAATATTTATAAATGTAGTGATTATTAGAAATTTTTACTAACATCAGCACTTTAGGCCATGAAAATGTACTTATGCCCTTGGATTTAAAAATATTTTTACAAAATAACTCTCTTAGGAATTTTAATTGTTTTGGTTGATGAATTGTTTTAGTTGGTGTTCTTCTTTATGCTCAGACAGCATGGGCAGTTTTTGTTTAAGATAACATTAAAGCTGGGCACAGTGGCTCACACTTGTAATTCCAGCAACTTAGGAGGCTGAGGTAGGTGGATCACTTGAAGTCAGGAGTTTGAGACCAGCCTGGTCAACATGGTGAAATCCTGTTTCTACTAAAAGCACAAAAAATTAGCTGGGCATGGTGGCGTATGCCTGTAATCCCAGCTGCGCAGGAGGATGAAGCAGGACAATCGCTTGAACGTGGGAGATGGTGGTTGCAGTGAGCCGAGATTGCGCCACTGCACTCCAGCCTGGATAACAGAGCAAAACTGTCTCAAAAAAAAAAAAAAAAAAAAAGATAACATTAAATTTACACTCTCAGAACGTTTTTTTCTTCAACAAAAATTGATACAGATACTATTAAATGGATTAATTTTGAAGGAATATAGTGAAGATAATTTCTAAATTTAGTCTTAGGTCCTTAAGTAAAAGTGGCCTCAGTTAACTAAAACACGTTTTTGAAAAGGCATGAGGGACCCTGCGTGGTGGCTCACACCTGTAATACCAGCACCTGGGGAGGTCTAGGCGGGTGGATCACTTGAGGTAGGAGTTTGATACCAGCCTGGCCAGCATGGTGAAACCCTGTCCCTACTAAAAATAACAAAAATTAGCTGGGTGTGGTGGTGCACACCTGTAATCTCAGCTACTCAGGAGGATGAGGCAAGACAATCACTTGAATACAGAAGGTGGAGGCTGCAGTGAGCTGAGAGTCACCACTGCACTCCAGCCTGGGTGACAGAGCAAGACTCTATCTCAAAAAAAAAAAAGGAAGAAGAAGAAAAGACCTGAGGAGTTCAAGTGAAATCTGGTTACATGAGTATTCTATAATTAAAATAGGTCCTATCTGGAAACTTAACTCTTGGAATATTGAACTATTTAGTATCATTCAATTCATCCTATTTATATAGTTTAATTATGTATTTGACCCATTTAATCTGAGTATCTTGTAAAAACAAAACTATGTAGGGTATCTTTTTATCAATTTTGGCATCTGAGAAATCTGATGTCTCTTTGGTGGATGTGGCCAGAGAGAAGTGGAACATGTGCTCTCATTGCCAGTTTGATGATTTTTTAACAATCTGTGAAATAAATGCTTTTAGAAAATGATTTTAGTGGGCGAAGAGAGAGCCAGGAGTGGATGTAAAATTTGTATTATCTCTTGTTGCATAACAAATGACGCCAAAGCTTAGTGGCTGAAATGATACAGATTTTCTGTCTTCCCATTCTGCGGAGATTCAGAGTGTCTTAGCAGGGAGTTTCTGGCTCAGGTCTCCCGGGACCTTGTTCTCAGTTGTGGCTGGGGTTGCAGTTATATGGAGGCTGTACAGAGCCTGGAGGCTCCACGCCCAAGGTGGCTTAGCTGGCTCAGCTCCTTGACTGGAGAGTTGATGCTGCCTGCTGATAGGGGCAGGGAGCTCAGTTCCACCCCAGCTTAAGCCTATCCTGGTGCTGCTTAGTTGCAGATCAAATTTTTTGCAGATCAGGCAAGAACCTGAAGGAAGATTTTTCATAATGTGCCAGACTAGCTAGCTACCCAACACCCAACTCTGCATATTCATCACGTTTGCCCTGGGGTGCTGCCTCATGCCAGGAAGTGCTCCGGTCTGTGTGTCATGTTCTGTGTCCTCTAGGAGCTCACGATGCAACAGAGAGAAGGCTAAGCCCAGGGCTCATGAGAAGTTGGTGCAGTGAGCAGCATGGGCATAGCCTGAATGAGGAAGGAAATATGTCCAGGAAAAGCCTTCCTGAAGAAGGTCAGATTTGAGCTAATCACACATGTCTACCTTTTAAGAGAAGGTAGAGGTTAGCCAGGTGAAGCTGTGGGCTGGAAGCACAGAGTCGGGGGAGAAATTCAGGAAGAAAACGCTAGGCAGATAGAATAGACTTAGTTAAGGGAATGAGGCTCAAAACAGCACAGCAAGTCTGGAGAACTTCAGCTGTTTACTTTTGCAGTGCCTAGGAAGATGTTTGAGTTGCAGAAAGATGCCAGGACTGGAGATACTAGTGTGGTGGGTAAAGGAGTCCCTGCTTCTCCTTCTCAGCCATGCAGCTTGGTTGCATGTGCATCTTGTCCATCATGTATGTTTTCTCATTCATTCCTCTACAAAGGTCTGAGCATTTACAAGGCTTAAGGCATTATGATGCTTTATTGAACCCTGCAAGGTAGATATGTCCGCATTTTATAGATGAGAGATTGGCTGAGGGATATTAATTGACTTGCCCAAGATGATGTGGCCATTGAGTAACAGGGCTGCTTCTGTGTGAAAACCTGAAAGTCAAGTTAAGATGCAAGCTAGTTCTTCATAAGACTCACTGGAGGCACATATTTTGTATAAAGACTACAGAGCTCCACCCTAGACTTACTTATGTCTAGGGGAAGGGCCTCAGGTGCTTTTGACTATTGGTGAAGTTGAGAGCTTAGCTTTGCTTTCAACTTGAACTTGAGTTGAGGTTCAAGTTCTCACGTCAGCGAGAGTGGAAGACTTGAGGAAGAGAGCCTGCAGTTTGTTTTCTGTATGTGCTGAGGGGCATGAAGTCCAAAGGATGTTTTTGTTTGGAAAATCGTGAGTGACATTACAGCCCCAATCTCTTTAAAGAGATTTTCAAAGTCTTTAAAAAATAAATTGTGAAGAAAGGTATCCATAAGTGTCAGAATCTTTGAATCAACACACAATTGGACTTTTGATATTTGATTTTATTTGATATTTCATGTGGATGGGTACGTAAAGGTACTAATGAGGTATTTGATAGTGATACTAGAATCAAAAGCTGATAAATACCTGAATACAAAGGCCAGACAAATAATAATGTCATGGGGTTCTTCAGGACTACAGAAAAACATGAAGAATAAAATTACTAAGAATTATTCAAAAGAGTGCTTTGTTGTTAAGGATTGCTCTGTATGTCATAATGTACTGTCTTAAGCTTTTCACATGTATTGGGTCATTCTATCCTCAAAACCAAAAATGTTATTATTTTTGTATTTCACAGGGCTATAGAATTTGAAAAAATGTGTAATTTAGTTAATTATTGTTCTTAAATACTCAAACAAATGTGTTTAATTTTTTAATATCCTTATAATTTTTTCTTTCTGTTCTGTTATTGAGTGTGGAGTGGTAAAAATCTTCAGCTATGATTGTAGATTTGTCTGTTTCTCTTTTCAGTTCTAAAAACTTGTATTTCATTTAGTTGAAGTTCTATAATTAGGTGCATGCACATTTAGAACTCTCAGGTCTTTGTAATAATTGACTCTTTTTAAATTATGTAATGCCTGCTCCTTATCTTTGGAAGTGCGTCTTGTCTTAATTAAGTTTACTTTGTCTGATATTGAAATAGCCACACCAGCTTTCTCATGATTAATGTTTGCATGGTATATATACCTATATATTTTTTCCATTCCTTTATTTTACCTCATCTGTATCCTTAAAATTTGTCTCTTGTGGTGTATAGTTAGAGAATTCTTTTTTTTTTTTTAATCCAGTCTTGACAAACTTTCCCTTTTAGCTGAGGGGTTGGTCCATTTACATGGATTGTAATTTACAGTGATATTATACATTGGTATGGTTAATTTTTAAGTCTGTTGCCTTATTCTTTATTTGATATGTTTGTTACTTCTTTCTGGCCTCATTTTGGCTTACTCAAGTAATTTTTAGCATTTTATTTTGTCTCTTTTGCATTTTAGCCAAGGTTTGGTTATATTTTTTACTGATTGCACTAGGGGTTACGATTGATCGATCGACTGATCAATCGATAGATAGATAGATGTTGCATATTCATAGATAGATAGATAGATAGTCGAATTACCATCTATATTGAATGCATATTTTACCACTTCACATTAAAAGTAAGAATCTTACAACTGTTTATTTTCCTTTACCTTTCTCCTGTCCTTTGTGCTGTTCTCTATTTTACTTCTATATTTGTTGTAAACTTCACAATACATTATTTTAAACTTTTCAGCCAATATCTTTCTGTAAATATAAAAAAAAAATATAAATCCACACACTTGCCGTTTCTTGTTGCTCTTCATTTCTTCCGAGAGCTAATTTTTTCAGTTAGTCCTATTTCCCTTGAGCCTGAAGAACTTTCTCTATTGATCATATGGTAGGTCTGCTGGTGATTAACTTCCTTAGCTTTTACGTAGCTAAAAACTTCATGAATTTGCCTTCGTTTTGTTGCCAAGTGTAGTATTCAAGGTTGACAGCCTCCTTGTCCTTTCTTTCAGCATTGTAAATACGGTGTTCCATTCTGGCCTCCCTTGTGTCTTAGAAGAAGTTGGCTATCATGATTAGCTTTGTTTCCCTGTAGATAATATCTTTCTTGTCTTATTGCTTTAAAAAATTTTTTCACTTACGTTTTATTTTCAGCAACTGGACTATGTTATGCTGTCTGCTTTGAGTTCATTAAGTTTCTTGGCTGATATTTTTTCCAAATTTGGTATATTTCATTTACATTTCTTCAAATGTTTTCAATCCTGTTATTCCCTTTTCTCTCCTCTCCTCTAATTGCCCATGTATTTTATTTTTGATATTACCTTGCCGGTCACTTGTACTTAATTTCTTTCTAGTTGCTTTTCTCTCTTTGATTTAGTAAATTTGTTTTTTTCATTCTACAAAGTCCAATTAGCAAGCCATTCAATACATTTTTAATTTGAAATATTACATTTTAGTCTCGTATTTTATTTAGTGCTATTTTACAGTTTTTATTTCTGTCCAAAAATGTTCCATCTCTATTCCTATTAGATTTTTTATTTGCATGAACGCCTTAATATATTTGACGTAGTTCTGAAGTTCTTCACTAGTGAGCTCACAAAGTGAGTCGTTTGTGATTCTTTTTTTATTGACTGTGTTTATTTTTACTTACGGGTCATATTTTCCCATGTTTAAATATGTTTTGTAATTTAGAAAATTTTTAGTTTAAAATTTTTAAATTGTATTCCAGGAGTATCCAAAATCGTAATATTTGTTTCATTTTTCAAGAGTGCAAGCTCTCTCTTTTTAGTGGAGATAAGGGTAAGGAGTTGTATATCCAGACCCCTCAACATTTAGTTAAGGTTGGAGTTACACTTTCATTAGATTGAGTTCACCTAATCAGGCTTTTTTAAAAAAAAGTCTGTCAATATCTCAGCTGGGAGAAAGTTGGTCTACAATTTTAGATCTTTGATTCCCTGTTGGATTAAAAGATTGAGGCATCACGAGAATATATGGGCTACACGATTTCTCTCAGCCTTTTGTCTAATTTGGGAGTCTGGGGGAAGGTGGTGGTGGATTAGGAGGTTTATTAGGAAATGTAATTTGCTTTTGCTTTGCTCTTCTAGCTTCCAGCCTGTGCCACCAGTCCATGCCATTGTCTAAGGCTTTCTGTTTCTCCTCATTACTGCAAGTCTCTCTCCAATGGCTTCTTCCTCCTGATCCAGACTAGGCAGTCCTCAGATAGGGAACCTGCTGTGGCTGTCAGCTCACCTAGGAAGGGATTCTTTCTTCCTGGCCTTAGCCTTCTTTGCATTTATTATTATTTTCCAGGCCCATAGAACAGTAACTTTTTATTTTGTCCAGGTAAAATGTTTTGTCACCATAGGGTGAAAGGCTTTTTTGTGCTTCTAATTGGACACAGAAGTCTCATACGCATTTTTAAAGCAAGTACCCCAGAGTATAAAGTGTCAGTGAGTTCTCTTGTCCCCTGGATGCTGATTGGGTTTCAGCAGTTGGAAGCACTGGGTGATCATCAGTGCCCAGTTGAATGTGTTAAGTGACATTCTTCTAATTTTTCTTTTATCCAAGTCTAAAATCTTTGATATCTATGCTGTTCTGTTGGGTCACTGCTGGTTACTGATACCTGCCAACCAAATAGGATATCTGAAAGGCAGTTAAAATAATAATAATAATAATAAAAACAAGGATTGCTCTGTAGGACTTGCCCTGAGACACTCTTTTTTAAGTTATGGAACTGCCCAATCACATGTAAGCCAGAAAACATGAAAAGTTAAAGATACATACACAGAATTGATTTGTAGCGTTACTACTGCTTATGGTTTAAATGTAACTGATTATTTGCTGTTTCAGGTACTGTGTCAGTGTTGTTAAATGTATTCTCATTTAGTAGTCTGAACAACCCAGAGTAAAACTGAGATTCTAAGTTGGGGTTGACCGCAAAAATACACGCCTTTAACCACTGTGCTACCTTGTTCAACCAAGTTGATTAACCAATATTATTTTATCTAATACCTACTATATTGTGAGCATTGATTTGAGAGTGAACTGTAAGAATTTGAGATAATTTGATTTGAGAGATGGACATAAAAGATATCAAAGACTGTGAAACATATAGTTTTGTTGGTGAAGTTAGGCTTACGTAAAACAACCAACCAGTGCTACAAAACACCATATAACAAATGTTGTATTTTATGGAGCAAGTTGTATTTTTTATCTTGCAATAGAGTATTCCCATTAAGATAGCAAAGTTGCCTTTAATGTAATGGAGGCATTAATTTGAAATTTATTCAGAGTGTCAGCATTTCTTGACCAGTCATTTATATTGACATTAATTTCCCTGAAGTTCTAAAGAGAACATATAGCAGACATTAAAAATATGGAAAGTTTAATCTGCAGGGAAACCTTACCCTAATTGCTGTACACACATACCATGTGCATGGCTCTAGCACTCCACTTGCTGGGGAGCCAGTGTTGAGGGTTTCCGGGGTGCACAAGTGAGAAGGGAGCTGTGAGCAGCATCCTGGGGCACTGTTGGTGCTAGTCTCTCGTTCCTGCTAGCAGAGTCTGGCTCTCACTTTCATCAACACAATGATTTATATTTAGCCTGTTCATGCACAAGAGCTTTACTGGTGAGAAAGACCTGATTGTGCATCTATTCTGAAAGCTAAATGTCCTTTGACATGAGAAGTAAGAAGCGCCCAGTAGACATGCCCTATGCCATGGACAAACCATGCTGGTATTATTCTAAGCAAAATAAGCCAGTCACAGAAGGACAAATACTGCGTAATTCCACTTACACAAAGTACCTAGCATAGTCAGCGGTGACAGAAAGTACAACAGTGGTTTCCAGGGGCTGTAGCAGGGAAGAAGTAGGAGTGAATGGGGGTACAGAGTTTCAGTTTTGCAGGATGAAAGGGTTCTGCAGTTGAGTGGTGGCAATGGTCATACAACAGTGTGATGGTACTTACTCTACCCACTGTACACTTCAATATGGTTAAGTTGGTCAGTTTTACATTATATACATTTTATCTCAATTTAAAAAATGGAATCATATAAAAATCATGTCTCAATAAAATCTATATTTCAGCCTTTAAAAAAACTATCCAGTGGATTCTGTTACATTTTACTAACATTATGCTTCATTTTTTGTAGAACAGCAGAAAACAGCAGTATTGGTATTGGCATTGTTCTACATTTGCTTATTAAGGAGATGAATAGCTTTTCTTAGGGAAAGCCCAAAGTAGAAATTCTTTGGCCTGAAATCATTGCCACTTGCTCTGGAAAGCACTTGAAGAAGGCTCCAATTATACTTCTAGACAAGAAAGCCCAAACCCAGGGGATCGTTGGACAGTGATTAGTCTCTCGAAGGGCAGAAAAACAATATGGGGAAGCCCTGCCCTTGCAGGTGATGAGCCCCAGGAGCCTGTGTGTCTTTAAGACAGATTATATGAGACTTAGAGTCCCTGCATCTGATGTTGAATGTATCATGGAGACTAAGTTTTTAAAGAAAAAAAAAATAAAAGGGAGACGAATTTCAGCAGAACTCTCTAATACTTGGAAGGATGGAAAACTGCCAGTTTATACTCATAGTAGAAAACAGAAATTTGTTGACTTAATTTCTTGGCATGGTATTCTAGGGTTACTTAAGAACTATTACATAAGTTTTATTTTTATTTTTCAAGCAACCCAGTGACTGATTTAATAGATAGCCATTTAAAAATAATAATTTAAAAGATCAGCCTCCAGATAAGATAAATGCTTTCTGCTTTAGGTTTTTGTGAGTTCTTTACCCCAATGTTTTTACTTTAAAGAAGTATTTTTTATGGTATCAGCTAATAAAGGATTTTGCATGTGAAATTATGAGCAGCTACAAAATACATGTTTTTTGCAACAGTTACTGCTGGACAAAGAAATACAGTGACTTTGGAAGAACTGAGCTGATGAAAAAGTAAATATTTCCCTGAACTGATTTCCCAATATATTTAGGACTTAATGAATCTCAGGTGCTGTCAAGTTTAAACGTTTTTTTGAGGAAGGTGGCCCCACCATTCTCTCCTGCCTAGAATAGCATAGTAGTCCCACAGAATATATCAGAGTTACCCTCATTTACATTCATATATGGGGATCTCAACGGTAGTCCCATCTGGGCTGCTGCTCACATTTTGGCTGGGAACTTTACTATAAACTCTGTTTGCTTTGTTATGGTATTCATTTTCTCTAGATGAGTTAGGATTTCCAACTTTTGACAGAATCATTGAAATCCTGGAAAATGACATTATTAATTAGATCATATCCAGTCAGTCATGTGCTAGCTTTGAAAATACAAAAATTAGCTGGACATGGTGGTGCATGCCTGTAATCCCAGCTACTCGGGAGGCTGAGGCAGGAGAATTGCTTGAACCCAGGAGGCAGAGGTTGCGGTGAGCCGAGATCGCGCCATTGCACTCCAGCCTGGGTAATGAGCGAAACTCTGTCTCAAAATAAAAAAAAAAAAAGAAAGAAAAGAAATGTGTATTTGTAAAATAAGCTGTGTCTGAGTACCATTTTTAGGAGTGTTAAAAAAGAAAATGTGAGATATGTAGCACTTTAAAAAATATATGTATATTATTTGCCACCAGGTATTTATCCTTAATTTGCAACCAAGTATATTTATCCTTAAAAAGATTTTGTGACACTGACATTGTAGTAAGCACTTACAGTTTTTTCCATCATGGCATTTTTTGAAATTTCTATCTTGGTGTAACATTTCTTTGACCACATATGGATTTGCTAAATGTTATTGTTTATAGCGAATCAGTGAACAAAAGTGATGGGCTACGTTTGAGTAAATTTAATGAAACTTTGAAGAGTGTGATTTCTTTTCTTTTTCTTTCTTTTTTTTTTTGTTTTGGTAAACCCCAGAGAAATACACAGATCTGTTTCAACTCGGTCCAAATAAAAATAACTAAGTAATTAGGATACATAAAAGGCTTCTTTTTAAGCTGTCTTTTTTCATAGCATGTGAGGAGCATTATAGAGAGGTGATTATGGGCTTATTAATTTGAACGTCAGAAAGATGTCTCTAATTGTATAAGCCTGCCTTTTTTGGAAAGAAAAAGAAAATGTTCAGATTGTTTGGAAATCAATCCGTAACCAAAAGGGATAGAGGGAACTTTGTTAAGTGACTCCTCTGTGCCTGGCATTTTTACATATATTATTTTGTTGGTATACATTCCTGGAAAGTAGGCATTATTTCTCTTTGTTGATGAAAAAATGAATTGCCCAACTTGATTTGTCCAAGGTACATTATGAATAATAGTGGCCAAGACTTAACCCTACTCTGCCTTACTCAGTGCTGCTGTTGAACGGCCAGCCAGCATTGACTGAATATGTGCCTTGTGCCAATTCCTTTGTCCACTATTTTTTATAATAAATTGTTATTTGATTCTCACAGTGACCCTTGGAGGAAGGGGCTATAATTCTGTTTTTATAGACCAGAAGGTTAAGTTAGTTACTCAAGGTGACACAGTATCATAGAGGCAGGCTTTGAACTCAGTTGACTTCAGACTTCCAAAGAGAGTACATTAGCTAATCGTTTTGGTTCCTAACTATATCCCAACTTAAGGCAGCCTAGATCCTATAGAGTGGTTTAGTCGGAAGATAGAGCTATAACTAACCTTTATGTGTGGGACAGATGTTTTAATGGAGGCAGCAAGGCACCATGGGCATGAAGGAGAGAAGTGGTCAAAGCTCCGAGAGGTCAAGGGAATGTTTCTCAAAGGTGGCACTGCCTGAACTAGGGAGGCATGGACCAAAAGTCTCCAGACTCACAGCAGGAGACAGGGGTATTTCAGACAGTGGGTAGCATGTGTCCAGTGGGAAGGCAAGAAGCATGGCCTGATGAGAGGGTGCTGCCGTGCTTCTGAATAGCAGAGACAGAGCAAATGGGGATGTTGGTAGATGAGACTCCATCCATAGTGACCTTGTCTGCCATCCTGGGAGGTGTTTGGACTTTTGTAGGTGGTGAGGAGCAGTGAAAGTGTAAGGATTACAGGTATGAGGGCAGGAGGGCGTGGTCACAACTGGATGTGAGAGATTAATTTTGCTGAAAGGCTGGTGTTGGGAGACAGGTTGTGAGGCGATGGTAATGCCTGGGTGTCACACTGAAATTAATTTAGGATGAGAGTATTACTAAATTTGTAGCTGCTGACAGGTGTCCCAACCTTAGCAGGCAGTCCATTCAGGTTTGAGATTGTTCAATTGCCACAATGTTCTCATCATGAGCTGTATAACCTCTCTGTAACTTCTGCTACTCAGAATGATGTCTCTTCCTCCACATGACAGGCACTTCCCTAGTTGATTTAAATATTTTTAGGTCCACATCCTATCCACCCATGCCTCAGTTTTTCAGGATCTGCTAGTGCTCAACACTCTTACCAACTTGGATTGTACAGGAGGTACATGGCCTTTCCAGACTCATGCATCATCTTAGTGGGGGCTTGCAACACTATGTAAGATTCTGGCACCTTCAGCTGGGCTTGAGAAGGGTGCTTGTAATGTGTACATTCACAGCATAACAGAACATCCCATTTTCCCCTGCTAGATAGGATGACCGGTTGAGTACAGAGGAGTGCTTGGCTATATTTGTACTGAACTCAATTCTTCCGATAGTGTAGCCTATAATTTCACTATTAGTTATGCCATAACTAACAGTGAGAGATAAACTCAAACTTGCAGGCTTTTTAAACGTAAAATAGTTTGAGCTTCTACTGTGGATTGCATTACTTACTTTTTTGGATGATGTATTTGTAAGGGCAAGGACTCTTTTTTACTTAATCTTGGTGTCCTCTTCCATCTAGTTTTAGTGACTGACACATGCCAGCTCATCAGGAAATAGTTGTTGAATAAATGTAGTTTGAGTATTATTTTGACCTGCGTTTGACATTGGTACTATAAAGTTGTTCTAGCTTAGAACATTTGGAATCATGATTCTATTGTATATCATTTTAGTCATTGTCAACCTTGAATCATCTGTAATCACTTTGATAAGCCTGTCTTATGTCTTGCTTACGTTATAAATAAGAATGTCTGGTAGACTCAGAGACAAGCTTTGTGGATGCTTAAGAGGTGTTTCCCACTTAGTATATCAAAGTGTTTTTAAGAATAGTTTTGGAGTCGATTTATAATCTGGTCCATAATTCTTCAAGATTCCACACTTACTGTTTTTTTCTACACATTTTTTGGTGTGTGTTACCCATGCAATGGGTGGGTTCAATTTCTTGGTGGGTGACAGTCCATTGACCACAGCTGGATTTAACAAGGGGATTTTATTACTTGCAAGAAGTAAGGACACCAGGATAGTTCCCAGAGCAGTGCCTTCCCTAACTATGGTGAAAACAGGGCTTTCATTAGGCTGGTTAGCTGTCTTTGTATGAAGACGTAAAGGCAGTGCAGGCAAAGCTGCTGGTCATGTTTCTACATATTCAGCTTCTACGTAAGATCAAGCGCCTACATATGGTCATGCTTCTACGTACGTTATATGTAGTGAAAATTGCACATAAACTCCTCCCCAGGCAGGGTTTTTAGTAGGGTGATGAGGATAGTTTGTCAGAGTTCATCTTCAACTCAAGCATCCCTGGATCCAACAAGAGAATCACTCGAACTGTGGAGGCGGAGGTTGCGGTGAGCCGAGCTCACACCACTGCACTCCAGCTGGGGTGATGAGAGTGAAACCCTGTCTCAAAAACAAAACAAAACAAAACAAAAACCAACACGAACTCAAGGTGCAACTGGGACAAGTGGGTAATCTTTCACAGTGTTTACCCGAAAACCCAGGGGCCCTGGGTTACATCTTCTTTCTCCTGTATGTCACTCTCCATGGATTATCAAGAGATTTAGAAAGTTTATCCTTTTACATTGAAGAAATTTACTGTAGAATAAATAGGATTAGAACACATTTTGGAAATCTATTGTAAGGTCACAACTTATTAGAAGTTGTAGAAAAGTGGAATAATTTAGTTTCCTTATAAGCGGTATTATTGACTATTGGTTTTTCTTTTTTAGTGGTCTCCAGCTACTTAGCCATGATCGATTGCTATAATCCTTATTAAGTATTTGAAGATGTTGAGTACCATCCACTGAAGGAGTCCCAGGGCTGATTGAGAAAGTTTGTGAATATTAAAAGATGGAGATGGGCAGGTACAGTGGCTCAGCCTGTAATCTCAGCACTTTGGGAGGCCAAGGCAGGCGGATCACGAGGTCAAGAGACTGAGACCATCGTGGCCAACATGGTGAAACTCTGTCTCTACTAAAAATACAAAAATTAGCTGGGAGTGGTGGTATGCGCCTGTAGTCCCAGCTTCTCTGGAGGCTGAGGCAGGAGAATCGTACCAACCCGGGAGGCGGAGGTTGCAGTGAGCTGAGATTGCGCCACTGCACTCCAGCCTGGCAACAGAGCGAAACTGTGTCTAAAACAACAACAACAACAACAAAAAAAGATGGCCACACTGAGTTTTGTTTTTTAAAGCACTTTTGTGAGTTACAATGTGTATGTAACGACACTGAGTTTTGTTTTTTAAAGCACTTTTGTGAGTTACAATGTATATGTAACTAAATTTACTGATTTTAAGCATCTGGTTTAATGTATTTTCACAAATATGTCAGTTACGCACCCACTGCCGCAGTCCTGAATAGAACATCTCTATCACCCAGCGTGTTCTTTCTGGCGTCCCTGCAGTCAGTCCCTCCCCCACACTGACCGTGCCAATCACTGATCTGCATTCTATTGCTCTAGTTTGCCTTTCTCTAAAATGTTCATATTTTGGGGATTGTACATGTAGTCTTTTGTATTTAGCTTCTTTTCCATAGTATAATGCTTTTGAAATTCATTTACCTTGTTGTACATATCAGTAAGTGTTTCCTTTTTATTACTGAGTAGTATTCCCTCCTGTGATACACCACACATTGTTTACCCATTTGCCAGTTGATGGACGTTTGGATTCTTTCAAGTTTGGGGTTATTATGAATAAGGCTGCTGTGAACATTCTTGTTCAAATCTTTGTGTAGAACCTGTATGTTTAAATTGCTCTTAGGTATATACCTAGTAGTAGAACTGCTGGGTCATATGGTACGTGCTTAACTTTATAAGCAACTGCCAAATTGTTTTTCAAAGTCCTTGTAACATTTTGAATTTCCAACAGTCATTGTATGAAAATCCAAGTTGTTTCATATCCTTATAAATACTTGATATTTTCAAGCCTTTTTAAATTTAGCCATCTTATTTGGTATGTAGTAGTATCTCATTAAGGTTTTATTTTGCATTTCCTAGATTAATTATGTTGAAGATCTCTTCCTGTGTTTACTTGGCATTTCTTTATTTTCTTTGTTGAAATGTGTTGGAAATGGACATCTTGTCCTTTTTTCCTTCTTAATATGGTTGTTTGGCACTTAATTTTAACATCGTTAATGAGTTTATAAAAAGAAACATAAGGAAAAAAATAATGTTGCTTTTACAGTTTCTAGAAAGGCTTTCTTAATGGATATTTTGTTTCCTGACTGTGTGTGCATGCACATCACGTGTGCTTTTGGGGGGGCATGCATGGAGGAGTTCTTCTGTTATCTGATGGCCGGATTTCATTTCTCTTACCTTGCTTCCTTGCATATATACTCTTTATTTCCGAGGAATCTGTCAGTTCACATTCCCCGGGAAAACCATTTGTGGATTTACTAACCGCTCTAAAGACACACTCACAGTTACACTCCTATCCCGTGCAAACCTTAACTCCAGTGCTGCTCTGAAGGCCTTCCTTGGTGACCTCCGTCGTCAGCCCACAGTGAGCAGGACACCATCTGGTGCTTTTCAGTACCTAGCACTATGCAGCAGTACGTAATGGGGGAGTCAACACATGACTGTTGTTACCAAGCTGCTGAACCGGGTGACTGAAGGGCTCTGTAGTGGTTCTAGGGTTTCAGTGAATACAAATTCAGTCTGAACTGATAGATCTAATACTAAATCATTTTGAAATTCTACTTTCAAAGCTGCTTATGTAAGCTTTGAGTATAGAATACCTACATTTTGCTTGAGAGATTCTGTAAATCTACTTGAAAATGTGTTGCATCAAACCTATGATTATGATATGACTATGAATAAGACAGGGAAACTGTTTAATATTTTTGTATTAGATTTATCTAGGTTAGACAACCTAAGAATATCCCAAATTTCGTTTCAGATTTCTAATGGGCATTCATATTTTAATCCACCTTTATCAGTGAGGCAAAAGGCAGAGTATGCTCTTGATAACTTTGAAAGTTGAGTTGACTCATAATGTGATCATGCTGTGTAGAAATTATTTATTTATTTATTTACACTAAAATAGATCTCATAATGTGATCATGCTATGTAGAATTTTTTTTTATTTATTTACACTAAAATAGATGAAATTGTAAACTCTTAAGAGGTTATTTAAGAAACTAAATATCCATTATGATCTAACAGGGCACTAGATTTACACCTAGAAAGTCTTCGAATCTGGAGTTGGCTTAGCTCTGTGACTTTGAAGTGGTCACGTAACCACTCTGGGCTTTCTTTTTTTCATCTGTGAAATGAGTCAACTGGAGCAGATGACTATACCATCCCTAAGTTGCAAGCATCTGTGCTATGAGTTATTTGTATTAGGATTGTTTCGATTTCACAGGGCAACTTGGAAGTTAAATCCCGTCTTGAATTTCTCCATATGTAATATTACTCCCTGTCTCAATCCCAGTTGAGTGACTTTTCTATCTGTGAATTCATTCTAGTAAGTGTTCAGTTCTTTGCTATTTTCTCCCTTTCAAAAGTGTGAGAAGGATAAGGCAAAAATCATGAGAAAAAATGAACAGAGATTTTAGATAGAATTTTTGGCTAAGACAAAAAATATTGGTTGTAAAATATCAAAATTCAGAAACTTTTGCTTTGTGATTATGGGTCACAATCAAATTAATATTTCTCTAGCATAATAATAACAGCACATAATTTTATTAATTTGAGTTTATGGAAATCCCATATACTTCAGCAGGCAAATAAAATACTACGTTACACTTTAGATATTAAAGCAATAAAAAAGAACCAGGGAAGATGGAGTTTATATTTCTATTTTAATCGAATACTAATTTATGTTCTTGTTGAACCTTGTTAGGTAATGGGACAGAAGAGACTAGGCTTTTTGAAAGTTTTAAAAGTGAGTGGAAAGTATCAATCTTAGTTGTTATTTAAATGGACATTTTCAGGCTTGCTTTGTATTTTTTTTTTTTTTGAAGCTATACAAAATCTAGGTCAGGATTTGCACCCTTCCTAACAAATGTTTAGAGTATCATTCATTACACGTCGCCCCAGAAAGGAGATGATAGTGCTGAGGACGCTGGCATAGATCTTAATGAAATAGTTTTTAGCCATTATCTGTTGGAGTCCCAAGTGCCTCCTTAAAATATTTTTCTGTTGGTTACTCCCATTAAGCTGCAAAATACACAGTCAATCTCAATAAAGGGGATATCTATTGCAGTCAGGACACTTCCTTCCCTGTCTGTTGGCTCCTGCTTTTGAGTAAACAAAGACGCAGTCATTTGGACGGATGCTATCTGACAAAAGCAGATGCTGGAGGAGAAGACAGTTAAGATTTTCAACACAGGATTTTCTTTGGCACCGCCAGGTGTCCCGATAACTATCACTTTCATGACTCATCCCAGTATCTCCAAGTGCAGCGAAAGCAGAACATGTCCAGCAGAAGCGGCTTTCCTCCAGGAGCCTCCGTTTCTCTCCCCTTTTGTAAAAAGGAGTCATGTTGTTTCTGGGCCCAGTCAATGTTAATTTTCCCTGGTAATGAAACAGTCTATACTTGAAATTGGGGACTGTGAGGCCGTCAAGATCTGTCCTCAATCCAGGAAAAAGAAGCCCAAGACCAGCGGAAGCGTGTGCTTGTTTGTGACCTTGGGTCTGAACTGCATCTGGAGGACACAATGAGCTACTGGACCCGTCCTGTGGTATCTTCTCCCTTTGCAAACATTAACAGTGTTTCTGGGGGACAGTGTACCTGTTTTCCTACCCAGTTTTGCAGTCGTTTTTGAGGAAGCTCTATCATTTCTTACATGATTCTATGAGCTAGAAGGATTGACACGTCCTTTCTGGGATGTTGAGTATGAAGCGGTGCAAAGCCAGAGTTCCCAGGCTGATGGCAATACACAAGCTTTCGTTCAGTTTGTTTTCCGTTGAATACATGAAGTTGGCCCCATGGTGGGATTTTTGTTTCCTTTTGGAATCAGTCTTAAAGTTTCTTGGAGCAGCTGAATTAGAAATAGGCTTTGAATCCAATTTATCCTTAGATAAATATAATGTGTGTGATTCCAGGAAAATCAGTTTCTTTTGAATGATACCTTTTAATCACTTTTATTCTCCAGCATAATTTTTAATCTTTATCTTTTTCCTTTTAGACATCTCCAAATTGGACATTCAGAGCAGCATTCTTGTTCTTTCTACATCTTGAATTAGAAACTGCCAAGGGTCTGTAAGTCCTGATAAGGAAATAAAAGGTAATTACACTAAAAATCTATTATTAAAATCATGCCTAAATCTGGTTATAAAGTAAATGTGATCCTTTATATGTTGAGCAGAATTTAGGTATTCCCTAATTTTTCCCACCTTTTTCATTCTTACTTTCCCTTCCCTCCTTCTCTCTTTGTTCCCTCCCTTCCTCCCCACTTCCTTTATGTATATTCATTTAGCAAACTTTTATGGACTCTACCCTGTGCTGGTCACTGTTCTAAGCACACACACTTTATGCCGACCTTCCACACCCTGGCAGGAATGGGGAGGTTGGCAAAAACCATCCTTGTGGAACTGGCTCCCCAGCTTCTGTGTCGGCTGGTGGAGGGCAGACGCCCTGCCATTGGTCTGGCTGCGAGGCTGATCCCAGCACCTGCCCCACCTTCACTATCACCACTGGCCCTGAAATGCTTGGGTGTTTACTTGCGGTGGCTTTTTTTTTTTTTCTGAGAATTCTGAACACTCAGTGGATATTGAATTTCCTCAGTTGGGATGTTAGAATTATAATCACTCATGGGAATAAGTAAAACGGAAACAGTGTACTGTTGTTCCCCAACTATGGAATATGCTCACTGGGCATGGGACCTGGTATGTATTTTTTCAACTATTAACGTAATGTAAAAATATTTAAACAAATAAATGTTACAGATAGATAGCATAGAATGCGACTTTCTACTCGAAAGCCACTTTCCAGAGAAAATACTGGTTAGATTTAGGTGCAAATTCTTTAATTATTTTCCTCTTCATGCATATACTAATGTTCAGATGTTCAGTGTGTATTAAATGCCTTAACCCTGTGAGTGAAAATATTGGAGTAAAAATGATTTCATAATTTCTGGCAAATATTGTGCCTTATTCTTGTTCTTGGCCTTTGCTAATATAAATAATGAGATCTATGAGTTGGGGGCCACTGGCGCACCTATGCACTTGGTTTATTTGACGGTGTTTTGTAGTCAGTTTGTAGCCCAGAGCGCTTACCTCCCATTAAGAATGCATTAGTTGTCCCAGTGTTCCACAGAGAACCTGGACTCATGTGGCAAGGGGAATACCCTTATCTTGGGTGGTGGGCAGGAGTGATGAACTTCTCCCTACGCTGAGAACTTCTGTGTAAATCCAATGTGGCTCTTGCACCATCGATTTCATTTTTTAAAATAATTTCCGTTGTGGCCAGGTCTGGTGGCTTATGCTGGTAATCCCAGCACTTTGGGAGGCTGAGGAGGGTGGATCATGAGGTCAGGAGATAGAGATCGTCCGTTCTAATGTGGTGAAAACCCATCTCTACTAAAAATACAGAAAAACCCACAAATATCCAGGCATGGTGGCACACAGCTGTAGCCCCATCTACTCAGGAGGCTGAGGCAGGAGAATCACTTGAATCCAGGAGGCAGAGGTTGCAGTGAGCCAGGATCACGCCACTGCACTCCAGCCTGGGTGACAGAGCAAGACTCCATCTCGGAAAAATAAAGAAAAAAAAATTTTCTACTGTTGTTTTAAATTCAGGAGGTACACATACAGCTTTATTACATGAGTATGTTGTGTGATACTGAGGTTTGGGATATAAATAATCCAATCAGCCAGGTAGCCAGCAAAGAACCTATCGATAGGTTTTCAGCCGTTTTTCTTGTTATCCCCCCAGTAATCTCCAGTGCCTTTTCCTCCCATTTTTATGTCCATACGTACTCAGTGTTTAGCTCCTACTTACATGTGAGAACATACCGTATTTGGTTTTCTGTTCCTGAATTAATTCACTTAGGTTAATGGGTTCCAGCTGTGTCCATGCTGCTGCAGAGGATGGGATTTCATTTTTAATGGCTGTGTAGTATTCCATGGTGTGTATGTACCACAGTTTTTAAATCCAGTCTGCCATTGATGGATGCCTAGGTTAATTCTGTGATTTTACTATTGTGGATAGTGCCATAATGAATATATGAATGCATGTGTCTTTTTGGTAGGACAATTTATTTTCCTTCAGTTATACACCCAATAATGGAATTGCTGGGTCAAATGGTACTTCTAAGTTCTTTGAGAAGTGTCCAAACTATTTTCCACAGTGTCTAATTTACATTCCCACCAACAGTTTATAAGCTTTCCCTTTCCTCTGCAGAAGGAACTTAAATGATTCAACAAGCAAAAAACCAGATAACCCCATTAAAAAGTGGGCAAATGACATGCACAGACACTTCTCAAAAGGAGACATACAAGCAGCTAACAAACATGAAAAAATACTCAATTCCATTAATCATCAGAGAAATACAAATTAAAACCACAACAAGGTACCATCTCACAACAATCAGAATGGCTATTATTAAAAAGTAAAAAAAAATAATTTTATGTTTCACAGTGTCTCTATCCATCCTTTAGCTGACAGCTGCAAGTCAGTTGATTGCCAGACGTCTTCCTCCTGCTGACCGCCTCTTACCCTGGCTTCCTGCCTCCCTCCTCAGATGCCAGATCATTGTCCCAGATCCCAGACTCGGCCTTCCTACTGTCTTCCCCTGGGAGCCTTTGTTAACCTCCCCACATGCCCTTGGAATTGAATCCCCCCCATCACTGGATACCCACCACTATGTCCAAAAACAATTTTTCCATAAACTCCAGCAGTCCCTCCTGAGACAGACCTGAGTAACCAAGAGGTCTGAGTATCAACATCAGTAGTCCAGAGCCTACTCTGGCCGAGGGACACAGTGGGCTGCAGTAACTAAGGGACAGATGACCACTGAATGGACATGAAGCATCTGTCTAGAGCAAGGCTTGTTATCCTGGAATGCCTAGTGCCCTGGGCACTCAGAAACCCTGCCATTTGGGTCTCGTGCTCCAGGTATCGAGTTGCCAGCTTTGAAGCAAGGCTTCTGTTTTCTTACAGTGAGTTCCTTCAGGAAAACTTGGGCGTGGGAGTGTTTCAGCTAGATTTATCAGCTGACTTATGGGTTGGAGGGTCTGGTTCTGCCCAAACCAGCCCTGACTCCCTTCCTGTCCATTGTTTCAATTCTTCTCATGTCTGATGACAGAAAGTGGTCCTGGAGAGCCATATTCCTCAGTGCTGAGAGTAAGAGTGTGGCCTTTAATGTTAGAAGGACCTGGGTTAGGACCTGGACTCTGCCATGTGCAATATGTACAGCCCTGGGAAAGCTGTTTACTTGATGCGCCAGCTCTTCATCCATCAAAGCAGAATCACAGTAGTGGCCAGACCATAGGATCATTGCGAGGAATGTGAGTTGTGACATGGGCTGGCACTTGAGAAGTGTTTAAAGTATGTTACTAGCTTATGTACTGTGATCTTCTGCAGAATGGAGCTCATACCTATTTATGAGGGTTGCCGTAGGCATTGCATGAGGTGGTGTATGTAAATGCACTGTGCTGGGCACATAGCGCATACTCTAACTGAGAGCCCTCTGTGATAATGGTAAAGTAAAAATAGCACTATCAGCAAATGTGTTCAGAATGGGACAGGCATTGTGACCGGAGAGTGGGGGAATATCCAACAGTGGTGGAGAAGAACAGCTGCAAGTTCAGTAATCTCATCATTAGTTTAAGTCACTGTCTAATCTTTGGTCACAAAGGTTCATTCATAAAGGCTTTGGTTATGATTGACTACTAGAGTGAATAGTCAAGAGTTATGTGTCCAAAAATCATTTTATTCTTATTAGGGGCTACTTTTTGAGTATAAAAGGCAGTGTATTCTTGGATTTTTATGAAATCCAGAAGTTAAGAATAAAGATAGTAGTAACCATTTTGTTCTCTCATTAGACCATTTTTTTCCATCATCCTCAAATGGGAGGTATACTGGAGAATTCTTACCTAGATTATATGGTTCTTACGAAGCTATTAAAGGAAGCAAATTGAAATCTAATAGCGTTTGACCCTCTTACATCATACCTAAATTAAATGAGAAGTATTTAATAAATGTTGGCATTCGTTTTCCTCTGCTTTGAACCAAAGACACATTTGAATCCTTGGTGTATTCGAGAATTTTCTTTTTTTTTTTTTTTTTTTTGAGACGGAGTTTCGCTCTTGTTACCCAGGCTGGAGTGCAATGGCACGATCTCGGCTCACCGCAACCTCCGCCTCCTGGGTTCAAGCAATTCTCCTGCCTCAGCCTCCTGAGTAGCTGGGATTACAGGCACACACCACCATGCCCAGCTAATTTTTTGTATTTTTAGTAGAGACGGGGTTTCACCGTGTTGACCAGGATGGTCTCGATCTCTTGACCTCGTGATCCACCCGCCTTGGCCTCCCAAAGTGCTGGGATTACAGGCTTGAGCCACCGGAGAATTTTCTTACCATTTGTTTCATGTGTTTGCTTTTCGTACACTTGAAACTAATGATATTACTTGGCTTAAAAATGTCTTAAAGAAAAGAGTTACATAATTACATAATTTACTATAAGTCACCTCAGAAAGTGAATGTATCTGGGACCAGGCGCGGTGGCTCACTCCTGTAATCGCAGCAGTTTGGGAGGCCAAAGCGGGTGGATCACCTGATGTTGTGAGCTTGAGAACAGCCTGACCAACATGGAGAAACCCCGTCTCTACTAAAAATACAAAATTAGCCGGGCGTGGTGGTGCATGCCTGCAATCCCAGCTACTTGGGAGGTGGAGGCTGAGGCAGGAGAGTCGCTTGAACCGCGCTCTAGCCTGGGCAACAAAAGTGAAACTCCTTCTCAAAAAAGGAAAAAATACAAATGAAAAAAAAAAAAAGTGAATGTATCTGAGCTCTGCCGGTCATAGAGACCTGTCTTGTTATCTTAGCACCCAGGCCTGACATTGAACATGCACAGTATAGATGGGAACTGAGTTAAAAATGCAGCAAAGGAATTGAAGATGTGAAATGTCATTTGTTAGAACACTGAGAATATAATGACTTTTTAAATTTGCCTTTAGCAGTACAGTTTATAAAGAAAAACATTGTAGTGGGAGTAACGTGCATTTGAATGCGCTGATAGTGATACTAGTTCTTTGTTCTGTGCTAAGTTTAGGACTGGGATGGGCTGGAGTCACCTCTCTCTTCTTTCCTTCTGCCCTCCTTCCCTACTTGCCCCTCCCCACTCCTTCTCTTACCACTCCCCACCCCTCTTCCTTATGAAATTGACCTTGTACAAGGGCCATGTGTCCTTGTTCTCCCAGCATTCCCTATGGAGTAGCCCAGGCCTCTATGGAGGAGGTCCTGATAAGAAGCAGCAATGCCACTACACTTGCTGTTTCTGCATTTGTGACTTGTATTCCTGTAGACCCTTACATCAGTTACACACCAAGGGAAGGAGTAGGCAGCCTCTCTTTCAGAGTCCGTGGTGGCACCCCTCTCAGGCTGACTTAAGTCCACCTCTTAGAGTGGTTTTTATCAGTGTCCTTTGCTACATCTCAGTTAATTTGAGATGAAAACATTCTGTCTCTATTAACATCACTATATTCTGGCAGAGAACAGTCTTACGCCTGAATTTCAACGAGTCTGTTTGCATTTCACAGGAGATATCCAGGCTCAGCCGGAAGTTTTATATTCTGTATGAAATCAAGACTTATTATCTTACTTGATAATAACTCATTCCTCATGGTAGGAATCTAAAACTGAACTTGCTAAATGTTTTTCTTTCCAACAGTAGACATCAGCAGTCTTAAAAAATGGTCTTTTTAAAGTAAATTTGCCTTCTTTCATGGTTACCCACAGGTTAGAATTTGTCATGAGATTAAGCTGGTGGGAATAATACAGCTACCTCTCAAAATTTGTAGTCATGCCAAGTGAAAGTTTCTGAAAACCAAAAAATAGTGAAGATACTGCTCTGAATGGGATAGATTAGTGAGAACTCCCACTCTTCTTACACATGTATGTACATGCAAACACATGTGCACACACACACACCTCCCAGAGGTGTGATTTGATTTTTTTTTTTTTTTTTTTTTTTTTTTGAGACGGAGTTTTGCTCTTGTTACCCAGGCTGGAGTGCAATGGCACGATCTCAGCTCACCGCAACCTCCACCTCCTGGGCTCAGGCAATTCTCCTGTCTCAGCCTCCTGAGTAGCTGGAATTACAGGCACACACCACCATGCTCAGCTAATTTTTTGTATTTTTAGTAGAGACGGGGTTTGACCATGTTGACCAGGATGGTCTCGATCTCCTGACCTCATGATCTACCCGCCTCGGCCTCCCAAAGTGCTGGGATTACAGGCATGAACCACCGCGCCCGGCCCTGATTTGATTTTTTATTGCAACTCTAATTGAGTTTGCTTCTTTATTTGCTTTTGGTATTGATCTGTCCTGAGTACCATCAAAGAGCAAACCCCTTAAGCATGAGTGTATTTTAATATGTAGTAGTATACAGTTCTTCAACTTCTTCAGACACTAAGAATTTGAATTTTTCTGCTCCAAGTACAAGAGTGTAATGGTTTTGTGAATTTTGGTAATATAAACTTAGATTTTCCTGGAATTAGTTTCCCTGATTAACACCTAATCATACTCTTATTATTATTATTGTTTACCTTGTTTCACTGTTTGAGTAAGGGGGAAAAACATCTGATGGCATGTTTTGGTTTTTCAGATGTTTTGAAAACATCAAAGTACTATTGACAGACCTTCCAGATACTAATGCCATTAAGGTATAAGTATGTTAAATTTTTTTTTAACATAGTCTATAATCTAAGCTGATCAATCTGCTACAAACCTACTATCTATGGTAAATGAATTCTTATTGTTACATAGGATTATCTTTTAGAAAACAGTACTTTTAGTGATTTGAGGTTTTATATATTAATATATAATTTTTACTTGCCTTCTTTCTAAAAGGAAGTTTGTTGTTGTTGTTGTTGTTGTGGTGGTGGTGGTGGTGGTTGTTGTTGTTGTTAAAAATGTTCTCCAATTTGGGGCTTAGAATGGTGGCTCAAGCCTGTACTCTCAATACTTTGGGAGGCCAGCCTCGGAGGATTGCTTGAGACCAGGAGTTTGAGATCAGCCTGGCAACATAGTGAGACTCACTCTCCACACAAAAAAAAGAAAAGTTAAAAATTATCCTGGTGTGGGGTGCATGCCTGTAGTAGCCTTAGCTACTCAGTAAGCTGAGGTAGGAGGATTGCTTAAGCTTAGGAGTTAAGAGGCTGCCCAGGAGTTAGTGAGCTGATAACACCAGGAGTCAGTGAGCTGATAGCGCCACTGCCCTCCAGCCGGAGCGACAGAGTGAGATGCTGTCTCTTTAAAGAAAAAAAGCTTTCTAGTTTAGGTTGCATACATCAGTCATGATGATGAAATCCTTTTTTCAAGAAGAGTACTGTTCACAATCTGTTTAATTTTTTTAGTGGCATCTCTTTTCAGTGAGTACTGCCTTGGCAATGTTTTCTGACTTGTTTCCTAACTTGATTAGAATTGTAAAACACAATTGGTTACTTTCTCTCTTTCTCTGGGTGCCTGGGGCCGTCATACCTGGCTATCTTGATTTTCACTTTTTCCTGCCCCCACTGCAGTTAGCCTTTCATCTCTGAGGCTATTTTCTTTGTTTAGAGTCTGTCAGCTGAACAGATAGGCATCACCAAAGTGTGACACAAGCAGGGACTGTCTGGGTTTGAAATGCAAGATGTATTGGACCAAATGAATTCTAGATTGTTCTGCTTAGTAGCTCACCCAATTTTTGTTTCTTTAATCTTCAAAAGGTACTACTAGGAGAATAATTGCACCTATTGAAAAAGCATGCAGTCCTCTCCCTGACTGATTGCTGATGGCATAGAAATTCATGGTAACCTCTTTTTACTTAAAAATTAAATATCTGGCACTGCTTACTCTAGATTAGGTTACAGAGCTGCCATTCACTCCTCACCATCAGCCCTGGGACCATTAATGACTGTTCTCTTTGCTCAGAACTGTGTTGTATTTTGCATATGAAATCCTGGAGTATTGAAGAAGGAGATGTTGCATATTTAATTTTAACTCCTTGATTTTACAGAGGAGAAAACGGAGATCATTTCACAGTTGCCTTCAGGTAAATAGTTGTAAGAATATGGCAAAGATATTCTTAGTATAGCTATTCTTCATGTAATTAAAATATCTAAAAGTACCTGTAATCCCAGCAGTTTGGGAGGCCAAGGCGAGCAGATCACTTGAACTCAGGAGTTCAAGACCAGTTTGGCCAACATGGTGACACCCCTCTACTAAAAATACAAAAGTAGGGGCACAGGCCTGTAATCCCAGATACTATTGGAGGCTGAGGCAGGAGAAAAGCTTGAACCTGGGAGTCAAAGATTGCAGAGAGCAGAGATCACGCCACTGCACTCCACCCAGGGTGACAGAATGAGTGAAAGTCTGTCTCAAAAAAAGAAAAAAAAATCTCTGAAAAGTGACAGTTGCATCAAATGATATTAAAAGTGATCAGCTTTCTATACCCGCCCTTCAGATCCACTTCATCCCGGACCCGGAGAAGAGCTTGGCATTCAGGAATTTCCTAAACAGCTGTGTGTTTGTGTTTGCTCATTCATTGGTTCACTTAACAAATGTATTCAGGGCGTCTGCTGTGCGGTGCCGGAAAGACATGGCTGTTGATTGAAAAGCACATAGTTAACCCACTAGAGTTGTTAGCTGATCCTGTATTTCTTTAAATTTAGCATTTGACTGAGCCAACAAGATTTGTGTTTTTGACAGAATTCCCGGAAGGAGCTGAGGAAAGCATATCAGCCTGACATAGAGGCTATGAGGGGTTTTCCTTGGGGTCGGGTCGCCGGGGCCCAGCCTGGGCTGGCACTCACAGGGCCCCTCCTTGCTGGCCCTGCTGAGCCTAGAGTCATCGTCATTCTCAGAACCTCCTATGTTTGGGTTATGCTAAAAATGCAGGGAGCACTCTTAGATCAGCCTTAATTTGACTGGAAAAGGAAACTTGTTTCCTGCAGAGTGCCCGCAATGTGTCTGGTCCCTGTTTGGCTCCTTGCTGGTTGGCTGAGTCAGACGAGTCCACCTTGAAGCACCACAGGCCAGTTTCAGGGGCCAAGAAGGCCTTTGTCTCCAGCTCCATTTTTTAACTCTTTGCTTTTGAACTTCTCACCATCCGTGTAGAAACAGTCTCATAATTGTGGGATCTCATTGAGTTTATATGGTGTTGAAATGTCACTCATAGTATTCTTCTCACAATTTTAAAAATAGTCCTTTAAGAAGTTATGTCTGTTGAGTAGGCTGTGTTAGGAGTCACTCCTATCTATGGGACATTGGGAAGTACAGCAGAAATTTCAGAGCCAAATTTCACATCTGCCCCCTGACAGTGGTGGTTTGAGTCGCACCGAGTGAGGTTAGCCTCCACCTTATGAAGGTCAGCTCTTATATATATTTATACATGCGCACGTGTGCACACACACACACATATTAGAAACAGGGTCTCACTCTCTTGCTCAGATTGGAGTGCAGTGATACGATCATAGCTCACCTTAGTAACCTTGAACTCCTGGGTGTGAGCAATCCCACCTCAGCTTCCCAAGTAGCTGGGACTACAGGCATGTGCCACCATGCCTGTAGAGATGATGTCATCTCTAATTTATAAAGTTTTAAAATTTAAATTAAAAAAATAATAAATTTTTAAGTCTTTAAAATTTGAAAAAAAAATTTAAAAATTTTAATGTAAATAAAAAACAAAAAATTTAAATTTTTTGTTTGTAGAGACAGCCTCTCACTGTGTTGCCCAGGCTGATTTCAAATGCCTGACCTCGAGTGATCCTCCCATCCCTGCCTTCCACAGTGCTGGAATTGGTCAGCTTCTTCGGCATACTGTACCCACCTCAGCTCTTTTTGAGTGAACCCTTTGTGGGTTTTTTTCCCTGCAAAATATTTACCTTTCCTTACTTGATATTTGGGCACAAGTAATTCTCTCCGCAAAGTGGATGCATCTACATTATGTGAGTTTATTTATTGACCATATAGCACACAGAAGCAGTTTACTTTCCTCTAAGCATTTCATTTTACCTATACCTGAAATATGCTTTCTGTAGCCCAGTGAGCATGTGCCATGTGCATGCAGCGGCTACTCTCCCAGGCATTGGCTTGTGGGTCCCGCACAGTCATCGCGTCAGCATCACAGGCACACATAGAGACCAGGCACACCAGCGCCTCTCCATGTAGATTACAGCTGGAGGAAAAGAAAACCCTAACCCGTGCAGCACCACCTAGAACAGAATGCTTCCCCCAAGAATGGATGCATTCACATTTTAGGAAATAGTACCTGTTTCCAATATAATTTTAAAAGCACCATTCTCCTTTTTTTTTTTTGCTAACAATTATATTATGAACATTAAAATTGTATTTTGATTTGAAAATCTAGAGACTTACATTAAGGTAAGTGGAAAATGAATTATAGCAAAGCAGGATCAGCTTTTTTAAAAAAATCAGTTTTTAATGAGATTGAAAATGTCCACTTATGATGTCTCTCTCTGCTATCCTTAAGTTAGCATATCATGGTTTATAGCTAAAATAAATGGTAGTGATAAATGTACACTTTTTTAAAAGCAGAGGTTTAGAAATGGGAAAATCTTCATCACCTGTGCACACCCCACTAACATATCCAGGTGAGGGCCTGAACATAAGTGGAAGTGTTCAATCCAGCAAGAAATAGGACCACTCTTTTAATCTAAAATGTAATGGTAGTTCCTACTCTTCTACGTTACCCTTCTATCTGCATCTGAAACATCTTGTCGTGACTATGTACCATCAGTGCTCCTCACTAATGAATGGCTGTGATATTTTAGCCAACGTGTCAGCAAATGTTCTTCACTGATTCTGACTCTCCGACCCCCAAAAGTTTGATTTGTTGTTATTCTGCTGCTACTGCCTATGTGGGGCGAGCCACACAGTCGATGGAAACCATAACCCATGGGGGAGTCTTGTTGCCGTGTAGGGAAAGTAGGGGCACAGCCCTGCTTGGTAAAATTCACTCACTACAGTGGTAATCAGCTGTCACCAACTTGTGACATTGATGCCTTGCATTGCACTGATTGGTGGAGGAAAAATGGGGGTCATCAACACTTAACCATCTGCCAAGGAAGACTTTCCCTAAACTGGTACATGTATTTCTATTCCCTGAATTTCAGCTGTAGGACTCAGTAATCACTTAACTACCAGATGGTTGACAGACAGCTGAATTCCGTTGTCTGTCAGGAAGCAGTGCTAAGAACTGAAATTATTTCCTTGCATTCTGATTTTTCTTAGATGAAATAAGCAGGGGTCTAGCTTCAGTTAGTTCTTAGTGGGATATAGCCTTGCGTACAGAGTATAAACTCTCCAGACCTCAGTTTCCTCCTGTTTACCATGAGATGGCTGAGTAAAATAGATTTTGATTTCTCTGTTTTCATAAGACATAGAATTTTTTATTTGACTGTTATAATCAGGCAGAAAAATTACAAGTGCTGTTATTGGACTGAAAGCTCCTATTCCATCTTTTTAGATTCTACACATGTGATCCAGTGTATGCTACTAATTGCCTTTAAGATGAAGAAATTCTAAAATCACAGATGTTGATTAATTTAAAAATAGAACATATGCATTTTTATTAAGCTGTCGAGTTACAGGGTTTGGGTGCCTCTTCCTGATTTTCTGGTGCAACCCGGCAGTAATGAGAATTGTGAGTGCAATGTCAGCATCATGCAGAGATGAAATCAGGGGACCCATTTGTCTTTTGGCTGCTTTTGCAGAGATTCTTTTACACAACATACCTATTCCTAGTTTAATCAGACCTCTAATTTACATGGAGTTTTTTGTGTGTGTGTGATACAAACTTCAGTTTTTCCCAGTGGGATCTCCCCATCTTATTTCTTCTGAGAGAACTAGTTAGGCGATTGGTTGCAAGAGGTACTCTGGGACATTTTGGTGCAGTTAGATAATGTGTGCACCATTGTGTGCCAGCATTTTATGAGTAGGATTGTGCTTTTCTAGAATTGCTAGATGTAGGTGTAAGTGGAGCTTGAATGTTGCATATATTTAATTCTCTTTAAAAATATGTTTCTTGTATATGTTGAGTTTTCTACTATCTAAAACTGTAATCCACATCAAAGCTGGTTATCGGCTCTCCTGGGATGCTTGCATAAGAATTGAAATAGATAAAATGCATCTGCAAGTTAACATGCTATGAATTTTTCTGGTTTCTAGCTGTCCACTTCACACTGTGGGAAAAGGCCTGGCTCCCTCTAGCCTGGGAAACTTTGCATGGTGCTTTCATCTTTGTAACACTTCCTTCTCTCTCACAGCACCAGGAACAGGGCCTGTTTGCACTGCAGTGAATGCGATGATTTTCCAAGGTGGGAGTGCAATGTACCAGGGATTAGCTGATATTTAAAGAACATGAATGAAAGCAGCAAACACCTCACCAGGGCAAGCCACATGAGCCTTCGGACAGTTTATTTCCTTGTAGGATTTGAAGTTTTATTGGCAGCTGATTAGGTAAACTGGAGTTGTTTGTCCCCTAGATATGTCACTACCTGTGAGGAGAGGTGGCCAGTAAATATCAGCCGAGGCACTGAAGGCTGTGATGCACCAGCCTGGTGCCCCATCAGGACAGCTGCATCAATAGTGGAAACACTCAGTGCATGTGAGTTTGCTTTTCAGACCTAATGATTACTTCAAGTTAGGGATTTTAACTGTCAGAAAGTTGACTTGTGAAACAGATTGGTCTCCTCAAAACTTCCCTGTTGGTCAAGAGCTTTCGTTTTTAATCTGGAATACACCACTAATTTTTTTTTTTTTTTTTTTGGAGACAGTCTTGCTCTGTTGCCAGGCGCCAGGCTGGAGTGTGCAGTGGCGGGGATCTCGGCTCATTGCAACCTCCACCTCCCGGGTTCAAGCAATTCTCCTGCCTCAACCTTCCAAGTAGTTGGGACTACAGGCACGCGCCACCACACCCAGCTAATTTTTGTATTTTTAGTAGAGACAGGGTTTCACCCTGTTGGCCAGGATGGTCTCGATCTCTTGACCTCGTGATCCACCCGCCTCGGCCTCCCAAAGTGCTGAGATTACAGGCGTGAGCCGTAGCGCCTGTCCCTACACCACTAATTCTTAAAATCCTGACCTGATCCCTTTGTGCTTTGATTTTTTTTTTTAACACCTAATGTAACCAATACAAAATTCAAACACTTAACATAGTTTGCTATTGCCAGGCACTGTTTTAGCTATTTTACATTTATTACCTAATGTAATCCTCATAACAGCTCTGAGGTAGGTTCTGTTATGCCACTTTATAGATGAAGAGACTGAGGCATAAAGAGGTGAAATGATTTGATCAGGGTCACACAAGCTAATAAGTGGTGAAGCTGGTCCTTGCATCCAATCAGACTGATTCTAGAATTCCCTTCTCTTGACTGCTATACTGCACTGTCTTTACAAAAATGTAATACATAGCTCCCTTATTTATTTGCATTTGGTTTGACTGTGTGAATACACATTATCCCTTTTATGGGAGATATTTGAACCAATGAATATGAATACCATTTTTCTGGGCTTAGATGTGTTTTAGGGGGCTTGAAAAACGCACCTCATCTGTGCTACTTGTGAATTACTTTCTAGGGCAGCATGAGTTCATACCTAGATACATGTGTTCTCAGAAGCACTGCATATACTCATACAAGTGAATCATGTGCAATCCTAGAGGTACCACTTACATAGACTACCATGGTCATGATGCCCCTGAGATTGTGCAGTGTGCAGCCTATGCAACTGTATGTGCAGTCCTTCAAAAGCTGCCTGACAGCTTTATTTAGATAACATTCAGGAACGTGCAGAAAACTAATATACCTCTGATAATAGTTCATGCTTTATAAGCTTACCTCAGTGCTTCAAAGCTACCTTTTCATTAAAAATGTACGAGTGAAAAAATAAAAATATATTATGTAGAAAATGTCTGTATATTAAAATATCCATATAAAAGCAGCAGCTACAAGGTAAATAAAGAAGCTGTTAGGGTGGCAGCTGAGCAATCAGAGTAAGTTACCTGCACTAATTTCTGATTTAGACGGACCTTAGTAGCCAGACTGTGGATGTCACACTTAACAAAATCATCAGCTTTGTAACTTTGCAAATTAGACACTGACACAATGGAATCAGAAAATAAAAACCAAATGGAAATATTTCAGCTGTCATTTAGCTTGAAACGAGCAAAACTCACTCACACATCAGACTTTAGGGATTCACGGATGCTCTTGAATGAAGTACTAGTTGTGGTTAAAAATCAGGCAACACTTGGAAATTTTTATGAGACAGGGCAGAGTACTTATGGATGAAGTGAAACAGAGCCCTCAAACTGTTTTATCAATTAAATATTACATAGGTTATGTAGCATTTATACTACTTAGTTTTAGGAAATCACGAGTTAACTGGCTAAAATAAAAAGCTCTCTTTTTAAGCAGCTTTAATTAGGTAAAAGTCAATGCTTAATAGTCTGTAGAAGCATTATTTTAAAAATTAGTGAAGTGGAATTAATTGTGAGCTGACAGTCTAAGTTGCTGTGGTATAGGTCTCTGCAATTATGATGGTTATTGCCACCTTTATTTAGGGAGGAGGGGTAGCATGGGGCCTGATGTGGGGTTCAGAGCACACTTGAAGTCCATTCCCTTAACTGCTCACAGCAGTGCTGCGTGCATCAGCAGTCATCAGAGCTGCAGCAGGGCGTCAGCTAACAACACATAACCACGCTCTCTCTTCCTAGTGTTTTGTCTCTCTTCAGTGAGGAAGTTTAGTAATAGTAGGATGAGGATTTAAGCATCTTGAGGGCAGGAACTTTTGTCTGTTTCTTGACCGCTCTATCCCTAGGGCCTGGCACCCAGTGATTGTTCGTAAGTGGTCAGTGAATGGATTGAACTGTTTTCTGATCTGACTGCATGCAGACTCTGTGTACTCATGAGGCATAGGTCTGTTTCTGTGAACAGCTTTACTATATGTGGTGTCTTTCAATGACTTGGACTTCTTTTATATTGTGACCTTGAGGCCAGTTAGCCACCCAACTTTCATCTGGTAGGCATGCTTGGTAGTTGATTATATCAGTTAAAGTTTTATCTATTGGTTAAAATTCAGAGGTCATCAGCCATCTGTGAAAACCACTGCAGTATGGATCACAGACCAAGGAGGATTTTTATCTTATGAAAAACAAATTATATTCATATCCTAATACAAGAAGGCAGACATTCCTTTAAAGAGAATGTCTTAGTTTGCTCAGGTTGCTATAACAAAATACCTTAGGCTAAGTAATTTATAAACAACAGAAATTGATTGCTCACAGTTTTGGAGTGTTAAGTTCAAGGGCTCAGCAGAGTTGGTGTACAGTGAGGGCTTCTTCCCCATAGATGGTACCTTCTCTGCCTTCACATGGCAGAAGCGACAAGGCAGCTCTCTAGGGCTCTTTTCTAAGAGCCTGGTCAAAGGCACGGATCCCATTCATGAGGGTGCAGCCTTTTTGACCTAATCATCTCCCCAGGCCTCACGTTCCAATACCATCACCTTGCTAATTAAGTGAATTTTTTTTTTCTGCTGTGATCTTTTTGTTAACATAAGAATCATTTCCGTAGCATAAAATGTGATATTAATTAAGCATGGTAGTGGCCAAGTTAGCATTATTATATTAGCTCTAATTAGCTATAATTGAATTTTTATATTTTATGCAATTAAATTGTCAAAACCAACCCTTACTATATATATTAATACACGACTATGGACTTTAAAAGTGTTAGTAATTCAGTCTTCTAGGACTCCTGGCTTCTCAGAAATCCTTTGTACATTGTTTTTGTCATTCTGAAGAGTGCCCATTTCACAGATGGGGAAACTAAGGCACAGAGAGGTTGTCTGGGGCCCAGGAGTTAACTATCAAATGTAACTCAAGACTCATGATTCCACGTATTGTGTCCTTTCTAGTCTATAGTACTGTGTACACCAGGAATCTTCATTAAATACAACATACTCATCCATTAGCAAACCTGAGATAATGAGAAAGCCTTAGTACCACTTACATGTACATAGGTAACAGGCGTCCCCAAACTACGGTCCCCTGAGGCCATTTATCCGGCCCCCCGCCACACTTCAGGAAGGGGCACCTCTCTCATTGGTGGTCAGTGAGAGGAGCACAGTATGTGGCGGCCCTCCAACGGTCTGAGGGACAGTGAACTGGCCCCCTGTGTAAAAAGTTTGGGGACGCCTGGTATATAATTTCTTCCTTGCTGGAGCAACTTTTGGAACTCCCTTAGAGCAAGTATCTAAGAAGAAAACGTATGCCCCTTACCCTAGATAAAACAGCATTTCTTAATTTTCAACTTGCGTTATCTGCTCCTTCTCTCACTTATTTTGTAAGAAGAGTCATTGATGCCAAGTCAGGCCACCATAATGGCCAGTTTTGATTACTGCATCTCCAGTCTTACACTAGACCTTGCTATTTTCTGTGATGTTACACTTTACTGTAGTGACTGGAGCTCTGTTAAATGTGCAGTGTTTGGTGGTTTTACAAATGTTGGAGAGAATTTTTACTATAGGACAGAGGGTAATAAGGTCTTATGTGTTGGGCTGAGGAGCCTGTTCTATATTTGGCAGCTTTCTAGAGCTGATGTTGACAGCCATAATGTTAACACATTTTCAAAGCAAAGAAAGTTGGATAGAAGCGTTATGAAGAGAAAATTTGGTGATGGTAGGGTGGCATTTCCAAAAGATATTGAAAATAGTATTCCAGGAGCAAATTTGATTAGGTAGAAAATACAAACTCAGTAGACAGCTTTCCTATGAAAACAGTGAAGACTCTTTAATAAGAATGAGATATTCTGCCTTTTTGGAAGCAGTGACATGAGCATTCTGCAGGATTTCAAATAGTTAGATAATTATTACACCTTGATCCAGGAGTCTCAGCCTGTCTGCAGGGAAAAAGTAAATATTAAGTACCTGAAGCCTTTGCTCTGAGGTCTCTGTTGGGGCAGGATGTTTGTAGTAAGGTGTGCGACTAAGGGATGCATTCATAAACTATAGAGGTATGTGGACTATGCCTGGAAGCTGTCATTTTTGTTTCCTCCAGAAGTTCCAGAGTAGAAGGAGGTGTCATAGTCTCCACCCATCACCTCAGTGGCGTCCCTGAACCATATCTGGGCTGCAGTTCCAGCAGTTGACGGGAGACACTCAGTACCTCACCAAATTGTAATTCATCTTTCTTCCTCTCTCTCTCTCTCTCTCTCTCTCTCTCTCTCTCTCTCTTTCTTTCTTTCTTTCTCTCTTTCTCTCTCTCTCTCTATCTCTCTGTGACTTTATCAATCAAGTCATGGTACTTAGTAAAGATCTGAAGAGGGAATTTCCTATTAAGTAGGAATAGTAATAGAGGAATTCTATCTGTACAGTTTATACTTGTTTTGGTAAATGACTAATCTCTTGTAAAACTTGAGAGCTTTTTTTCTGGGCTATTCAATGTGCATGAATATTGATATCTTAGTGTGCTTGGAGACCAGTTTGAGAACATTGAAAAAAAATTTTAATGTCGAAATAGGATTTAATTTAAACTTTAGCATCTTCATCTTAACTCTCTTTCAGTTTCTCCAGAACAGTTATTCGCATAAAAGCTTAATGATTCACATCCAAAGGTTATGTATGTACTGAGGAAATTCAGTGTTGATTCTAAATATTTCTTAGTCATCCTTAAACCCAGCTTGAAGCTCTAGGGTGCTTAAGGGTAGTTCATTATTACAGAAGTAAGTCATCAGTGAATTGTTTGGCAAACAGCAGTTTGTAGTGGTTTTTCTCTAGCTTAGCCTCTTTCCGAAGTGTCTGCATTTTCAGGATGATTATCTGTTCATCTTTTGAGGGTAAAAACAGCATTGAAAATACTTTTAGTGCAGATTTGGTGGGGCTGTTATGGTGGTGCTGATTTTTTTATTTTAAAAAGAAATATTAATACTGATCTCACCATTATACTTCTTGGAATTTCTTACCCTGCTGACACCTGACATCCTTGCCTCTGTGGGGGAGTTTCCCATTATTTGGGTTTCCTCAGGCCTCAACCCTCCTGCCCCTTCTGCCTCCCTTCCTCCAAGGCATTGGTGTCCTTCTCTCTTGATTATCCTGCCCCTTCCTTCCCCCTACCCTCCTTTCCTTTCCAGTTGAGCTGAAAAACATCATACAAAATTTACCATCTTAATCATTTCTAAGTGTATCATTCTCAGGGATGTTTTGTTATTGTTTTATATTATGAAGTTTTAGTTTTAAATTTTTCATGTGTTTATTAGCTGCATCTCTACAGCCAAGATCTAACCTACTTCAGACTCAGGCCACATGTTACCTTCTCCCTGCATTCAATCAATGCATTCATTATGTTTCTGTTATTTCCAAGCACTGTGTTTTGCATTCCTGACTTTGTTTAGCACATAGCAGATGTTAAACATCTGATCACTGAGTTTAAGAAATTTTTTTTTAGGAATGATTTTTCAGCGGTAGAATTTGAAAACAGCTTGTGTGAGTAGTCATAGCTCATCCTTTTAAAAATAAATGCCAAATAAGAAATGGATTATTGTGGGAAGTCTCTCACTTAAGAAAAATCATTGTAGAGTAATACCAAATGAGATTTTCATTTCCTCTCAGCACAACGGGTAGGATAGATACTGTGTGTGCATGTGTGTTTTCTTAAACAATAATGTTGATTATTTTCTTCTTTAATTACTCTGCCATCTCAAGAATACATTCTTGTCATTTTAGATTCCTGGCTCAGGAATGAAAGGTTGTATGTGTTTGATTTTAGTCCTGAACTCTCATAGACTATGTTTCTGGGGAGTAAGCTTGGTTTAATATAACTTTCCATTCGGGGGGTTTTAGAAGTTAGTGCATGAAATAGTGTTCCCTTTGCATGGATGGATGAAATTTTGTGGTGTTCAAACTGTTGTATTAAAGATGTGAAAGCCTAATTGTAACAGATTAAAAACTGTCAACCATATTTCATATTTAAGCAGGTTACAATGGATAGAAATATTTCTTGAAAAGCTAGTTTTCTTTTTTCTTTTTCTTTTTCTTTTTTTTTTTTTTTTTTACTGTAGTTGCTCAGGGTCCTTAGGTGCACAGCAAATGTCAGAACTGCCCTAATTAGGTCAGATGTTTCACATTAGCTTGTAACAGTCATGGATGGATGGATGGATGCACAGTGGATGGATTGATGGAGGATAGACACGTTAATTGACCCCTCGCCACTGTCACACTACACATATATAACTCCCTGGCTATGCTGAATCTTAAAGCTTGCACATACCAGTAGTATTGTACTGACTGAAATTGCTTGTTTCATTTCCTAACAGACTGTTTCTTTCTTTCTTAATGGCCTGTGACTATCTGCAAAACAAGGTCTGACTTACCTGTTTTGTTTGTGCCTAGCATGGAGTAGACATAGAACAAGTGACTGTAAATTGACATCACAGCATGATGGCTTATGGAAGCAAAATCAGATGCAGAATATTTGTATATTTTTTTCAGAATATTTATATTTTAGTAGTTAGTGCTCACTCTTAAGTAAAGCAGTGAGAAAAACATCCTCCAATATTTACTTTTTCTTGTAATAATGTACTGATTACATATTTTTTTTTTTTTTTTTTTTTTTTTTTTTTTTTTTTTTTTTCTTTTCTTTTTTTTTTTTTATTGCATTTTAGGTTTTGGGGTACATGTGATGAACATGCAAGATTGTTGCATAGGTACACACATGGCAGTGTGCTTTGCTGCCCTCCGTCCCCTCACCTGTATCTGTCATTTCTCCCCATGCTATCTCCTCCCACCTCCCCACCCCCCGCCCCTCCCCCATTTCCCCCCAACAGACCCCAGTGTGTAGTGCTCCCCTCCCTGTGTCCATGTGTTCTCATTGTTCAACACCCGCCTATGAGCGAGAATATACGGTGTTTGATTTTCTGCTCTTGTGTCAGTTTGCTGAGAATGATGGTTTCCAGGTTCATCCATGTCCCTATAAAGGACGTGAACTCATCGTTTTTGATGGCTGCATAATATTCCATGGTGTATATGTACCACATTTTCCCTATCCAGTGTATCATCGTTGGGCATTTGGGTTGGTTCCAGGTCTTTGCTATTGTAAACAGTGCTGCAATGAACATTCGTGTGCACGTGTCCTTGTAGTAGAATGATTTATAATCCTTTGGATATATACCCAGTAATGGGATTGCTGGGTCAAATGGGATTTCTATTTTTAGGTCCTTGAGGAATCGCCACACTGTCTTCCACAATGGTTGAATTAATTTACATTCCCACCAACAGTGTAAAAGTGTTCCTATTTCTCCACATCCTCTCCAGCATCTGTTGTTTCCCGATTTTTTAATGATCGCCATTCTAACTGGTGTGAGATGGTATCTCAATGTGGTTTTGATTTGCATTTCTCTGATGACCAGTGATGATGAGCATTTTTTCATATGTTTGTTGGCCTCCTGTATGTCTTCTTTTGTAAAGTTTCTGTTCATATCCTTTGCCCATTTTTGAATGGGCTTGTTTGTTTTTTTCTTGTAGATCTGCTTTAGTTCTTTGTAAATTCTGGATATCAGCCCCTTGTCAGATGGGTAGACTGCAAAAATTTTTTCCCATTCTGTTGGTTGCCGATTCACTCTACTGACTGTTTCTTTTGCCGTGCAGAAGCTGTGGAGTTTGATTAGGTCCCATTTGTCTATTTTGGCTTTTGTTGCCATTGCTTTTGGCGTTTTGATCATGAAGTCCTTGCCTACACCTATGTCCTGAATGGTTTTGCCTAGATTTTCTTCTAAGGTTTTTATGGTATTAGGTCTGATGTTTAAGTCTTTAATCCATCTGGAGTTAATTTTGGTGTAAGGTGTCAGGAAGGGGTCCTGTTTCTGCTTTCTGCACATGGCTAGCCAGTTTTCCCAACACCATTTATTAAACAGGGAGTCCTTTCCCCATTGCTTGTTTTTGTCAGGTTTGTCGAAGATCAGATGGTTGTGGGTATGTTGTATTTCCTGTGAGGCCTCTGTTCTGTTCCATTGGTCTATATCTCTGTTTTGGTACCAGTACCATGCTGTTTTGATTACTGTAGCCTTGTAGTATAGTTTGAAGTCCGGTAGTGTGATGCCTCCCGCTTTGTTCTTTTTGCTTAGAATTGACTTGGCTATGCGGGCTCTCTTTTGGTTCCATATGAAGTTTAAGGTGTTTTTTTCCAGTTCTGTGAAGAAGGTCATTGGTAGCTTGATGGGAATAGCATTGAATCTGTAAATTACTTTGGGCAGTATGGCCATTTTCACGATGTTGATTCTTCCTAACCATGAACATGGAATGTTTCTCCATCTGTTTGTATCCTCTCTTACTTCGTTGAGCAATGGCTTGTAGTTCTCCTTGAAGAGGTCCTTTACGTTCCTTGTTAGTTGTATTCCTAGGTACTTTATTCTCTTTGTAGCAATTGTGAATGGCAGTTCGTTCTTGATTTGGCTCTCTTGAAGTCTATTACTGGTGTATAGGAATGCTTGTGATTTTTGCACGTTGATTTTGTATCCTGAGACTTTGCTGAAGTTGTTTATCAGTTTCAGGAGATTTTGGGCTGAGATGATGGGGTCTTCCAGATATACAATCATGTCATCTGCAAATAGAGACAATTTGATTTCCTCCTTTCCAATTTGGATACCCTTTATTTCTTTTTCTTGCCTGATTGCTCTGGCTAGAACTTCCAGTACTATATTGAATAGGAGTGGTGAGAGAGGGCATCCTTGTCTAGTGCCAGATTTCAAAGGGAATGCTTCCAATTTTTGCCCATTCAGTATGATATTGGCTGTTGGTTTGTCGTAAATAGCTTTTATTGTTTTGAGATACGTTCCGTCAATACCTAGTTTATTGAGGGTTTTTAGCATAAAGGGTTGTTGAATTTTGTCAAAAGCCTTCTCTGCATCAATCGAGATAATCATGTGGTTTTTGTCTTTGGTTCTGTTTATGTGGTGAATTACGTTTATGGACTTGCGTATGTTGAACCAGCCTTGCATCCCCGGGATGAATCCTACTTGATCATGGTGGATGAGCTTTTTGATATGCTGTTGCAATCGGTTTGCCAGTATTTTATTGAAGATTTTTGCATCTATGTTCATCATGGATATTGGCCTGAAATTTTCTTTTCTTGTTGAGTCTCTGCCGGGTTTTGGTATCAGGATGATGTTTGTCTCGTAAAATGATTTGGGAAGGATTCCCTCTTTTTGGATTGTCTGGAATAGTTTCAGAAGGAATGGTATCAGCTCCTCCTTGTATGTCTGGTAGAATTCAGCTGTGAACCCATCTGGACCTGGGCTTTTTTTGGGTGGTAGGCTCTTTATTGCTGCCTCGACTTCAGACCATGTTATTGGTCTATTCAGGGTTTCGGCTTCTTCCAGGTTTAGGCTTGGGAGGTTGCAGGTGTCCAGGAATTTATCCATTTCTTCCAGGTTTACTAGTTTATGTGCATAGAGTTGTTTGTAATAATCTCTGATGATGGTTTGGATTTCTGTGGAATCTGTGGTGATATCCCCTTTATCGTTTTTTATTGCATCAATTTGGTTATTCTCTCTTTTCTTTTTTATTAATCTGGCTAGTGGTCTGTCTATTTTGTTGATCTTTTCAAAAAACCAGCTCCTGGATTTATTGATTTTTTGAAGAGTTTTTTGTGTCTCTATTTCCTTCAGTTCTGCTCTGATCTTAGTTATTTCCTGTCTTCTGCTAGGTTTTGAGTTTTTTTGATCTTGCTCCTCTAGCTCTTTCAATTTTGATGATAGGGTGTCAATTTTAGATCTCTCCTTTCTTCTCATGTGGGCACTCATTGCTATATATTTTCCTCTAGAGACTGCTTTAAATGTGTCCCAGAGATTCTGGTATGTCGTGTCTTCGTTCTCATTGGTTTCGAAGAACATCTTTATTTCTGCCTTCATTTCATTGTTTATCCAGTCAACATTCAAGAGCAAGTTGTTCAGTTTCCTTGAAGCTGTGCGGTTCTGAGTTAGTTTCTGCATTCTGAGTTCTAACTCGATTGCACTGTGGTCTGAGAGACTGTTTGTTATGATTTCTGTTCTTTTGCATTTGCTGAGGAGTGATTTATTGCCAATTATGTGGTCAATTTTAGAGTAGGTGTGATGTGGTGCTGAGAAGAATGTATATTCTGTGGATTTGGGGTGGAGAGTTCTGTAAATGTCTATTAGGTTTGCTCGTTCCAGGTCTGTGTTCAGGTCCTGGATATCCTTGTTGATTTTCTGTCTGGTTGATCTGTCTAATATTGACAATGGGGTGTTAAAGTCTCCCACTATTATTGTGTGGGAGTCTAAGTCTCTTTGTAAGTCATTAAGAACTTGCCTTATGTATCTGGGTGCTCCTGTATTGGGTGCATATATATTTAGGATCATTAGCTCTTCTTGTTGCAGTGATCCTTTTACCATTATGTAATGTCCTTCTTTGTCTCTTTTGATCTTTGTTGCTTTAAAGTCTATTTTATCAGAGATGAGAATTGCAACTCCTGCCTTTTTTTGCTCTCCATTTGCTTGGTAGATCTTCCTCCATCCCTTTATTTTGAGCCTTTGTGTATCCTTGCTTGTAAGATGGGTTTCCTGGATACAGCACACTGATGGGTTTTGGCTTTTTATCCAATTTGCCAGTCTGTGTCTTTTGATTGGGGCATTTAGTCCATTGACATTTAGGGATAGTATTGTTATGTGTGAATTTGATGCTGTCATTTTGATGCTACCTGGCTGTTTTGTTGGTTAGTTGATGCAGATTCTTGATTGTGTTGCTGCTTTTTTACCATTTGGTGTGTTTTTGGAGTGGCTGGTACTGGTTTTTCCTTACTACCCACCTTCTGAAGTCTGATTCTGTCATTTCATCACCCTCCTTCTCCATCCGGTCTGGTTCCCTTGCTGGTGAGGAGTTGTGATCACTTTTAGGAGGAGAGGTGTTCTGGTTTTGGGAGTTTTCATCCTTTTTACGCTGGTTTCTACCCATTTTTGTGGGTTTATCCACCTGTTGTCTGTCTCTGTCCCAGGGAGTTGGAGCTTTATGAGTTTCCGTTGCACTACTGCCTTTTTTGATTTTTCTTTCAGGTTGGACCCGCCCAGCTAGCAGCACGCCTAGCCTCTGCCTGCCCGCAGGGGCTTTGCTGAGCTGCTGTGGGCTCCACCCAGCTGCCCTGAGCTCTTCCCTGCAGTCCTTTTTATATGGGCGTAGTTAGAACTGTCTGGGCAATGGTGGCCCCGCCTCTGTTATGGCGGACTCTCTCTGTTGTGGCAGGTTGCCTCGGCAACGGCGGGTTGCCTCGGCAACGGCAGCCTGCCTCCGTAGCGGTGGAGAGTCTCAGTAATGGCGGATGCCCCTCCCCCACGGAGCCGGACCGTCCCGGTTCAGCTGTGCTTGGTTTGAAGGGCTCAACCCAGAGGGTTTCCAATTGCTGTTTTTGTTTTGGTTGTTGTTGGGGGTGGAGGGGTGGGACCAACCGAGCCTGATCACCTGGCTCCCTGACTCAGAGTCTTTTCTTTTAAGTTGAACGACCCCGCGTTCCGGTCGCTTGTTGAAAAGGCGCCGGGATCTCCCGTGCTGCGACTCACGGAGTCGGCTCGAACGGCTCCTGGCGGATTTTTTGCCTAGGAATCTCCTGGCCTGACTCGCTATTTCAGATGAATGGGCTATTCTGCCGTCTCAGGGCTCTGCTCGCCAGCTAAGAGGGCTCCCAGACCATTGGCTTTTGTACGGAGAACCGCAGCAACAGGGAGTGGTCACAGCAGCCGCGCGGGCGGAATCAGCCCCGCGGGGGCCAAAACAGCCGCACCGGCTGGGACTGCGATGCTGGCGACCCCTCTGCCTGGGTATCTCCTGGCCTGTGGGCAATAAGAGTTCGTCTGGAAATGCGGCGTCCACTCACCCTCTGCACTTTCACTGGGAGCTGAAGTCCTGAGCTGTTCTTAGGCGGCCATCTTCCCAGCATTCCCTCTGATTACATATTTTTATTAGCATTCCCTGGATTATTCAGTAAGCATTTACAGAGGATCCTGTACACAGCAGATAATCAATTAGTATTTTGATGAATAAAAGATGAACACTTTTCCTAATATACCTCATAGAAATGTAAATAAATTATATTGTTGATATTCCTGTCATTGATAACATTAATAAAATATTATGGAAGGACCGATTTCTGTTTTAACATTTCTGAGAACGATGGCATATGCATGACAGTCTTTAAAATAGTCACTCTCGTTAAGGATTTGTATATTCTGCTTGTTCCCAGATGATGTGGTCTTGTAGGGAGGATACAATATTCCTCAGCAACCTTTTATAATTTTCTTTCCTTTTAACAAGTCGGTTCCATCTTCACACCTGTGAGTTCAGCTGATAGTGCTGTGAGATACTTTTAGGTTGTTATTTTTTGCCTGAACAGACAAGAGACTAGGCTTAGAGGAAAGCGTATCAGTTTTTTATTGCTGCATTAACAGATTTCCACAGACAGCACCTATTTCTTAGGTTGGAGGCTCCAAGTTTTCCGTGGCTCAGCCGGGTTCTCTGTCAGAGTCTCCAGCATGAGGAGTTGGCTAGACAGCCATCTCAAGTAAGGCCGTGGGGAAGAATCTGCTCCTGAGCTCATTCAGGTTGTCAGCAGGGCTGAGATCCCTGTTTCCTGGCTGCAGGCTGAGGACAGAAGTTTCTAGAAGCTTCTAGAAGCCTGTTGCATTTGCTGGCTATGGGCCTTCTCAGGAACATCACAGCCAGCAGCAGGATCCCTCATCAAATTCCCGTCAGGCTTCTACTCTCTTTGGATTCTTTTTGGTGACCAGCCAAAAGAAACTCTTTTAAAGGGCTCATGAAATTAGGCTAGGCTTGTCCAGATAATCTCCCTATTTTGAGGTCACTGTGTCACATACCTGCTAATAATGGGAGTCAAATCCATGATATTTATTATCCCAGGGATTACGCACAGGGCATACACCAGGGGGTGTGACGTCCTGGGCCCTCTTTGAATTCCGCCTCCACGGAAAGGTCAGTTAAGATGCTTGGAAAATGCCGCCAAATTTACCCCAGCGTTTATACTGCTTCTACTTTAAGATGCTGAAGACTGTGCTCTATGAGCTCTCTTCTTGTTTAACCTTACTATGTTTTTATGGGAAAGGGAGGCAGCTCTGCCACTGGCATACAGAGATGTTCTTAATTTACAGTCACTAGGGTGGAGGGTTTGATGCTATGATTTCCACCCATTGACCTGTATTCTTTCAGCCAATCACTCCCGGGCCAGTGGTGCCCAGATGAGGACTGGAGTCAGGTGTGAGTGTCAGGCTTGCAATGAACATAGAAACCAAACTGACCCTTGTTAAGGGCTTGACGTGAGTTAGGAACTTGACAAGCCAGGCCACAGGGAGCTGCCCTGAGTTCAAGACCAGAGGAGCAACTCGTCAAAATCACTGTTTTGGGCAGATTAGCCTCAAAGCTGTGTGGAGAGTAAGAGGAGAGAAGCCAGAAGCAAAAACCAGCCAGGAATTCAGAAGTGAATGCTCATTTATCAGTGATAAGGGAGATTTAGAAATGTATTGTGTTGCTCAAATTGCTACTATCAATGGCAGTAGTGCTGGGAAGGTGAAAAAGACTGGGGAAGTATAAGCAAGGTATAAGAAGAGATTAAAATCCCTATTTCAGCATAAAGAGATTATCCTTTCCCCCCCCCCCCCCCCCCCCCCAGTAATAGTTTGGACCTTGTGCCTCCTGTGGGAGGCGCAGGACTTCAAGAGAAGAGCTGGTAGATGCGCCTCTTCACCCCTATCTGGTACTTGTGGCTTGCTAGTATGTTTTTATGGTAATCTCAGGCATCATTTGCATTGTGTTTATTAATAGGATTTTGTTTTTATTGTTTCCTTTTTTACAATAAAGGCTGAATTGCATAAACATTGAAAAAAAAAAGAAAGAAAATCAGGCTGCTTGTTAGGACTTGTGAGCACCTGGGTAGCCTTTGTTTACTTTTCTTTTTTTTTTTTTTTTGAGACGGAGTTTCGTTCTTGTTACCCAGGCTGGAGTGCAATGGCGCGATCTCGGCTCACCGCGACCTCCGCCTCCTGGGTTCAGGCAATTCTCCTGCCTCAGACTCCTGAGTAGCTGGGATTACAGGCACACGCCACCATGCCCAGCTACTTTTTTGTATTTTTAGTAGAGACGGGGTTTCACCATGTTGACCAGGATGGTCTCGATCTCTTGACCTTGTGATCCACCCGCCTCGGCCTCCCAAAGTGCTGGGATTACAGGCTTGAGCCACCGTGCCCGGCAGCCTTTGTTTACTTTTCAAGGAGACCATGTGCTTGTGACTTTCAGGGTGCGTTGTAAATCGTCAGTTTGTTTATGGGACTTGCAAATATATAACATATTTGGCATTTCAAATGGTAAAAAGCACTATGTAAGAAGATAAAGCAGAATTGGGGATAGATATAGATTAGTATTAAGTGCATGTCAATTTGGGGCTGTTAAAAATCACCTAAAATAAGTTGTTAACCAGAGGCACATGGGTTGGAATGGATACCAAATGTGTATTGTACGTGGAGTTGTAATTCACATTTACGGCGTTTGGCCTTGCACTCTCCCCTACCTGCTGCAAAAAGCAACATTTGTTTAAATGAGGTGGATAATGGATCTATAACATTTATTACTGTGGTGATAGGATATTCATTGCTTCTGAATACCTTACTTCTTTCTGTTTGAATCATTAACCTAATCACATATTCTGATTTTCTTAGAGGCAGTATTCAAAGGGAGTTTGGCTTTTACTTCCCTTTCCTTCTACTGTTTGACACAGGAATTTAAAAAAAAAAAATAGGAATCATCTGTGAGGCTGGGCAGTGGACAGGGAACACATCTGTTTCATGTAAGTATAAAATGCTGGCCTTACAAATATTCAATGTGGAGTTCTCACCACATAGTTGGCTGAAATTTTCCATGTTTGCAGTGGAACTTGAAATGAAAATAGAACTGTATAGCTTTGTTACCATGGGAAGGGATAACATTTAATTTCATCCTTGTGACTTAACAAAGTTCTGATGCAATGCAACGACAGTAGAAACAGATCATAGAAATCTATAACTCAGCAGTATAATTAGAAATGTTGAGATCCTGGTGTTTTTAAAGTAAAAAGTTACATAGTAAATAATACACTAATTCAATAAACATTTATTTGATAACTTACCTTGAACCAGGCACTGTTCTGCAGACTAGGGACAGAGCAGGAAACAAAAGAGACTGAAAGTTCTGTCCTTGTGTGGCTTATATTTTAGTGAATCAAAGCAGAGAATAAATAAGATAAATATATAACATATTTGGCATTCAAATGGTAAAACGTGCTACGGAGGAAAACAAAGCAGGGATGGAGATAGATGTATATGTATATTGCAGGGGTGGGATACGGTAATGATTTCAGAGAGCGTGGTAGGCAGAGTTCTAAGATGGCCCTTGCAATGCGTGGTTATAAACCTGATAGAGTATGGTGAGAGTGATAGACTCTCACTGCTGTGATTAGGTTGCATTATATAAAAATCTACCAGCTGACTGCAGTAGAGAGTCTCTTGCTGATCTTGCAGAAGTGAGCCGCCGTGTTTGAGAGAATCTACAGGAGACCGGTAAGACAGCTACAGACGTAGATTGCAAGGGATGGTGGCTTGGGCCAGGGGTTGGCTGTCAGGTGGTGAGAAATGGTCAGGTTCTGGAAAGACTGATAACTGAAAGTATAATATTTAATGACAACTTGGGCTGTGTGATGTGATAGAAAGAGGAACAGAAATGCTGACTCCTGAGTTTCTGGCCCACACAGCAGGAAGAAAGATGCTGCCATTAACTGGCAGAGAAGAGTGTGGTGGGGACAGGTTTAAGAGAGATCAGGAGCTGAGTTTGAGATGCTGATGACATGCAGTGGAGACATGAAGTTGGCCATTGGATACACCAATCTGGTGTTTAGGAAAGATGGTCTGGAGATGTGACTGAGGAGGTCATTAGCATATTTATGGTATCTATAGTCATGAGGTACCTAAGACAGTCAGTATAGATAGGCAAGAAAAAGATTTTAGGCCAGTCTTGGTGCTCCAGTGAAATATTTTCAGTTATTTTATCCCAGTGATTTTTATGTTTTATTATAAACTTTGGTTCAATATTTGGCTTAACTTAAAATGTTTTTCTATTCCCTTCTAGAACTTCAGCTCACTTGAAAAATTTTTGTGTTTGGTGTACTTTATTACATTTTTAATGGAGAGGAAAAATCTTAGACAAACTAAATGTAGGTTACTTGAGAAATGAACGATTCCCAAATCGGGAAGCCCCTGTACCAGTCCAGGCTCAGGAATATTTATGGACAGCAAAAGGAAAGTTGTGTACAGAAAACCGAAGTAAGGTGCAGAAATAGCCAGGTTAGTTACCTTTCAGCATTTGCCTTACTTGAACTTGGTTTGCACAGGTGGCTGCCTATGATTGACAAAAACTCAGTCATTGACACAATAGTAAATGACAGTCTATTTACACATCCAGTTAGGTTACAGTTCACTATGAACTGAGAAACCTTTAGGCCAAACTTAAAATGTATAAGGAGGCAACTGTAGGCTAAATTTAATTTAATAATTAGATACTGAGGGGAGTGGAGGTGGGAAGGTAGATACGAAACCACAAGATATGACATCCGATGGGAAGATTCCAGCACCAACTAGAAACAGTCTACGCCCGTGGTAGCCTTCTTTCAGAGGGCAAATAGATATGTAAATCGAACATCTCCTTCCAATCCCAATCTCTTTGATTTGAACAAAATCGAACAGACTATTTCTGTCCTTCTCCCTAGTTCTCAACTTCATTATCTAAGAATTAGTGTAGTTTTTCAAAATGGGATTTACAGAAGACCCATGGCTAGCCATGTGTAATTTCCTGTATTTCTTCAGTTGTAACTGTTGAAACAAAAAGATACACAGAAATAGGAAGATAAACTGTCAGTGAGGGTAGACATGATTGAGACTGCAAGAACAGAGCATTTGAGAGTAGGTGAGAGGATGGTCTTGAGAGCCCTTGGGAATCTGCCTTTGCTGAACGTGCAGGGCCCAGTATGTTTGCAGCTTAGAGGGTTGTAAGAGTTGATGGCAGAAGTGGGGAGAAACATGTCCCTGTAAAGCAAAAGACCTCTACCTGTAGATCTATTTTTTATATAAGTAATCCCTGAAGTTCATAAATTTCTTTTTTAGGCTAGTTACATATTTACTCATACATGTGAAAAATTATTTCATAGCACTGTCTCAAGTCCTGTTTTTCTTTTTTTTAACCTGATATTAGAGACAGCTGTACTCAGTTGCTTCAAATGACAATAATTCTCCAAAGTGATACGCTTTTTTAAAAGATTCACACAGATCATGATATAATATCTTTGGGAACTGAAATAGATATTCTTACCCTCATTTGTTCCAAAAAGGACTGCAAGCAGCAACCTTTGGGAGTCTGAGTTTTCAGTAGTTTATCTACTGTAATGAGCACATTAGCCCAGGGCAGCAGAGCTGACCTTGTCACCAGGGCGAGTTAGCAGCAGGGTCAGAGAGCAGCATGGTTTCACTGTGTGCACCCTGATTTTCAGTACTAAAAGTCCAGAATAGCTCTCCACTTGACCTGCCATGAGCATTTGCTCAGATCTGACCAGCAGATGTGCAGTGCTGAGGATCTTGTTTTAGCAGACTGCATTGAAATGGGTTTGAATAGGTCTACTCTTATACCTTGACACATCTTTTTTTTTCTTTTTTCTTTTTTTTTTTTTTTTTCTATTTTGGGTTATGTTCCTTTTTGGCATTTAAGTAGAAACCATTCCTGATCTACAGATTACATTTTAATTGATTTTCCTTAAGCCTTTGGAGACAAATTATTTTGTGTCATTTGAGACTTGAAGTGTTTTTCTTCAAGCTTTTCTCTCTCTTACTGTTTTGTTTGTTTGTTTTTCAAAGCATGGCATTCCCAGTGCCCTTTTGAAGTTGAGTGAATCAATTGAACTCTTAAGTGACAGAAGTGACTTTTTTCTTCTAAGGGGCACTGGGCTTATTGAGAACCAATCCTGGTCGAATGAAGCATCCTCTTGTAGGTAGAACACTTTAGCCATCTGGAGTCACATGGGACCCACGATACTTCTAGCTGTGATCAGCATTGACACCTGTTAATGTGCTCTGTTTAAGAAAGGATAAACATCCTCAAATCTTATGTTTCATGTTGAAAATTAACAATTTGCAGAAACTGGAAACACTGGCTCCTTCAAAAGTTGTACAGTTGGAGAAAAAGGGTTTCATATTTATGCCCTGAAGTTTCAGCTTCCAGTATTTATTAGAGATGAGATTCTGCATGATGTTTTAGTCTAGTCTAAATCAGGGGTTGGCAAACTATGACCTGTGTGCCAAACCCAACCCTCTGTCTGTTGTGTAAATAAGGTTTTATTGGCACACAGCCATGATCGTTTGTTTATGTGTTGACTATGGCTGGTTTCACTACAGTGGTGGAGTTGAGAGGTCACGAGAGACTGTCCTCCAAGATATAAAATATTTACTCTTAGGTTCTTTATGAAAAAGTCCACTAATCCCTAGTTTAGTACATAAAACTTTTTTTCAAACTAAAAACTTCCAGTCACTAAATAATTTTGGAATAAATAAACTTTAGCTTTTTTGCTTTGTCAGGATGAGTTCATCTAGAAGATAGCCAGTAGTTCAAAATAAGTATAATTTAAATATTTGGCTTTCTAGTACCATTTCAATTTCTGCAGGTTTTAAAAATATATTTAACTTAGGAAGCGTAATGTAATAGTATAATAAAGGCAGACAAAGAGAGAGCACTGGCATTTTATGTAAAACTGAGCATTAGGTGCATTTTCATACAGCCTGATAACATTTAAAACTAAAATCTTCATGAAGGCATAATTCATGTATTTGCTAAGTGCTCCCTTTTAAATTACCCCAGATGACATGTTTATGGCCGAAAGTGAAGGTTGGATTTGCTTTGACTGAAATCAAGTGAGAACTTAGTTTGTTCAGGTTCATATGCATGTGTTTCAGTGAAAATGTCAGCATTTTTTTCTGGTAGGTTACATTATCATACTGGTGCTTAGTTTATTTGAACTGATACTCAGTTTTTTGTAGGCTTTTGGTTGTTGATATATGTTCCAGTGAGGTAATGGTGAGCCCCACTCTCAGCATTTTCCATCCCAACCCTGCTGTAGCTACAGGATGTAGTCACAGGGTCTGGAACCCTGTGTGCATGTTCCCTCCATCATTTCTTGTGCTTTGGGGACTCAGGAGAGACGCAAGGCTGAAAATGAGGAGATCCTACGTTTTTAGCGGAAATGGTCTGCCTTTCTTTTTGTCTAGAGTTGGCAAATGAGGGCAACACAGAAATGGTGGTTAAGTGCTGCAGAATCTAATTACCACTTGATTTATTTACACCGTGGCCAAGCGCATGCCCACTGCCACAACAGCACACTCAGCTGGGCTCCCTGGTCATGGGCTGCCTGGAGGGCTGTGCTCCCCTTCGCTGATCCTGGGCTCAGTCACCACTCTTCTTGGTGAGGGCACTGTACAGACTTCTCCAGGGTGACCTGGCTGGGGCCCCTCAAGCACACACTGTGGGCACAGATCACAAAGTGCTGAGCTTGTTGGTAGAGTGCCTGAGAATGTCCAGACACGGACCTGCACACTCACATGTGCACGAACACAGGGCACGTTTAAGCAGCTGCTCAGCAACGTTTTTGGTAATTTCCTAGACATTGAGAAGTTAGACTAGAGTTTACTTTTCCTAAAGAATATGACTTTTAATTTTTCTTATTTTTTATCCTGCTGTGAACTAACCTTAAGGATCCAAATTCTCTCAGACTGTTTTAAATCAAGAATTCCCCTTTTCTCATCCTCCACCCTTTTCTCTGTCACCCTCTTAAGCCCCTAGGAAGGCCTTGCAGTTCAGTATTGTCACGTGGCTTCATGGTTCAAAGGCACATCTTGGAGTCCACTTCCAGTGTGCTCCCAATTCCACCTCTTACCAGTTGCTAGCCCTGAGAAGGTTAGTTATCTCTCCGTCAGTTTGCTCAACTGTAAAATGGTGACAGTAGTATCTGCTTCATGAGATGTTGCAAGGATTAAATGATTATTGCCTTTTAGCATAGGGCCAGGCACATGGAAACTGTTTATTAAAGGTTAGCTATTCCTGGCTGTTGCTAAATGACTCACCTGGTGCTTGTGTTACTTTGCTCCCTCCTGCACTCCACAGGGGTGGCCTCCAACCTACATTGCTTTGACTTGTCCTATGTAGTGTCACTGAGACCATTTTGCCCCCTGGGGCCATGAGGAGGGGATATTTTGTCTTGATGTGTTTTAGAATTATCTGCATGTGGTTTTATTATTGTTTTTTACATTCTCTACAGACAATACATGTCCTTATTAGTTGCAGGGGGATCACTTTCACCTTTTCTCCTCTTTTGAAGCTAAGAAATTGCTATAGTGACGACTATTTTATTTAAGAAGGAGCTGAATCTAAATGAAATTATTTAACTTAAAGTCATAGAGTGAGGAAGGAATGGTCAAACCCAAGACAATTTTTAAAGCCTTCTTTGACCCCAAAATGCTTAGATGTGAGTTTAAGAATGATATCAGAGACAAAGAGAAAAAAAAGACAATTATATATACTATAGTCATATAAAATATGTATTAATTTCCTTGAAAAAAATGGCTTTATTACAAATGTGGCACAAATAAAAGAAAAATTGGTAAGATAAAAGCTGAAGAGGCAAAAATATTTGTTGGAAACATAAAGAAAGATGTCTTAAGTCAATGTTAATAGTGATTAACTTTAAAATAAGGCCCACATACAAATAGGAAGAATTATTCTCAGGTCCTTATAAAATAATCTCAATATCAAGGCACAATATGACATTGAAATATATAAACTATAACTGTCATAAATGCATGAGAATTTGAGTCATTTTTTTCTTTATATATAGATGATATGCTACATATAAATGGGAGGTTGGAAGGTTCAGTGGAATTTAAAATAAAAATAATTTTATTAGGATGATCAAATCAGTAAAAAATCATTTTAAAAGTTTTATAGTAATATCATATTTGTAATGTTTTGTACAGTAGGGTTTTTTGAGGTAAAATTTTCTGATCTTAAGCGTATAGTTTGACAAATTCTGTCAAATATATACACTCAGGTAATCACCCTAATAAACATATAGAACATTCTCATCATCTCAGCAAGTTCTCTCTTGCTACTTTTCAATTTTCCCTTTCCACCTCCAGAAGAAATGATTGTTCTGATTCCATAATCGTGAGTAGTTGTATTGAAGTAAATGGAAACCTACAGTAAGTGCTCTTTGCACTGGTTCCTTTCATTTAGTAGGCTGTCTTTGAGATTCGTCTCCCTCTTGTATCAGTAGGAATCCTCCCTTTTATTGATGAGTAATATTCCATTGTCTGGCTATACCATAATTTGTTTATCTGTTCTTCTGTGAATGGCTATTTGAATTGTTTCCAATTGTGCACTTTGAATAAAGTTGCTACAAATATTGAATAAGTCTTTTTGTGGACATATGTTTTTATAGATTTTGGGTCATGCCCATGATTGGAATTGCTGGGTCATAGCGTAAGGGTTTGGGTAACTTTATAAACTGTCAAAGCAGCTTTCCCATTAGCAGTCTGTGGAAGTTCGTTTTTTCACATCATTGACAACATTTGGTATTGTCTTTTTCTTTTTAGTGATTTGGGTGGCTATGGAATTGTGTCTCTTTATGCCTTTAATTTGCATTTCCCTGATAGCTACTAATGTTGAGTATTTTTCATATACTTACAGATCATTTGTGTTTGTTTGTGAAGTGTCTGTTCAAGTCTTTTGCCCCCTTTTTAAGTTGGATTGCTGTTCTTTTGTTACTGATTTGTAGAAGTAGTATTTTTCTGGCTGAAAGTCATTTTTCAAGTGTATGTATTGGATGTATTTTCTTTCATCTAGTTTTTGCCTTTTTATTTTCTTAAGTGTTATTTGATGAGCAGAGATGTTAGTTTTTGTTAAAGAGCAATTTATTAATTCTTTCATAACAATTGATGTTTTTGCAACTCTAGAGAATTTTTACCTACTCCAAGTTTGCAAAAATAGTCTCCTGTTTGTTTCTAGATGATCTATAGTTTTAGGTAACTTTTAGATCTGTTATCTATCTTCGATTGATATTTTTGGTATGAGGTAGGGGTCAGTGTTTACTAATTTTTTAAAATAGATATCCAACTCTTTCATGATCATTTATTGAAAATACTTTAAATTTTTCATTGTATTATTTGAGTGTCTTTGTTAAAAATTGATTGTATAATATACATGTGGATCTATTTCTAGTCTGTTTCTTGTCTTTTATTGGTATGTTTGTTCTTATTAACACTGAAATGTTGGGATTACAGTGTCATTATGGAACAGCTGAGCTATGCTTCCGGGGGAGGAGGATAATTTCTTATCATTGGGAACACAGACAACCTACCCATCTAGATTCCTCACCGCGGCTCATATTTCCACAAAATGTGAAGTATCGCTAATGCATGATTCTGCCATTGAATTTTGTAGGTGGAATGTGTTATGCAGTTGGATGACTTCAGTTTGTTCAGATATGAAAAATGAGGTGCAGTACATTTCATTTCATTTCAATTTAGGTCAGGGAATAATGCTGAAAAGAAATATGTATGAAGGCATGAGTGAGCACAGACTACAGAACGGCCCAAAACTAATAAGAAAGGAAGATAGATGAACTGAAATTCCAATTAGTCTCACACAACAGAGACCAGTGAGACCAACCAATACTTTAAGTTACAGTGCTTTAGTATTGCTTTTTCTTGGTTGCCAATGAAGTATTTTTTTTCCCTTCCTAACGTCCTCCCCAGCGGCACATAGCATACAGTTTATTTTGAGAAAAGGGAAATTATTTTGCAAAAAGAAAAATGACAGGGAAGAAATTCTCTGTAAATTTCATGCTGAAAATGAGGACATTTTAAGGAAAGTGATAATTAAAAAAATCAAAAAAAGATATTTTTTCTCTGTTCCCCTCTCTCATCCTATCCCAAGTTGGGATTTGATGAAGGAAACTTTTGCCCACCAGTGCAGGGGCCTGGCTCTGTCACCTAGGGCCTCTCAAGAATGAGAGCTCAAGCATAAGTTCTCATCAGCAAGACTACCCATCGTCACAACTGATGAAAGGGCAAGATCTGTATGATTTTCTACTTTGTTTACCCAGAGAAGCCGGGATCCACTCTCTTCTGTGTGGATGAGATGCACCCATTGTAGACCAAATAAAATTACCCAAGAGCACCCCCTCCCCCAGCACACACAGTATAATGTTCTCAGTGTAACAGGACTCCAGCTACCATCTTTCTAAAGCCTGGCATTGATTTATATCATACCTTCAAATTGTTTTTATTCAATGACAATAGAAATAAATGTGATGATCATGCTTACCCTTTGGGAGAAGATGGTTAAAATTAGAAAGGCTTCTTTAGTCTGGAAAACATTGAAAATACCATCAAGCTATCAAGTGGATGGTTCCTGTTGCTGCCCTCTAGACCCCTGGAATGGTTTTCTGCTCATCTCTCAGATACTTTGTGCCATTTATTCCTATTACAGAATATTTCTGTGATGTTACTTTAAAAGCCTTCTATATAATTTAGTATGCAAACCACTTGTGTAGGCTTGACTCAAACTTTTTGGTAAAAAACACTTATTATATGCTATCCCCTGTAAGAGGAATTAAACTCTCCTTTTCATTAGGAGGCCTGCCTGCAGTGGAATTAAAATAGCTTCTCCTGAATGGGAGCACTGTCTTGGTAAAGATCATGAGCAGGCATTCAAGAGGAATGAAACAGAATACTTGAAATTTAAATTAGCTGGTAATCTGACTTTGAAAATAAAGTACAAGACAGACCCTAGAAAGTTTCCTGAAGGTGAATTAATGTCCTTCACGCCACTTCCAGTTTCAGAGCTAATAGCATACATATGCTAAAAGTAATAATAGCAGTGAAACTTCTCTTTCCCATGTACGGTTCTCCCAGATCACTGATACCGTGCTTAGAAAAGGTGTCCTACATAGAGAGAACCCACACCTGCAAAAACAGCTTTCAGACATCACCAGGGATTTACAAACTCTTCCAGGAATGTTTGGAGGAATAACTTTTTTTTTATTGGGTCTATAAAGCATAAATTGTTAACCCAAGAAAGAAAAAGAACGTTAAATAAGTGACACAGATTTTCTTCTTTATTTAGAAACCATTCTGATGTTCATATTTTTTAAGGATTCTTTCTCTTCAAATAACTTCTTCATTCTTGAAAGACACAATGTATTTTTTCCGTTGAAATCACCCAGTGGTAAATGCTCCGGGAGAATGACACCTTCTGAAATGAAAAAGGTCCCATCGTTACTGCGACTGCCTTTAGCAATAGTATGTAATGAAAAAATTATTTCCTTGCTATAAAAGAACACCATGGAAAAGCATTTCTACGTATATTATTGTATGTAAATTCAAAATAGGAGAAATATCGGGAGTCTAGATACAGAAAAATAATCATTGTTTATGAATGGCATAACATTTCTAAAAAGAAGTTGGGGGTGATTATTTTCAGTAGAACAAAAGTCTTAGCTTTACAGGTAATTACATTCTTAATAGTAGAGATGGAATAGAGCTCAATTTGCTTCAAGGCAGATTTCTGTTAAGCAGACTCCATTTGCACATTAATTTCTATTTAAAAAATGATCCCTAGGTGTAATAAAATTATCTTTAAAATATACACACATACATGGAAATATCTTTATGACAAACCCATTGAACCATTATCTGTTAATGATGCTGAGTTGTGATTCAGAGACATCTTGAACTGTGGAAGTAAAAATACAGTCAGGATCGGCAGACACACTGAAGTATGATTGCTTTACTTTACCTTATTTTAAATTAGATTCCCACCATCGTGGTGACAATCCATAAAACTTCAGAAACTTGCCAAGGTTCTTGTCAATCCTGAATCATGCTAATGTTTCTAACTTTACAGCCAAAGAAATTATTTTCCATTTTCCCCATCGCTTAAACTTACTGGCTACTTTCCAGACATTTAAATCTGGCCATATCTTCCAAGTATACAAGAATATCCTTATATAAAAGGAAAGAATTGTCCAAATAACTAAGGAATGAAATATCTAGGCCCTCCTTAGCAAGGACGGCTTGCTCTGGCACCAACAGAGGCTCGTCCTCATGTCTAATAATAATCAGCAGATTGGCTGACAATTCCGAGCTGAACTTTTGGGTCCCAGCCTAATGGTTTGACTGATGGCTGGGAACGGTTAGCACATCAAAATCCTGTTTGCTGAGGCTGCTACTTACTAGCTGGTTAACAAGCTGAGCTACACCATGTAGCTGGGCAGTAGGCCAGATCAGATGATCGGAGCCTGGGGCACAAGAGTCTCTAAGACCGAGACTTCAGAGGGACCACTCATGAAAAATTTGCCCCCTGCGGTTTTTACCTTTTCCTTGGGTGGAAGTGGGGAAAAAAAGTACAAAGTCTTTGTTAACAATTTATATTCAGTGTTAGTAATTTCAGAGTAGAAAAATTAAACAATTCGGACAGATCGACTACCTCTATTATGCAGAGACAAAAACTGTTGATGCTGTAGCATTTGCCTCAGACCTTTCCTATGTGTATATTCAAAGAGATACAGCATATGTTTATACACACAGAGTGACTTTAACAAAACTGGAGTCCTAGTAAATCCACTATTTGAAATGCTTGAAAACAAGAAGTGTTTTGAATTTCAGATTTTTCTCAGATTTTGTAATATTTGCAGAGTACGTACTACTTGAACATCCCTAACTAAAAACTCGAAATCTGAAATGTTTCAATAAGCATATCATTTGAGCATCGTGTTGGTGCTCCAAAAGGTTTTGATTTCGGAGCATTTTGGAACTTTCATGCTCAACCTGTATACATTGATTTGTAACTCACCCAATATTCAGCTATATTTTTATTTGGTAAGTATTTTTCTATAATAGGATTTTTTAGTAACTTCACAATGTTCCGTTAATTTTATTTACATGCCATCATTTATTTAACTAATTGGCTACTGTTAAATGGTAAGATCGTTCATTTGTTTTTGCCCTGTAAAGGTGTATTAGTCTGTGCTCGCATCGCTATAAAGAAATGCCTGAGATTGGGCAATTTATAAAGAAAAGAGATTTAATTAGATCATGGTTCTGCAGGCTGTACAGGAAGCATGGTTGGGGAAACCTCAGGAAACTTTCAATCATGGCAGAAGGCAAAGGGAAGCAGGCATGTCTTACATGGCTGATGCAGGAGGAAGAGAGGGGGAAGGTGATACACATATTTAAACAACCATGTCTTGTGAGAACTCACTCACTATACAGTACCAAGTGTGGTGGCACTGAACCATTCATGCGAACTCTACCTCCAGGATCAAATCACCTCCCGTCGGGCCTCACCTCCAACACTGGGGATTACAATTTGACATGGCGTTCAAGTGGAGACAGAGACCCAAATCATATCAAAAAGGATATTGTGGTAAATGCCTTTCTCTAATATTTTGAATATATTGTCAATTATTTCATTTTTGGGGGCATGTGATCCCAGCTATTTCCTTAGAATGATATTTCCGAAATGAAATGGCCAGGGTAAAGGTATACACATTTTTAAAATTTTCAGTAAGTTATTCCAAATTGCCTCATGGAAAAAGTTGTGCTTAGTTAAGTTCCAGAATTTCTAGTTATTTTAAACAAATTCTTAACAGTATAACAGTTTTTATCTGGGTTGTGCTCAGGGCATGAGGGTTATGTATTTATATTATCTACTTCTTTTTTGGGGAGGGCATCAGTTTTTCTAGTATTATCTATCCTTTGGCCTGGGTGCTTTAATTTTGCTGTTATCCAAGTGAGGAGAATTTAGATGATGTTTACTAAGTGCTATGCACTCCCGAAATGCTTTATGTATACATTAACTCATTTAATCCACACAATGTCCTCCTCCAAATGTTCCAGATGAGAAAACTGAAGCACAATTTGTTAAGTAGTTTACAAAAGATTGCCAGCTAGAAAGTAGCTGGATTGTGATAAAATGTAATAAATGGCATAGAAGGAGAGACATATATGGTGATATTTTTCTAAGAAGATAATTTCTCCCTAGGAATGTCATTTAACATATAACCTCCAAAGTTTTTATACGACTCTTATCAAGACAGCTATCCTTTGGCCTCTACTAATTTTAAAAGTTTCAAAAAGACCCTAAAGGAATTTCACAGCAAATGATGTTCTTGGCTTACATATTTGTTTGGATAAAAGTCTAATCTTTCAAAGTGACTATGTTGAAACATAATTATGAACATTCACGGCATGCATACTTGAAATTCTTTCATGAATCTTTCTTTAAAAACAGCAGCGTACATTACCCATGCAAGATTATAGGCCTTGATTTTGAACAATAAGTACAGAGATGCATTAAAGGGCTGGTGGTGGGACTCAACGGGACTATTTCAAATTATTGGAACCTTCATGTAAGTGAAATGGTAGGCATTTCGCTTAGGAAGACAAAACTGAAATTTAGGATATTTGCCCATGTGTTGTAACTTAAAATTTTATAGGAATTATCCCATGGTCCATATAGAAAGAATCCTGGGTCCTTTAGGTAGTACAGGGATGAACAATGAAGTAAACACTTTCATAACCTAGAGGATTTCTGTTAACATCCAAAAACATGGTACAATTTGAGAACAAAAGGGAAGCTAAAGTCTTAAGATGACTTCTGCAACAGAATTCATAGTTCTTATTAAACAATATTATCTACTTATACCTAATATTATTAGGTTGTAATATATCATCATTATGGCCTTATTATATATTAGATTAGTCATATCCAGTTACTATGCCCATGGGATGATTATTAATAATTTTTGTGTATAGGAATGAATTGGATGTTAGGAATGAATTGAGTGTGGAGTTGCTGAGCAAGTCTTGTAACCAACCACCCTGGCCATTTCCTTATCTCTAAGTGAGAAGAATACCTACCCGGCAGCATTTTGGGGATTCTCAAAGCAGATATTATATGTGACTTTCCCTTTGCGATTTTAAGGCCCTGTTTAGGTTTTGTCATTGTCATTGTTAAATCTGTCTTCTTCCTTGGATTGGAAGGTCCTTGTCCTCCTGGATCTAACACAGTATTTGGCAAATGATAGGAGTAAATAAATACCAGTTAAATGTCATTATGAGGACAGGGAGGAGAAGCTGTGATGACAGGGAACCATCTGAGAACCAGGTTCTGGCTCCAGCGTGAGAGTCCTAGTAACCTCTTTAATCCATACCCCTTCCCGAGCCTCGTAGTACCCTGCCCCCTTCGCCAGTACTATGAAAAGCAGATCATTTGAAGAACAAAAACTAGGCTTTGAAATGACACTCCAAGATGCACAACTGGCTTCTAAACTGAGCCCTGCAGAGAAGACTCATGCGGTCTGCTCAGGGCTTTTGCACCCGGCAAGGTCCTTGTCCAACACTATCGTCCCTCTCAGCAGGTGACCTCCCTGAGAACTGACTCACACTCAGGATTCGGGGCTGATGCACAGACACTGGGGAGCCACTGGGAGCCTCTTCAGGCAGTGAGGCCCCCTCACGGCACAGGTATGCCAAGTGTCTTTGGAGGAGCTGGGGCCAGGGATGCTGCCCATGACCTTTAGAGCAGCAGGAGTGACTTCCAGCAGCCAACTTCAGTCTGTCCCAGGCCAGCCAGGCCACGACAGCTGAATGAATGCCTGGTATGCCGCACTCTTCATGAAAAAAGAAAGACTGCAGTTCGAGTGTCAGGAACAGAGAAGGAAGGGGCACCAGCTGCCCAGACTCTTGTCCACCAGTTGTCTTGCCCCTGGTAGCCAGAAGGAGACTTTCACAACCTGGGTATTATTTTCTTTTTTTTTCTCAGTATGGGGTGACCCTGGTGGCTCCTAGGACCATGCTCGCATTAATTGGGGAGCGGATCGTTGGCTTCTCTGCTCAGCTCTGCCTGCAGTGATTTCATGTGTGGCTTGAGGTCCCCTGATAGAAATGCTGCTCAGCACTCAGCCCTCCAAGCTGCCCTCTACTCTTTATGTGGGCTGGGGTCCAGGGCTCCTGCTGGACCACAGCTCAACTGCTGGTCCTTACTGCTTGCACCTGCAGAGGTGGTGGAGCAGAGTGAGGCCTGGAGCTTCCCCCAGCTATGTGGGAGAAACATCAGCCGTGATGGCCTGATGTGCAGTCTGGCCTCCTTCTCAGGCCCCAGTGTTGCTCATCAGAGCAGAATCAGCTCTCCAAGACCCCTCTCCTTAAGATGGTGTTTGACCAGCAACTGAAACCAAGATACTTCCAGCCAGAATATCATGATCTCTCTAAAGTTACCACAGAGCTCTGACTTTCAACATAATTTTTTTTTTTATATGTGAACCATAACTTTTTCCTAAGGGGAAAAAAACTGTAACCGTTGTAACAATTCTATATGAAAATTCTGGAAACACAGCCTCATTTTCATTCTCCAGGGTTAGAGAGTGAGAGCAGAACTAGAGGAAATCCATGCAGTGAGGCAGACGGTTTCTGTAGTGCCTGCTCCTCCTCGCCAGTACAGCAAATGTGAAGTTCACATCCTCGTTCTCTGAGCCAGGAAGAGTAGATGAGGCTTTAGACTTGGAAGATAATGGGAATCTACAAAGGAGATCTAGAAGGAGAGAAGCCGCGGCCTGGCCCTCAGGAAGCTTGGGCCAAGCAACACCTTTCCTCCTCTAGTGTGTGTGGTTCTGGCTCCTCCTTCTCCTCCATCCACTGCCACCTGCCGGCCTCTCCCATGACCTTCACAGCTCTTGAAGGTCTTTCCCACACTCCAGCTGAGGAAGCCAGCAAACCTGCTCCAGCCTTAGCCAGATCCTCCACCCCTCTCATGTGAGCATCCTGCACTGAGCTGCGGTTGACCTGATCTTTATTGCTAGTTTGTTAATCACTTAATGAGTGTCTCCCACGTTACAACCGAAGCTCCTTTAGGAATCAGAATACTCCGTTATTCCCTGCAGTATTCCCAGAGTCCAACACAAGTCCTTACACATAGTAAGGGCCTAACATGATTCCCTGAGTAAACAAATGATTTTTCAGAATCAAAAATGTGTCGACTGAAGTTCAAAGACAAGAGTGCTCATTCCAGGGCTTGTCAGCATATGTCCCCGCCTAGCCGAGTGGCAATAAGAAAGATTCCCAATGCACTGTTTCTCAGTTCCAAAACAAATACTGGGTCTGAACATGTTGAAAGATAAGACCTAAGAAAGGACAGTAGCTTTCTTCTTTTAGAAAGTGTCTGTTTAATGTCTTCTACTAAACAGGCATGAAACAAATTAATTAAACAGCTCAAAGTGCCTATTTTGAGCTAGCAGTCTGTTAAATCAAGAGGAAGGCAGAAGCTGTTAGATGTTTCCTAGAGAAATGCCTAGAAGTGTTACTAGCCTGTATCCTGGCAGCCTGCAGGGAGCTGTGTCTTAGGCCAAATCTCTGAAGCCAATTCCTCTTGGAGTTTTTACCTCCTGATAATGGTGATTGTGCTCTGAGAATTCAGGAGGATGATGCTTCAAGGTAGCACGCATAGCTCTCACTTTCTTTAGCCAACTTTCTCCATCATATTTTTCCAGGGTTTGCGTATGTGTTTGCATTCCAGCACAAGTTTTCACTCTTAAATTTATGGACCATGAGTTTCTGTGCTTTCCCGTGAAGTTAATGGTCCATGTCATTCCTTTCACTGGTTTATTTCCCAACCGTTTGTGGTACCCAAAGTTTGGAAGTTGAAATACCCCTTCAACAGTGTTCCTGTTTCATGGCTACTCATTAATCCCTCGGAATATTTCGTTCCTCAGAGCAAATCATAATACCTCTTGAGCATGTCAGCTTTTTGTAAAATTTCTTAGCTCAAAATCAAAAGGAAAAAAAACTACAGAAATGGGGATTTTGCATTGTATCTTTGGATTGGAATTTGGTAGAATATACCTACTTGTAGGACATATTACCAAAAAAAAAAAAAAAAGCATTAAACAGATTTACAGATTTGATTAGATCAGCCCAGGACTGCTAATTCTGTAAAACATATTGAGAAGAAAGAATTACTTTAAGGGAAAAGGAATAGTTAAGTAAGTTGCACGACTCGGAGTTGCATTTGACTGTCTGAATCTTCTCTCCCTTTTCACATAAATTTGTTATTTTAAATTTAATCCAACTTCTTCGAATTAAAACTTTTCCCAATTTGTATTCCATAGAAAACATTTTTGAAATTTATATCATTAACAAAAATAATTAGAAGTCCATAGTTTCCTGAAAATTTCTTTTAAGATAGGTTTTATAGAATCAAGTGATGACTATTACATATCAAAATAGAAGTAGGTGAAATAATTTGCCTTACAACAGTGAATACCAATAATGGTTCTGTGTGATTAATCAAGCCTACCACTAGCTTCTCAGCCTTCATGACTTCTGAAGGGTATTACTGACAGAAGTGTGCGATGGAGAGGTAGTGAGGTACTCTTTTGAGTGCTGCGATGCTGTAAAGAAAGGGAGAGAATGTGGAGTGGTTGAGATCACTACTACTCATAAGAGCTTAATATAGAACCCAGAATCCATCCTGTGCCAGGCCCTGTGCTAAACACTTACAGCTCATTGACAGTAACTCTTTGAGGTGGCTCCTTTCATTGTCTTAGACACAGAAATGCAGTTACTTGCCCAGGGTCGCAGAGCTAAATCGTGGCAGCTCTAGAACTTTAACCCAGGCAGTCTGGCTGTGAGAACACGTGTTTTCACCCACGTATCACAGGATTTGGCTTCTAGAAGTAGTTTGCCACTCAATTGTGTAGTGGCCAAATGTCTTTAATTTTTCGTTTTACAGTAACTTCTGAGATCCTTTTCTGTCCCTTGTAACTGCAAATTAATCACTGGAGTCAAGATTTTTGACACCTTGATTCGTACTTTTCCACTGTAGATAGAAATTTGCACTGTTTTTCCAACTATATTGAAGAGAGATTAATTAGCACTTTATGACTAATACATGGCTAATTGTTAATTAGGATAAATAAAGTGAGACTCAGATTTTATAGCACCACTACTATTTTCACACTATTGATTTTATTATTTATTCTTAGTGCTGGCATCTGATAAGCTTAAGTAAGCCAATAGTGCTGTATATTGATTTAACCACTCTTTGTTTCTCTAGATTGGAGGAAAATAAGAATACACTTTAAAAATCACTTCTAGTTTATGAGGTGGCACCTTAATCCTCAAAATGACAGGAAATCGAGATGATTTTATCTATGAGGTTTAATTTATTAAAATTTAATTTGCTCCTGTGCTTTGCTCTAACGGCTGTGTGCTAGCAAACCAGCTATAATTAGATTAGCAGCCTGCTAAACGCCGGTGGCAGCCTGCGTCTCAGAGAGCATGTGCTGGATTCCGCATGTGCCTTTTCCTCATTGGTTGGTGGCGTTGCTGCTCGCCCGTGTGATAGGTTTCCACAGTAATCTTTATGCTGCATTAGAGACATAGATACAGAGGTGCTGTACTGTGTTCTTGCAACGGTGGAGGTGCTCGGCTGGTAACGTTAAAGAAGGAATAAGGTGCCCAAGTTCGTCTTTGTTGTGGAGCGTCTGCAGTTAAGGACAGCCAGCTGCTGTTGGAGGTCAGTGAAGGAGGCTCACTTCATGGTAATTGCTTTAAGTCTATCTCTCCTGAAAAACACGGCCATGCGTGAAATGAAGCATGTTCGTCGTGTCATCTGTTTAATCTGATCTTGCTTTGTTAATACCATGGGTACTCCTGCATTCCATGGGAAAATACATTCTCCCGCAGGCTTGCCTGGCAAACAGCTACCCTGTTTACAGTATTCAACCAAGGAATAATGGTTTTGCCTGGATTCAAGAGTGCATGTGTATACTTGGGAGTGATGCTTACAGGCTCGCTTCTGTTTTGGAAAGCCCGATGTTGCATCAATTTAGGTGTCTTTGTAGGTACGTTTCAGGACCCAGTCGACTTTGTTTGCATTCAGTCCAGACTGTCCTGAATATTGAGTGATCGGGAAGAATTTAGTGAAACACACTCTAATTAGGACAGGGCAGTGACTCTCCTGATGTTGAAGCTGTGCCTTAGCAGAAGTAATGTGCTATTGTTTCTTCCAAGATGTGTGCAGCCTTCATTTTGGATGGTTTTCTTTGTCTCACCTTTTGTAGTTTTTATTAAGCCTTTTAAATACATAGAAGTTTAATATATTCTGTTCTGCCAGAGATATTTAAAGTGTATATTCAGCTGTGTTTGAAAGAGGAATTTCTGTCTCTTGGCTTTGTTTAGCAGGGATATTGCCTTAGGAGTTGAAATGAAGTCACAGAAAGGTGGGGTTCTACCGCTTACTTTGACTACTGTTTGGCAACATTTTTATTTCTATTAATTTTTGCCTGAAAATTGATAATCTTAAACTGTGATTTAAAAAAAAAATGATACATTCTAAAAGAGAAATATTTAAATGGGCAAAGCTGAGGTTCAAATATCCCAAACAGATGCAGCATGAGTGTTTCCTTCTCAGTGTACCTTCTCCACAGTGTCCTATTTATACCAAAAATACCTTTGTTTTTATGTATTCCTCAAACTTAAAAATTGATGTCCTTCCCATACCAGACTGTGGAGTCCACAGAAACTTGTGTATTGAGTCACCGGTCACACTCCTGGCTGCCAGCCACCATGCGTCTGCTGTCACCAGAGCCTTGCTGATCTTTGAAAACCATCAGGAATTATTTCTGTGCTCCTGAAAAGCCAAATGTTGCCATGTTAATGATTTGTTCAAATACCTGTCATGATCTAAAATATATTCTGGTTAACAGGGTTCAGTGTATTCTTTGACAGAGGAAACTTCAGAGTACTTACCAACCATGCCTTCTTCCCCACCCCACATTCCCACCCAGGTCCATCCTGGCAGGTAGTAAATCATCCAATGCAAATTGCATCCAAATAACATTTTTTAAAGAAAAAAAAGGAATATTATGAAAGTTTGCCATGAATTGTAATAGAGTGTCTTCTATGATAAGAAAGTTTGATAGTTGTTTGTAATACAGTGTCTTGGTGACTTGAACCAGCTGGCAGCATTCTCAGGCATTTTAGACACCTTGTGCTGTGAAATGAACCTGGGAGCAGTCGTTCTATTTCACATTCCACTTCCTTGGTACAAACCACGCCTGTTCCCATTGCAGACGGGTGGAGAGCGCAGTTTCAGTGAGAGTGGTTTTGCTCTTTCCAGAAGTCCAGACTTCTCTCCTGTTTCCCTCCCTCTCTCTACCTGCTGTGCTCTTCTATGTGGATGTGCACAAAAACCTTTCTGCAACTCAACAGTTAGGCTTGGACACTCGTTTTGGGAAGGATAAATTGATGCAGATCAATCTCTCTCTCTGTGTCTGTCTATCTCCTGAAATGCTCCCCAAATTGTCCTAGTCTTAGATAATTTCTAAGGTTTCCTCTGCTGTCAAAGCCTTGGACACACATAAACAGTGGCTAGAGTTCCTTTTGGGCAGAAGTGCCCTGTTGAGGTATGTGTCATGGAAGGATGTAGGAAGTAGTTCTAAGCGATGCCAAATTTCTAGCGCTGGGTCTTAAAGACTTTCTGTGTGGAGGAGGAACTTTTTAAAAAATTTAAATATGAATGTATCTGTGTACTGCATAATGCACCAATATTATGATATCCCAAAGGGACTTTTACGATAAATCGAAGGGGTTTTTTTATAACAGGATTAAATAACTGTTATTTATGTTTTTGCAAAGTAGCCAAAATATGTGCTTTTATCTTTGGATGTATCACATCTTAACTTTTTAAAAAACTACATTAAGGAGACTCTACATATTTCTATGACAAGAAAATAAAAACAAACTTTATGGACACTTTAAAATGTTGTTCTTTTTCCTCCTTAAAATTCCATAACTCTTTACTGATGGGAGAATGACATTTCTGACCAGTCGACAATACATCTACCAGCATAAACATAAATAACATATTTTAAATTTAAAACATTATCTGCTATAAGGGATACTTTCTAACTTCTGCTGAGGTCTCAACAGGAAAAGTGATCACCAGTTTAAAAACTGAAGTCATTCCATGAAAAATAATGATGTGCTGCAAAGTAACTGGGCTGAACAAGGTCTGGAAAATATTTGTGAAGCAGAAAGAGAAATAAGTAGTGCATGATATTGCATGTAAGAGTTTCCATGGTAATATCTGTAGGTGGATTTGTGGCTAGTCACTTGGCGTCTGTGATAATCCAAAAACCTGAAAGAGATTTGTCATTAGCAATTGACAAATATTTCAGGGTTGATCTGTTAAAGTTGCCTGGATTGGAAAAAAATATGTAAAGGGATAGTGGGCCTCTCATCTAAGTGTGGTTATTTTTCATTGTAGTATTCTATGATCATGGCCAGTCACCATGTGTTAGGCTCTGTGCTAAGCTTAATGGAGAGAAAATAGAAGGCATAGTCCCTTCCTGTAAGAAGTGACTACTGAGAAAGAAAGGCCGCTAAATTAATAATTATAGGGGTACAAGAGGCAGACAGAGAGACATAGCTTGGTGATACCAAGGAGAGGCAACCAGTTTTTTTAAAAAGGGGGTGAGGGGTGCCAGGGAGGCCTTTCTCAGGAAAAGAGAGATGGTGCCCAATCCCGAACTTACTATTTCCTGCCCATCTTGACATCATCACATCCACAACTCAACAATAAGTTGGAGCTGGCATGGCTTCATATTCTGTTTTCATATTTTGTACTGACTTTAATACATGCAAAGTATCATTTCTCTTCTCCCTGCTAACTCATCTCAGAATACACACTAGGTTGGTGCATGGAAATATGTTTTAATAGATTTACATCACATGGGAATTGGAAGTTTTCTCCCAGGATTTAGAAATGCATCTTAGATGAATCACCAAACACTTTGATTGCTATTATACTCGAAGTAATTTAGTGATTACTTTTGGAATTGTTTGCATTGGCAGGAATTGTCATTTGCTCTTGGCTGCCCATGGACTCCTGAAAGTCATTTATCTTCTATGTGCTCATTAAAGCCAAGCTTGTAAAATTTGAGACTGGATTATAACAGTTGAATTTCACCTTGAAGCCATCTGCTTTTCCAATACATGTAATTGGATTTCAATTTAAATCTTGCCAAATTTGTAGGCAAAGTCCACTTTAGAGGTGACCTAATTGCACTAGATCTTACCACGAGTCAAATCTCTACGTGGAAACAGATCTTGCATTTCTACTTTTACAGATCCTGCAGTCAGGAAATCCTCCTACTTCTGTCATGTGTTACCCTAGTCTGGCTTCCACACTTACTTTTTCGAACCCTGTAAAATGGACAGCCTTTACTTTTCCTGCCCTCCGTACCCCACCCCACTGCCTGAGTTGAACGGTAGCCCCTTAGAGCAGCTCTCTGACCCAGCAGCAGACCTCCGGGACAGGAAGCAGTTCTCCATTGCACTTTTGTCTCTGGTTTGTTTTTTCCCGTCTCCTTTGCTACCCTCCTTTAAGTAGCTATTCTCCAATGCTCTGACCTTCATCAGCTTGCCTGTCCATGTCACCTGCTCTTCGTTGGTGGGCCCATCCTTTGCCACCCAGTGTCCACCAATCCCCTACACTCACAGCCACACTGACCTCCTGTGCCCCTTGAACAGCAAAGAGAGTGGTGCTGCTGCTCCTGCAACTGCCTGGAATGTGCTTCCCCAGAAAGCCCATGGCTTGTTCCCCCACTGCCTGCAGGATTTCGCTCTAACGGAGCCACCTCGGTGGGATATTCTGAGATCGTATTTACTGTATTTGTTTATTTCTTTAGTTTCCCCTTTGTGGAATGTGAACTCCATGAGGTGAGAGACTTTTCGTCTTAACCTCCAGAGCCTTGAACAGTACTTGGTCCATAGAAAGTGTTCAGTCAGTACCTGTTGAATGAATAAGAGAATTAATGATTCCTGGCATGGGGTGCTAGAGTGCAGATGAAGAGTGCTCCTGTGGCAATCACGAGCTCTGCCCCAGCCAGCTGAGTGGTGCTACGGTGCCCCTCACCTTGAGTGGGCCTCTGTTTCCGGTTCTGCAGATGGGGAGTGTGTACCAAGGGCACTGAGGCCCCTTGAAACTGTAACACTCTTTCACAGTCCTGGAAATAAGATGTGATGTCATGTAAAGCGTTATTTATGCGACTCATCACAACTTGATGTTAGAGCGTAATTGCTATCTATGGAAAAATGTCTCCTTTAAAAAAGAAACAGTAGTTGCAGTGAACAAAACAGTTTCCAAATGAAGTTGTAAAAAATAATACATATTGGTGTACTACCATGTTTACTGTCTTTTAAAAAAATATTTTGACCAATTTTCATTTATTTATTTATTTGAGACCAAGTCTGGCCCTGTCACCCAGGCTAGAGTACAGGGGTGCAATCTCGGCCCACTGCAACCTCCATCCCCTGGGTTCAAGCAATTCTCCTGCCTCAGCCTCCTGAGTAGCTGGGATTACAGGGTGAGCCACCACATCTGGCTAACTTTTGTGTTTTTGTTTAGTAGAGACAGGTTTTCACCATGTTGGTCAGGCTGGTCTCCAACTCCTGACCTTGTGATCTGCCCGCCTCAGCCTCCCAAAGTGCTGAGATTGGTGTGAGCCACTGTGTCCAGCCTGTTTTTATTATTTTTGAGACAGAGTCTCTCTCTGTCACCCAGGCTGGAGTGCAGTGGCATGATAGCTCACTGAAATCTCCACCTCCCAAGTTAAAGCGATTCTTGTGCCTCAGCCTCTTGAGCAGCCCCACCACGTTTAACTAATGGTTGTTTCTTGGGAGTCTTTTTGTAGAGGCAGGTTTTCACCATGTTGGGCAGACTGGTCTCCAGCTCTTGGCCTCAAGTGATCTGCCTGCCTCAGCCTCTCAAAATGCTGGGATTACAGGTGTGAAGCACAGCACCCAGCCTGTATTGACTAATTTTTAAGAGAATTACCATTGGTTATAGCTAAATGTATTTAATAGCCTGCCTATTTTTATCAAATTAAAAAGCAATAGCAGTCTTTTCTTCCTTTGATTTTAGCAATTTCCTGCTGCAGAGAGCATTTTAAGGAAGGACAGCGTTCCTGTGACCTCAGCCTACCATCCATAAAATACTCATTCCCCTTTCAGGTAAGCATATTGCTTTGCTTTGATCCATTCTGAGAAGAAAGTATTGATTCTCTATGAAAACCTGTGTCATTATTGCACTAAGACAAAGAAGCTGAGGTTTCAGATATTTTGCTGTTGGGCAAAAAAAAAAAGAAAGTCCCACCTTTGAGGTCCTTGCCAGGACCAAAGTATCAGTGATGGCCATTTGCCTTTCCAGGGGGTTTCATGATACACCTTCTACATATCTGCTAGTTGTTAGTTTGTTAAATGCTGTTTGCTATTTATTGGGTAGTCTCCCAGGAATTTTTAAGTCCTCTGTGTTTTAACAATTTTTTTTTATTTTTTCAGAAATGGAGTTTTTGCTCTATTGCTCTGACTGGAGGGCAGTGGTGTGATCCTTGCTCATTGCAGCCTCGAACTCCTGGGGTCAAGTGGTCCTGTTTCCTCAGCCTCCTGAGTAAGGCCATGAGTGTGCACCACCATGCCCGGCTGAGTTTTTAAATTTTTTCCGTAGAGATGGGGTCTCGCTATGTTGCCTAGGCTGGTATTAACTCCTGGCCTCAAGCAGTCCTCCCACCTCGCCCTTGCAAAGTGTTGAACTTACAGGCATGAGCCACCTGGCCTGGCCAGAAGTTCACTGTCTGTGCTTGGGGAATGAGATGGTGGTGCAGGGTTAGCAGCAAAGGCACTGGGAGTGGGTGACTAGGAGAGATCTTTACAAGCTGGCCCCTTAATAGAGGCAGGGTTGAAAGAGAAGAACTTGAATTCCAGTCCAGGAACTGAGACTGAGTGGGTGGAGCATCTTTGGAGAATGGCTAGCCAACAGACCTGGGAATGGCAGGGTGCTTTTCTCTGCGTTCACACCACTCCCAGGACTCCTTTCTGGTCCCCACAGCTGATGGAGAGTCTGGAAACATTTTTTCCAGGTCTCTTCCTACAGCCAGACTATCTTCCAGGAAGGAGCTGAGGAAGCAGAGAACGGTGGTCGAAGGACAGATGGTTCCCTCTTATATGGAGGGACTGAGAGCTTAATACCACCAAATGCGGAGGTTAGAAATGTTTAGGAAAATAAAGACAGTCTCCAGTTACCTCATGTCCACAGTGAGTTTAGGAGTGTAAAGAGCAACCCTTGGGAGAACAAAGCCTCAGCCTCCGTTTCCACATTCTGAGTGGCCCCATGCTTGGATTTGATTGACAGCCTTCCTCCAGCTTCCTTCCTAGCATCCATTTGTAAAGTACGCTTGCTTATATAGTAAGCCATACTTTGTAGTTTATTATTATTGCATTATGCAGGATATTGTTAGGTGATGTGATCGCTCTTCTAGAACCTTTGAATCAAACTTAGGCCGACAGATAAGAATCAGCCTGTGCCAGGCAGAACTCTGCAATCTGTAGAAATAGGAATTAAAGAGAAAGCCAATAATACCCCTCAGTGCTGTACCCTAAAGTCTCTCACTCTTATCGCCATCTTACTTATCGTCTTATCTCAGCTATAAGAAGCTCTAATACGAAATCCTGGGCTCCTGTTGGCTGGAAGCAACTTTGCATCTGCCATCACCAGCACTTGTGGAGCTGAGGTTGTAGGACTGCACCCAAGTGCAGTGGACTTAGGAGGGAATGCCTTCCAGTAGGCCCGTGTTTTTCATTCTGCACCATTCTAAGGAACTCAGCCATCCTGGTTTGCCCATGACTGAGGGGTTTCCTGGGACATGGGACTTTCAGTGCTAGAACTGGGAAGTCAGAGCAAAGCAGGACATGGTGGTCCTTCTTGTGATCCCAACACCCCGCCTCTTTCATACATGGCTGCAAGACGTTCTGCTCACCGGGAGGGTTGCTAATGGCAGTTGAGTTTGCAGTGCTCGTGGCTGGGGAAGAACTGCAGAGTAGGCCTGGCCATCATCTCAGCTCGCCTGCTTAGTCATCCATTTGGAGGGACTGGGATGGTTTGCTTTACTTCTGTGAGCCTCAGTTTCTCATATGCCAAGTAAGAAGAGCAGCTAGGCAGTGGGGGTATAGGGGAGGTAACAAGACAGAGCAGTGTTGATGCCTGATGTAGCCTAGGCATGCAAGAAGGGGCAGACCCCTCTCCCCATCAGCGTAAACCATCCAGAGAAGACAGTCAGTTACTTTCACAGACATAAAGTAATTGGCTTGAGCTCTACCAATACTATTATTTACCTAGGCAAGGAAGGTTAGAAAGAACTCAGCCAGGTGACTCACCAACACAGTGTCACCTGGGTTGCAGGCATAAATCCTAGCCCCAATACCTAATTCTTAAATAACCTTAAGTCAATGTGTATAAGTTACTTTGACTTTTTATCAGCTTTCCCATAAATAGATTGAAACATTTTTTAAAGTGCTTTAAGAATGTTGTGAAAAGGATAATTTGTTTCTTATCCATATCCAAATATAACTTTCAGGTTATTATTGCATTTAAGGTTCATTAAAACATTTTTCTTTCTTAGGTTCTTAAATTACAGTTAAGCAACCTTATGAATACATATGCATTATTATCGCCATTAAATTTTCACTACTGTCAATATATGAGTTTAAGATAACTAGATTATTTTGTTTTTAGAGCACACACTGGTCTTTTTAAATGTGGCTCCTTGTTTAAGGAAACTAAAAGGCAACTGAAGTCATGAAATAAAATGATATTGTAATGTTCTTTTGGTCAAACTTTTTTGAGTTTTTTTCTTTTTTTTAATCATAGAGCATGAAACATCCTGAATAATGTATATATGTAAGTCATTTTTAAAGGAATACACAAACACCAATTTCTGTGCATTACACATGTAATTACAATTTCAGGAAATAAGCTTGAAGGCTTCCTTTGTTTTTAGTTCTTTGTTATCTTATTCAAACTTATGTAATTGATAAAGTCAGTTTCTCCTTGAAAGTTTCGTTTTTCAGAACTTCTCTCCAGATTTTTGCCTTTTTAACATGGTGCGTGCTAGATGCTTGAGAAATTGATCGGAGTAAAAACAACCCTCGCACATTTATTTCGTATGTTAAATGGGCCTGACTGAAAGTTCAGGTTGGTTTTTCCGACACCTTTTTTTCTAACTCGGCGTTTCCTAAAGCTGGTCCTCCAGAATGAGAGGTTTGTACCTCGTCCGTGACTCATATCATCCTCTCATGCCAGCACCCCTGACTTTTGCCTCTCCCCAGATCAGTAGTTTGCCAAGAGAATGACTCAGAGCCCAGATTCCAGGAGTACAGTCAGGTGTGGCTCCTCTGAGGCCATCTCAGCTGACCTTGAGCAAGGTCTCCTCAGGAACCAGGAGAGCTGGCAAGGCAGTGAGACCCGCTGTGCTGGGAGCCAGGCTTGCTCGCTGCTTTTTTAAAAAGAGGAAGAGGAAAGGGCATTCTCTGGGGAAAGTAGCAGGGATTTTAGATGTTTTATTTTCCTTATTCACAAAAATTGTATATGCTTCTGTAAGGATTGATATAGGTAGGGATTGTCTCCCTCATACTCAGAAAGAAAGTATAATTCTATTTTTGAGGATTTAACATGCATTTATTATGAAGTTCAAAAAACTATTGATTGCAATTTAAATTGTCAAATTACAGCAGGGTGTTGGTGGCTTAGGCTTGTAATCCTAACACTTTAGGAGGCTGAGTTGGGAAGATCGCTTAAGACCAAGAGGTCAAGACCAGCCTGAACAACATAGTGAAACCCTGTCCCTACAATTTTTTTTTTTAATTAGCCAGGTATTATCACTTCTTGGGCTTTTGGCTAAGATCAAATGTAAACGACTAGCCAGCTATTGTGGCATGTGCCTGTAGTTCCAGCTGCATAGGAGGCTGAGGTGGCAGGATTGCCTAATGCCAGGAGTTTGAGGCTGCTGTGAGCTATGATCCTGCCACTACACTCCAGCCTAAGTGACAGAGCTAGGACCCTATCTTTAAAAAAAAAAAAAAAAAGTAATTTGAAGTATATAAATATTTTAAGTCAAATGAAAGAGAAATTCTGTATTACTACCCGCATAGTTGTTTATTAATGGCTGTTATAATAGAAGTTATGTAATTGTAAAGGTAGTCACTGGTTTTCTTGCAACAATCAATAGGAAGGATGGGCCGCAGTTATGCCCATGGACTGTGGAAGGACTGCCCTGTGGCTCTGTGCTGGAGGTGTTTATGCAGTCTGCCCTCGCCCTTCAGAGAAGCATTAGAATCTTCAATATGTAGATATTATAGAATCTTCAATATGTAGATATGGGATATGTGTAATATGAGAATCAGAGGCTAAACCAGACCAAAGGGCAACCATGTGGTTAGACACACACTGGGTATAAAGCCCAAGTCTACCCAAGGTTCTTCTATCAAACCCCTAAGCAGACCTTGCACACCAGTTCATTTCTTTACAATATGAGAGTCATACATGCAACAGGAAAGTTGGTTGAGGGAAGCTGGACAATGAGGAACGTAGAACTGAAAGGTTACAAGGAAACATAAATGTCTGGTGAAATATTAGAACGATCTATAGAAACCATGAGAATCTTCAATCAATTAGAGTAGGGAAGAGACAGAAAAGGTCGTATAAAGAGGGAAAGAGATTGTTAAGCGGACACAGGTGAAAGACAGGAGATTTAAACAGCAATTGTAGTTGTACCAGGAGAAAACTAGCCTTCTCACTTTATTTTCAACCTGTAAATCACGTGCTACCATCTCTAAGTGTGGATGGAGGGAGCATTCATGCGTTTTGACTACTCAGAAATTCAGAGAAATGTGATGCTTGCCAGGACCCTGTGTTTAGTGAGCACTGGAGTATGCACTCCACCCTGGTCTCTCTCTTCCGTAGCATTGGATAAAAGAATGCTAAATATTTAATTCTGGTTTAAAAAATGCAACCAAAGTCCTGAATAGATTTCTAACCTGCATTTCTTTGGGAAACTCCTCCTATTCACCAGGGGAACAATGCTGCCCTCTCCTCGCATCGTCTGTAGGCAGAGCTTCACAGAGCACTGGCCCCTCATCATCCTGAAATGTGTATGTTTTACCTTTACTTGAGCCCTATGGGTCTAGTTCTCTATGATACATTTAAAAACAGGCTCCACATCACCCTTGGTCAAAAAGAGACAGCTTTCACTCACCATGACAGTCAGTGGAGACCCTTCCTTTGTGAAGAAGCCGCCCAAGTGACTCCCTTACCACACCTGCCTGTTCAGGTATCATGACCTGCTGACTCCTACTCGAGGGCTCATGCCTCAGCACAGCCCCTCTTCATCACCACACAACCCCATTACTGACTTAGCCATATGCTGGTCTCCTGCCTCTAGTTTCTGCTCCCGTGCCAGTCCATGTAGGAGGCAAAAAGTTTTTATTTTTATTTTTTTGGGACAGAGTCTGGCTCTGTTGCCCAGGCTCTGTTGCCCGGGCTGGAGTACAGTGGCGCAGTCTTGGCTTACAGCAACCTCTGCCTCCCAGTTTCAAGCCATTCTCCTGCCTCATCCTCCCTAGTAGCTAGGATTATAGATGTGTGCTACCACGCCCAGCTAATTTTTATATTTTTGGTAAAGATGAGTTTTCACCATATTAGCCAGGCTGGTCTCGAACTCCTAACCTCAACTGATCCACTTTCTTCAGCCTCCCAAATTGTTGGGATTATAGGTGTGAGCCACTACGCCCAGCCAAAAAATTATTTTACAAACACTATTTTCATCCCGTTACTTCCCTGCTCTGGAACTTTGTTTCTACCAGTTATCTGTTTGCCAGTTTAAATTCCAAAGCCACCTCTCATCGGAACTCTTCTATTTACTCAGAGTCAGTGTCTGTTATTCTACTCATATTCTCTATATACCTGGCCCCTCAGAGCTTGTGGGCTGCCTCTTGCCCAAAATCCCTGATCAATTCCACTCTCTTAAAGTCCCAGAGTTCCTTTAATGCCTGTTTCAAAAGTTACTTTTTCCTTTAAAAGAAAAAAAGTTTTTTTTTAGCAGAGTCTAAGATTTTTTGCCATTTATTCATTCAACAAATTCATAATTCATGCAACTAATTTCTTCACAATTTAATGTATACCATGTACATTTATTTATAAGTAGTCTTGGAATTATTCTTTGCTGTCTCTGAGGGTTTATGTGTTACCTCTTAAACTGTATGATCATTTTTTTTTAAATTTTGCCTTCATCCAAGAACCTAGGCTCTCAGATGCTTGAGGCGTGGAATAAACAAGCCTTGCCCTCCCAACTTTTTTTTCTCTTTGCTGTAACAATGCTTTATTAGGCTGAACTACACACTATAAAAATGCTTTAAAATGTAGCAGGAGGAAATGTAAAGACTCAAACGAAGTACAAAGAAGTGACAGTGGCTATCAGAACACACTAAAGAATCTACACTACTTCCCCCTTTACCTAGAAAGGGAGCTGCGAGCGCATGGGATGTGTTGAAATCCTAGAGGAGACTGTACATGGCTTTGCAGCGTCAGCGCCATTCAGTGGACCAATTTGCTTCCTGAAGAGGAATGAAGTGATTTTCTCACCCGGGAAGCCTTTGTGAAAAAAAAATTTTCATCAACAACACAGAGTGGAAAGCTATTGTCAGTTAACTGTCCATAGTAAAGTGATGTCTTAATGGGCATGTAGAGACAAACCATCTAGGGGAAAATAACTGCATCTCCTCTAGAAGGCAACGTGGCCCCACTGATAACAGGAAAGAGGAGGAGCTCAGTCTCAACTGCCAAGACCTACTTCACATTCTCCCTCCCATGTGGGCTTCTTATCCTTAAATCGCCATTTATTCATTATTTACGTTCTGTGTCTTCACAGTTCCTTGTGATCGTGAGCACATAGTCATGTATGTGTTTTAGTCTATGAGTACATTAAAGGCACTTGTGAAAATCTGATTTAAGTTACAGTAAAATTTTTCTGCCTCTCTCTAATAGACTATAAGCAAGATGGGGGTAAGAATTACATTTTAACTCTGAATCTGTAGAACAGAGCACAGAATCTAGCAAACTACAAAGGATAAAGAATTGTTTGTGGGGCTGGGCACAGTGGCTTGTACATGTAATTGCAATTCCTGTGCTTCGGGAGTGAGGTGGGAGGATAAGTTGAGCCCAGGAGGTCGAGATCAGCCTGGACAACATACTTACTACTGGTAGATGTGAGACCCCCACCTCCCATTTAGTTTTTATGAGCATGGTGGCCCGCACCTGTGGTCCTAGCCACTTGGGAGGCTGAAGTGAGAGGATCACTTGAGCCTAGGAGTTTGTGGCTGCTGCAGTGAGCTATGATCATGCCACTGTGCTCCAGTCTGAGTGACAGAGCAAGACCCTGTCTCAAAAAAAAAAAAAAAAGAAAAAGAAAAGAAAATTAAAGGAGATGTTTTTGGAATTTAATAGACTGAAGGATTTTTATGCATTGAAGGAAAGTCACTGTACATTGCTCATCTGTCTTTTTGGTCACTGCCTCTCACAAGCTCTGACAGCAGCATCTTCAGATATAAGACACAGCAGCATAGGAGCTTAGCATGGCCTGAAGCATTCTTTCACTGAAAGAGGAAGACACAGTCTGTTGCTGGAGAAAGAAAGGAAAAAACGAAGTCAGAAGCGAAAAAAAAAAAAAAAAGGAAAAGAAACAAGAAATTGGGTTATTTTTGGTTAGTTGTACTTGAATGTTGTGGTGCAGAATTATAAGAACTTGGGTTAAACTTCAAACTAGTCAAGGTAAGGAATAATCAAGGCATAATTAGCTTTATCCAAAGGCTCCTTTAATTTAGTCTCCTCAACTGCATTTAAAATATGGTTTCGTTTCTAGAATTCAGATTTCATAGTTGATTTGTTCATATTTTTTCTCAAATTGATTGTTCCCTGTGGACTCATAGATTCCACATTCAGAGATTCAGTGATTTGTGATTGTCTCCAAGTTCACTAATTGTGTTATTACCGCTGTTTTAGGGAACTGGCACCCTAAAAGCCCACACTCCAGGGCCAATGAAAAATACAGAATGAGGCCACTCCCGCCATCCACACCTCCCCCGGGCTTCATGCTCCCTATGTTAATTCATTCATCATTCACTGTTCCACTAAAAATTATCCAGTGTCTAGTTTGCCCAGGGGTGAAATGGGGGTTAAGAACCTTTCCCATCTTGAGACGCTGACATTCTCATTCTTGTAAAGTGATAAAAACTCTATATTTGAAAAATCGTTCTAAGAATGGTAACTAGTAGTGCTGAAGTTGGAAGTGAAAAAATGTGAGGAGATTCCAAGAAAATGATGCATTTTAGGCAGAACGGGAAGCTCTGGGTATGTAGAAGAAGCTAATTCCTGGATGGCCCGAATCTATGGCCTATGAGAGAATCCACCACGGAACTGTGTGTATTCGACTCTTTGGTTCAAACTAGTTCACTGTACTAGTGGTCTGTTCTGTGTATCTTCAGAAGTTATAGGGCTGTCCTTCCTGAGGTCAGCAGAGTCCCGAAGTGTGCTCATGACCAAGACCTTGCTGAATTATATGTAGTGGAGGAAAAAAAAAAAGGAGTCAGCTGAACGTATGGTTGGTGTGCACCTTGCTAAAGAGAAGATGAGCTATAATATTTTCAAGCATCATTCTAGTGACAGTTGGCGTATAAGTAGTGTCAGACTTTCCGATTTTAATTTCATTTCTAATTTACGTGGTTCTATAAGATTCTCTCTGTTTTCCTTCCTTCCAGCAGTGGACTTGAATCTCCATGTTTTAAATACGATTTTTTACTGGAAAACTTACCATCATGTATACCTTAAACTTTCCAGCCCCAGACAAAATGGGTTGTGAAGCTTCACTCTTTACGTATTTATGGGGATTATATCTCTAGAGAGGATTATAACACTAAACAGCAGTCAGGAGCCAGCAGGGATTTCATGGATCATTATGAAGAAAATGATGGTAAATGTCCCCACAGAGTAGCACTGGATTCTAAGCATAGTACAAGGAGTAGCTTGCACCCTGCACCTCCCAGGACTTTTCTCAGGACACTGTTTTAAGGGGGTATTAGAGTGGCTACACTGAGGGCACAGCTACACCGAGGGTTGCTGGGGCAGTCAGAATAGGGATTGACACATCACTCTCTGAACCTGGCAGTTGGCATCAAAAACAGGAGAAAAAACAGGCTTCATTTTCATTTACTCTCCTAGTTGTATTTGTAGTTCAACATTTGGTGCTGTATTGGTAAGGGGAAAAGTTACTTTTGTCGGGGAGTCATGGCCCCTTCCTTTAATCAACTGAAAAGCTGACACTTCTAGCAGGGTTTGGTGGCTCACACCTGTAATCCCAGCACTTTGAGAGTGCTGGGCAGGAAGATCACCTGAGGTGAGGAGTTCAAGACCAGCCTGGCCAACATAGTAAAACCACATCTCTACTGAAAATACAAAAAATAACCAGATGTGGTGGCAGGTGCCTGTAATCCCAGCCACTCAGGAGACCGAGGCAGGAGAATCGCTTGAACCTGGAAGATGAAAGTTGCAGTGAGCCGAGATCTCACCACTGCACTCCAGCCAGGGAGACAGAATGAGACTTTGTCTCAAACAAACAAACAAACGAACGAACGAGAAAAAGCTGATACACTTCTAGATTTAAGATTCTGATCATTGGCCTACGAGGCAGAGAGATGTTTGTGTTGAACTTGTGCCTGAAAAAGTTTCACATTCATTTTTAGAGAGTATAAGGCAGGCATCCCCAAACTACGGCCCGCGGGCTGCATGCGGCCCCCTGAGGCCATTTATCTGGCCCCCCCCCGCCGCACTTCAGGAAGGGGCACCTCTTTCATTGGTGGTCAGTGAGAGGAGCACAGTATGTGACGGCCCCCCAACGGTCTGAGGGACAGTGAACTGGCCCCCGGTGTAAAAAGTTTGAGGACCCCTGGTATACGGAATTAATTTTGGAATGCCCCTGGCACATTGATTTATGTAGCATTTTAAGATCCTGTTCACTTTCTTCTCCACCAGATATCTATTTTCTCTGCTTTGAACCCTCCACAGATGTCCCTATTATGAAGTGTGCTGAATTCTGCTTTTTGCGGGGTGGTTTATTCCCCGCTGCAGTCCGTGAGCACTGGCCGTTTGCACACGGAGCTGTAGCCTTTAGGGGCCAGTGCCCAATTTAAAAATCAGTGGAATTAATATAAACATGAGTAAGACATCAATGAGAAAGTATGATTTAACTTAAAAAGTTAATTCGTAACTTTCCAAAATGCTTTCTGTTTGTCGAGGCCAAGAGGTTTCCCCTGATGTAAAATTCCTTAGGACCTCAACTCAATACCAGATACCTGGTTCCCACTTGACTGGCTTAAAGTAGGAGCACTGTGCACTTCTTAAGACATTCCACATAGAGTGCTAATTTTGTTGTAAATTTGGGCAGTATTGCTGTGTTATATAAAATACTTTACAAACTGCTACCTTTGCAAAGTTCCCAGTACCCTCACTTGTCAGTGATGGATGGTGATGCTTTCAGAGTCCATTTCAGTAGAGGTATATTTCTCAGTAAAGACAAAGGGAGGTTAATGGACTAATAGCTCCGTACTCTCATGCCTAACTTACGTGATATTGCACACATTGAAGATGCTAGAGCTGGTACTTTGCTTGACATTCACTGTGCATTTCAGCCCATTAGTGCATCATCTCCATTCTCACAACAGGTAGTTGATGAGACATGGCATGTGATCATGGGGCTAGATTTGAGCTCATACCATCTGGTTGCAGATATGTCCCTCTGAACAGTCTTGCCAAGTGTCCAGTGTGCTTTAGGTTCCAGGTGCTTCACAGACTTTGGAGGTAAATATTTTCCTACTATTTAGAAGCCATGTGTTTTCAGCACATTGGATTTTCTGAAGATTTCTCTGAACAAAAGAATTTGCTACAGATGCCAGCCAAGGGTTCCTCCTCAGGTTGTTTATCATATAGTGGTGCCAAAGAAACCAGGGCTGTGCATCGCCTTCTACCTTATCTGGAGCCCTGGACAGGTCACCTATCTGTCTGTGACTTAGGTCGCTGGGCTTTGCTTCCAGTTCTCTGATTTAAGGCTTCTGTTAAAGCAGTGGCTGTAGCAATTTGCTTTTTGAATAGGCTTATACATTTTACAAGCACTTTCACTGCAGCGGCCTTGAGGGGTGGCATAAATTGCTGTATCACCTTCAGAGATGAGGCAACAGAAGCATCAGAGAAAGGGACCTCTCAAAGCTACATGGGTCATAACTGAAAAGGCCAGGATACAAGCTCGTCTGCCCCATTTGCTATCACAACTCCAAAACTTGACCTCTTTCTGGGGCCATCTCTTCATTGGCTCATTTGCAGAATGAATGAATTGAACTCTAGCAGTGATTCTCAAACCCTATTCCCTGGAGTATTAGGGGATTCAAGGCTGATGGGGATTGAGATTTGGGGCTCTCCTCTAGCGGAGATTTGGGGCTCTCCTCTCCTCTGCATTCATCTGTTTTGCATTCCAATGTTCCACATTATCTTTACTTTAAAATAAAGCTCTGTAGTTACAAAATACGTTAAAGATTACTGATCCTCAAAGTTTTTATTACAGTCTAAACTCTAACCTTTAGGGGACAGTGCCCAATTTAAAAATCAATGGAATTACTATAAATATGAGTAAACTATCAATGGAATAGTATAATTTGACTTCAAAATTAATTTGTAACTTTCCAAAATGGTATCTGTTGGGTGAGGCCAGGAGGCTTCCCCAAAAGTAAAACTCCCTAGGAGCTCAACTCAATACCTGATCCCTAGACCCCACTTGACTGGCTTATAAGAGGGACCCAGTAAATGTTTCCAAAGTGAAATTAAAAGAAAAAGTTTATCTTGATACTTGTTTTAAGCAATGCACAGGCTATAAAAATGTATCTGTTTTATACCTAGTGTAGTATCCTAGGATTATGAATATTCTACAATTAATTTTAAAGGACAATCACAATTTTAGTTCATCCATTGAATCTTATTTTACTTCATTCATACATATATTCAGTGAGTCTTCTCTCTTCCCCAGTCTCTCCATAAATGTTTTCGTTATTTTACTGACTTGATGAATTCCCAGTTCCAAATGATGTTTCAAGTCATATATCTAGTTTAGAACTCCTGCAGTAAAATAGCATTTCTAGACAGAATTCTGAATTCAATGAAATGTGTTTCTTTCTCTCTATAATACATTGTGTTATCTTCATTCTTGGAAGAGATTTGAGTAGAGGGATTATATATGCTGCTTTTTATGGGATGCTATGAATATGAATACTTATTTAACAAACCAAATTATATTTTTCTCATTCCCCAAACTTTGGAAAGGTTTATGATTTCAATTGATGGCATACCCTAGAGTTTGTGAAGTTAAAAGGAAACAGAGCAGCACTTGAGAGTTATGCCTTCATCCTGGGTTCAGCAGCGTCCTTAGAGTGAAAAGAGAGTGGAGGAGTTTAACTGCATTCCAAAACCAAGTGTTATTTTGTCCAAAAGCTATGAAGGACAGACTTCTCTACTTTTAATCCTAGCTCTTTGATCAGAGGGCTCACGGGGTGAAACATGCACACCAGCCTGCCGCCTTATAGGCTTGATCCCTTATAAATCTGTGACATTTTCCCTTGTTACAACAGTTTTATATTCTCATGTATATAAATACCGCTTTTGACAGGATAAGAGACTAGTGCCATGAATATTCCTTTAGCAGTGGTAAAAACTCTTCAATAAAGCTTTAAAGTTTTAAGATGACAATCAAATGGTCCAACAAAGGGCAGAAGAAGCTAAAGTAAAAAACCTTCACAGATGAGTGATTTTATTTCACATCAACCCTGTGGTCTTAATGCTGCCTGTTGGAGGCACGTTTTTGCATCAGCCATGCAAATTGGTGAACTTTAGTGTATATGGATCATAAAGTATTTCTTCGCTTGAAGGTCATCAGTGGCGAGGCTGTAATTCCTGCAGTTCTGTGAAAATTGGCACTATCAACCTTGTCGTTTGAATTGGGGATCTTTATGTAGATATTTGATGCTTCTGTTTTACTCCTGCTTTCCCTCCACTGTAGTGCTTAAATCATGGTGTCTGAGATCCACACTAACTTGGTTTTGTGGTTTAATTTACCTGTGGGTGCCTGAGATGTAATAGAATCTGATCTCACAGGCATGACCTTCTACACCGAAGGGTCTTTTCCCTCCCTTGTCACTTTTTCCCCATTGGCAGACATCATTTTACTTTGGGATTATTTGATTTGGTGTGATAAATGGATTCAGATTAAAATTAGGATCAAAATAATTATGGCAATTTGAAAAGACATTCATTGGGGAAACACTGTAAACACTCCAACTTCATAATGATAGGATACAGAGATTTGGAGAAAAAGCTATTGTACAGAGGCACTGATGATAGGTTTTACTTCTGAATTAAAGTTATTTATTGTAAAAACTCACATAGCCCTTAGTTATTTTTGATCAGGAGATCATGTTTTAGAAGAAAGCATTTCATGAAAGTAAAATGGCATCAAAACTATTTCTTACTTTGAAAACATATTTTTGCCATTTGGCATGTTCTAGAAAATTTTATCCTTTATACATATGTAGTATGATCTCTGTCCGTCTCATATATTAGCAGGATTCAGTAGCAGACTATCCTATTAACTGCAGTTGGCTCTTGAACAGCACAGGTTTTAACTGCTCAGGTCTGCTTATATTTTCTTCTGCCTCTGCCACCTCTCAGACAAGACCAACCTCTCCTCTTCTTCCTCTTCCTCCTCTTCCTCCTCTTCCTCTTCCGTAGCCTACTCAAAGTAAGACAGCAAGAATGAAGACCTTTATGATGATCCACTTCCACTTAATGAATATTAAATACATTTTCTCTTTTTTGGGATATTCTTTTTATTGAGAAGCAGGAGGGGAGACAGTATCTCGCTCTGTCATCCTGGCTAAAGTGCAGTGGCAGAATCTCGGCTCACTGCAACCTCCACCTCTCGGGTTCAAGCAATTCTCCTGCATCAGCCTCCCAAGTAGCTGGGACTACAGGTGCATGCTACCATACCCGGCTAATTTTTGTATTTTTAGTAGAGATGGTGTTTCACTGTGTTGCCTAGGCTGTTCATGAACTCCTGAGCTCAGGCAATCTACCTGCCTTGGCCTCCCAAAGTGCTGGGATTACAGGTGTGAGCCACCATGCCCAGCTTGGGATTTTCTTAATAACATTTTATTTTCTCTGGCTTTCTTTATTGTAAGAGTAGACCATATCATACATATAACATACAAAATTTGTGTTAATTGACTGTTTATGTTATCAGCAAGGCTTCCAATCAATAGGAGGCTACTTGTAGTTAAAGTTTTAGGGCAGTTAAAAGTTAGATTTTTCAACTGCATGGGGTGGACAGTCAGGGTCTTTAACCCCTGGCATTATTCAAGGGTCCACTGTAGTTTACTCAAAATAAAGGCTAAGGTATCTATACACCCTTCAGAGAATTCCTTTGAGCATCTCAGTGGTTTCATCTCATTATTTATAAAGATTGACTTGGGATTTTTCCCACAAGGCCTTTGAGCTCAGATTCTATTGGGTGTTTTTTTGTAGAAAGCAAAAACCATAAACTTACGACACCCAGAAGTAAATTATAATTTTTAATATGAGCAATACTAATAACGTTAACAGTAATAAATACAGCAGTTAACAGATATGAGATGCTTGCTGTGCAGTTCACCCCCTTTTAAGCATTTACTTGGATTTCTCATGGAATCCTTACAGCCCCTTGGTCCAGATGAGGCAGTGCATGGCAGGTGTAGCCAGGCCTTCGCTCTCCTTACCAAGGGTGCTTCTACTAAAGCGTGTCCTTTAGTTAACCAGTCCCTGCAGTGGGCCAAACGCTAATGCCTCTTCAGAAGGTGAACACCGTAAGACAACATGAGGGCATTTTCATGCTCTTCTCTCCACGTGAGATTATGAGCGAAGCAAAGCAGAATGAAAACATTTCCCTTAAAGAAATAGGCTCACCGAAGACTCCCTCATTCCAGGATGTGAGCATGCCCAGTGTCAGATTACTTAGCTCTCCTGCCTTTGTTTCCAGTTCCTCTGGGTAGCCTCTCCCTTACCCAAGCACAGGCAGATTCTCATCATCACCGGGACATTTGTCACCGCTCAGGTGTCCTGCTGGTACTCACCAAAGCCCAGCTGGATGGCAGGCATCCTTGCAGCACAGCCCCATGAGGGGTTTTGGCTCCTCCCTCACTCTCAGATTCCACCTCAGAATTTGATAATCACGTCGGCTGTGGCTCATAGTGAGATCTGTGGATGACCTTATCACCACCAGGCTTCCATCAGAACCCATACCTGATGGTCACTGGCAGACTAAAGAAGTGGAAAAAAAAATAAGCTTAGGTCATTTTGACAAATTCATGACAGATGCCCCCCATTCAGCATTCTTATAAAAATACAGTCCTACTGAAACTCATTATTAATGGTGACCCTGAAAATCCAAAATGGGGATCTTGCTTCTCCCCTCAATGTGGGCTCTGGGTTACAAGGAACATGTGAAATGATCCCTGCATGGCAGAGCAGACTGTTACCATGGAGACAGCTTACTACTTTACCAGCCCTCTGGCTAGTTCCAGGAACATTAACTCCATACCAGTCTTAAAGAAATAAAAAGAAGTCTAAGGTTCACGTCTAGCTTTTTATATAGTTATGATTACCTTAAAAAGCACTCACATTACAAACCAACTCTTCCCCTTTGGAAAGGATTACATTTAATATTATTAATAACAGTACTTCTTATAAGCAGAGTGACCACTGCTAAAAGACTCACATTCTGTTGCTGTTAATTGAGTCTTCCTCTTTCATATTTTACTTTCAGGCTTGATATTACACTCATCTGGAGAACAGTAATTTTATTTATTCATACTTTGCTGTTTATGTATTATTTTTGTCTTTTAAATTTCAAAATCCTTATGGAGACGAGCTCTATTTTTCATGCCGACTGTCACTGTGCAGTCAGGGTACATCCTTGTTCACTCTTCTCTGTTAACAGTAGATTTTTTGTGCAGTGTTTCTATTCCTGCTGATTTCTTAGTTGAAGATTGGGGTAATACCTCAAGGGATGCACAGACATACTCAAGGTTACGTTGTAATAAACTGTGATGTACTTAAATATTTAAATGTAGTTTAAGAAAAATGAATACAGTTTGAGCATCCCAAATCTGAAAATCCTGAATCCAAAATGCTTCAAAGTCTGAAACTTGTTGAACACCCAAATGCCACTCAAAGACAGTGCTTATTACAAGTATAATGAAGCTATTCCAAAATTTTAAAAAAATAAAAATTCAAAACACTTCTGGTCCCAAGCATTTCACATAAGTGACATTCAACCTGTATTTAATTATTTAAACTGTATTAAACTGTATTTGCTATAGTTTAAAAATTAAGCACAAGTTTAATTTCAGCCTATAGGTAATTTCAGTATGTAAATAAATTTTCGAAACTAAGAAAAGTAAGCTTGTCTCTTCAGTCTGTTGAGTCTCGCTTAATACATACCCCAGTTCTGATCTCTCCCGTCCCATCTGGGCAACTTTAGTACTCTTGTACAGCACATTAATTTGCAGATATTTATGGTTACTTCATATCATATGTTAAGATTTTAAAATAGATATATAGACACAAATACTGTATGTATATCCGACTATGTTGTCATTCCTTTCAGAGGAGATCTTACCTATTTCTTTTTGAGCTATTTTCTTAAACTATTTCCTAATGTACATTTTCTGCTATGTAGCCTATGGTATTGCACCTAAAAGGGCTTTATGAAGGCTCTGTGTTTTCTGCGCTTTATTTCATTTTAAAGATTTCCACTGATTTCTGTCACTCCCTTCAGTCTCTCCTACCACCTGCTGGCTCAGCATCCAGCAACATCAGGCTTTTGTTCTAGGGTTCCCATATATTCTGTGAATTTGCCCGTTCTTTTTGTCCCCTCCCGAGCCCCTACTCAGTACTGCCCGGCCAAACCTCTCCCTGTCTAATCCCTATCACTGTCTCTTCCTTTTCTCTTGTAACTTAGATTCTAGGAAATCTTTTGGAATTCAGGGACTGTAAACTCTGGTCTCCTGGTTCTACTAATATACAGTGTGAATAATAATACATTTTACAAACTATAAACACTGAAATTGGTACTTCCTATACTTAGTCTGGTGCTTCCTCCAGATTTTGAAAAAAAAAAAGTCATGGACTCAGTTTAGGTTACTGAAGTTATTCCCGTCAGATACATTCTGAAGCTGGATAGACTCCTTCAAAGAGAGCAAGGGTGGTATATTTTGTTTCTGTTTTCAATTGACTGTGTTTCATATTGTATAAGTTTTCTAGGGTGCTCTAGCAAAATGCCACAGACTTAGTGGTTGAGACAACAGAAATGTATTGTCTCACAGTGCTGGAGACTGGAAATCTGAAATAAAGGTGTCAGCAAGACTGATCCCTTCTGGGGCTGTGAGGGAGAATCTGTTCCATGCCTCTCTCCCAGCTTCTGGTGGTTTGCTGGCCATCTTCAGTGTTTCTTGGCTTGTAAGAGCATCATCTCCATCTCTGCCTTCATCTTCACGTGATGTTCTCCCTGTGCCTGTGTCCAAATTGCCCCTTTTTGTAAGGACACCAGTCCTATTGGATGAGGGGCCCAGCCTACTCCAGCATGACCTCCCGTTAACTCATTAAATCTGTCAAGACCCTACTTCCAAATGAAGAATGCTACAGTAGAATACAGTCTGAGCTACTGGGGGTTGGGGCTTACCCGAATGAATTTTGAAAGACACAATTCAACCCGTAACGCATACCATTACAATACATAAACATTTTCTAGTCCAAGTCTATTCACTGATTTTACAATAAGCAGTGATTTTGTAAATCAGTGATTTTGATCTTGGGTTTGGACCAAAATGTAGTACAAATCAAACACAGTTGGTGTGAGTGCATTTAATAAATGAAGTCTTGACCATTTGTGTATTGCCAGGCTCCAAAAAGCAGTCTGATCGTTCATGTACTTGGAGGGTCCGTTTATTTCTAATCATCCTAGCTTAACTTCATCTAAAGAATAAATTGTTTTTAAACTTATGCAAGCAGTTGTTATTCCCAGATGGCACGTGAAATCTCTAAACATTTTTTTTAAACCTTTTCATCAAATAGTAATTTCATTTTAACCCAAAAATACCTTTTGGTTTTCTTTCTTAAAACAGGACCATGATGCATAGTCAATCAGAATAAACCAAAGTATTTATTAATTAGAGCTGTATTGATTTCTACTCTAGGTAAACTGACTTCCTCCAAAATCTAGTATGTTTCATGTTTCAGGAATTAATTTATTGATGGTACTCTGCTGCACCGTCATTTAGTCATAGTGGATTGAAGTCACCAGCTATTAAGTCAGTCATGATTGTAAATGGCAGATGGCATCTAGTGGCTCACCATTGTTTGTACCTCTTGATACCCATTTCCCTGAAGCTACAAGTTTAGCCATGAGGCAGTGATAACTGTCAGTTGGCGTCTCAGAGCTCGTGCGTCATTTATTCCCAAGACAAGGCACTAAAAAGCTGTAGCTTGGGCTGCAGCATTTGCCAGCTTGTATTTCTGCCATTTAAAACATGCTCAGAGCCAGGCACAGTGGCTCATACCTGTAATTCCAACACTTTGGGAGGCCACTCTGCTGGATCACCTGATGACAGGAGTTCGAGACCAGTCTGGCCAACACGGTGAAACCTTATCTCTACTAAAAATACAAAAATTAGCTGGATGTGGTGGCACATACCTGTCAGCTTCTTGGGAGGCAGAGGCAGGAGAATTGCTTGAACCTGAGAGGCAGAGGTTGCAGTGAGTGGAGATCACACCATTGCACCACATTAAAATTTGAAATGAAAAGAAATCTTCAGTGTGAATGCCCCTTTTTGTTATTTTCCAAACCATCACATCTTACCTTTCCTTTCATTCAATGCTAACTTATTCACCAATGCTTTTCAAGAATGTGTTTACATGAAAGCAGAGTGAGGATGTTAAGAGACCCAGACTGCAAATAACTTTGGAACTGCTTAGTGTAATTCAGAGTGAGTCATCCTGCCTCAGTTACAGAATGAGCAGCTCTAATGGACAGAACTTGGAAAAGAGCAGCAAAGGGATATTCCCCAAACCTTAATTGCTGTTTGAGAACAAAAATATTGGGAAATTATCCATCTTCAACTTACCATTTTCTTATTGTGTAATTTGATTTTAATGCTGGAGGATTTACCATTGTTTATACAGTGTGATCTTCAATGAAATTTTACCCCTTATGTCCAACTATTGTTCAGATTATATCTAAATTAAGAGATTAATAATAATAATAATAATTATTATTATTATTATTATTATTGAGACTGAGTCTCGCTCTATCACCCAGGCTGGAGTGCAGTGGCATGATCTTGGCTCACTGCAACTTCTACCTTCCAGGTTCAAGTGATTCTCCTGCCTCAGCCTCCTGAGTAGCTGGGACTACAGGCCCATGCCACCACGCCTGGCTAATTTTTTGTATTTTTTGTAGAGACGGGGTTTCACCATGTTAGCTAGGATGGTCTCGATCTCCTGACCTCGTGATCCACTTGCCTCGGGCTCCCAAAGTGCTGGTAATAATTATTTTTAAATGTAGTGAACTAGCTTAGATCAGATGGTATGATTCCCCACTATGGAAAAGAATTTATTTGGGCAAGAATTACTATTATGTCTACTACTTGTGTAAATGAATTGATTTCCACCTAGGCCATAGCAGTGTATCTCACAGGCAGCAACTAAGCTGCAGTTGCAGGAGCTTTCTTGTCTGCCACCGCCCTCAGCCTCTGTTCCCCACTGCTGGTGCCCCGGGTACAGTCTGTTCTCCTTTTCACAGTTTCCATTGGGAACTTCTTCATGTCCCTTCTTGAGGGGCCTGCTCATCTTCACCTCTACACAGCCCACAAACTTCTCACCTGTGTCTCTCCTGGTACAGCAGCCACAGTAGCCATGCTGTAAACCAAGATGGATGCTGATCAGTTATTCAGGCTAGAAACTTCAAAACCTTGAAACAGTTTTGAGAAGAGAGCCACACAATTAGACTTATACTTTAGAAGAGTCAGTCAGTCCTCATCTTTACCTGAGCAGTATTACATAGTACAATGCTTATTATAAAAAAGCAAATTGAATTAAACAGTTTTTCAAGGCAGAAAAAAACTCCTATTTTGTTTAAAATTAGCTAAACTTCGTAAGGGGCTACAGGAAGGTTTATGCATTTGGCTCAATGAATGCAGTATATCAAGAAAGGCATGTATTTCTGTAAGCAAACATTCATGTCCCTTCCCAGACATATCATTCAACCTTGATAATAAATTACAATCATTTGTACTACTTTAACCCCTTCCAGGAGCTGTAAGGTGCAATAATTAGTCCTAATAGTTTTGCATTTCCAGCATATCCTGTTTTCAAACCTGGCACTTCATACAGCATACATGAATATGAGTAAGGATTCAAGTGAACTACATGTCCCTTGGAATCTAACTTGGGCAACCACTTCTAGAAGGCCCCTTCTCGTCTGGCCTCTGACAGCCCCACACTATTCATTTAATGCCTTTTCTTGAAATTCACATAGTGCTGCCTGCTAAATGTGACATCTTGTTTATTACACTCTAATGTAACTGTCTGGGTGCCTTGCCCAGCTAGAGCACAGCCCCATAGTTGCTGAAACTCTCTCATTCCTTCTTTCACTCACTTCTCATTGCCTTGAGCAGGGCTTACCTGTTATGTATGTTACGGTGAATAAAAGACTAAAGAGATATTTTAACTCTGCATCAAGCACCTTATCTTTTGATTCTCTGCATACCCATATTTCATGCTTTGATTTTTTCTGCAACTGTAGTCTTTAAAGATTTACCTATCAACTTAAGAAACACATTGATTGGATAGGATATTTCCTGGCAATGTAACATGGAATCATGTGGTTGAAAGAGATGCTGTAGTTCCATCTGTGCTTCTCCAAGAATTACAGCAAAACATTTACAACCTCATCCGCAGCCAGTGTTAAGGCAATTTAATCAAGAGGTTTGAAGAGCACCTGAGAGCAGCCAAGATCCCAAGACAAAGTAGAAAATTACCTATTGAAACTACAAATAAAAATGAAATGTAAATATATCCTTTTATATGTGGGCCCTTTTCTTGCTCAATCTCTTTGTACCTGTGGGTGGAAGGAAAGTAGAATGGGACTGGATTGAAAGACAGCGATTGTAGATTTTTTTTCTGACATATGAAATAAATTGGAAATGTTAAATGTTATAATAACATGCTTGCGGCCATCTATGTTATTAAGACAGTACTTAATGAGTTTTGAAGCAAGTACTCCCCACAGCATTACTACTATTCTTTACTTGTATGTGGTAGACATTTTCAAAAAGTCATCATATCTGATTGCCTTTTATGCTGCTGTTCTTTACATATTTGAAATCATGTTTTTATAGATGAATGCAACCAATCAAAATACAATTACATTGCTTGAGGTACTATTTCAGAAGTTTCTCTAATGACATGACTCAGCGATTTCTTAAAGGATAGAAAAACACTTTGTTAATGGAGAAAACTAGAAGTCTGCCTTCTCTTGGAAATAAAGGTTGAATTTTAACTGAGTAACTTTGCATCAGCCACATCATATTATTGAAATGTATTAGGTGGTAGATTTCTTTTTTTTTTTTTTTTTTTTTTTTTTTTGAGACGGAGTTTCGCTCTTGTTAACCCAGGTTGGAGTGCAATGGCACGATCTTGGCTCACCGCAACCTCCGCCTCCTGGGTTCAGGCAATTCTCCTGCCTCAGCCTCCTGAGTAGCTGGGATTACAGGCACACACCACCATGCCCAGCTAATTTTTTGTATTTTTAGTAGAGACGGGGTTTCACCATGTTGACCAGGCTGGTCTCGATCTCTTGACCTCGTGATCCACCCGCCTCGGCCTCCCAAAGTGCTGGGATTACAGGCTTGAGCCACCGCGCCCGGCCTAGGTGGTAGATTTCTATAGCTGCAGTTCTTTAAAGAAAAAAAGAACTTTTTCCATTGCCTTATTTTTTTTACAAAATGAGAGATTCCTCAGATGGATAACCTTCAGCTGTGCAGCCTGAGGGCCATACTTAGCAAGTGAAACGAGGTGCCTTGGGTCAGCATTGTCCTGTGTTAAGGGGAGGTGGTAGTTTCTAAGACTTTAGCAGTTTTCCTAAAATTGCTTTGGGCTCCATGTTACCTAAGGTTGGAGAACAAGTTCTGAAGCTGGATACAGGCAGGTTTCATCACAGCTCTACCACTCAGTATCAGGGTGAGCTCGGAACAAGTTAACTAACTCCTGGAAACCTCAGTTTCTTCAGGATTGTGTGGATTAAATGAGAAGATAGATACAAAGCACTTAGCATATTCTGCTGCTCTGTTGGCTCAATTTTTATTGCATTCAGAAGGATAGTTGAAGTCAGACACAGTGGCTCACATCTGTAATCCCAGATGGGGAACATTGCTTGAGCCCAGAAGGTCAGGTCTGCATTGAGCCATGATCACATCACTACACTCCGGCCTGGGCAACAGAGTGAAACCTTGTCTCAAAATGAATGAATGAATGAATCAATTAATGAATGAATTTTTTAAAAAGGATAGTTGATTTATTTTTCAGAGCTTTATTTTTCCTATGTTCAGATGCCTTTTTCAACTTTGAATGTCTCTGCAAAGCTTGAGAATTTGATTGTTGCCCCATTATAAATAAATACACTGTTGTAGTCCATTGAATTAGAACAAAAGTGTCCACTGAATTTGAATTCCATCCAGTCACTCCTTTTCACTTTGCAGGCTTTCAGTCTGCATTGATTTCAGTTCCCTTATTTTAGTTAAATAAAACCAGTTCCCAAGCATCACAGTTCAAATCTTAGTTACCATAGTATATTAACTGTAATTAGATAAAGTGCAAGCCTTATAATTAGGTCTTCATTCCCCAAAACACTCTGTAAATAGCAGGTGCTTATCATGATCAATGACCAACGATGCCCCTTCTTTCCCTGTCTGTCAGTGATGGGTCTGTGCACATTTGTTATTCAGTGTTCACACAGACAGGAAAGATGGTCCTGTGTTGCCTCCCCCCAACCGTGATAACTCACATAGAATTTTACAAAAATAGCTTTAAAAGATGGAATTAGTCAACAAAGATGGAAACACAGCAGGGCAATGAAAAGTGCTAATGATGGCAGTCGAATTAGAATCAAGCATATGTAAAAGAAATAGCTGACGGTGGGGCTGTTGACACTTCGGGCACTCTAGATTATGTTTCGGGAGGAGACTCTAGATACGCTGACAGGAACCCAGGAATGGTGGACTCAACATAAATGAGGAATGGCGTTTTGACAGAAAGGACAGTGATGTCCCAGAGGAAGGGATGTCATCAAAAAGCTTTACGTTAATGGAGTTCTCAGAAAGCAAAAAGGAGAAAATGTTAGAAGCTGACCTAAACTTAAGGGCAGTTGGCCAAAGCATGAAAAAGATGCTCACGTCATACTGTATGCTATGTGATGGGATGAAGAAGTCACACACCCATTCAGAGTACTCTTGATATGTTTCTAAAACTGGAAAACTGAAAGTCTAAAAGCTCAGTGTGTTTGTATTGTCAGTTACAGTGTTTTCTAGCATTCATTTCCGTATACATTTATAACTGACGATAAGAGAATTTTAACACTTTCACAAAAATGTTTAAAAGATCACAGAAGAGTCATAATTTTTGCCATTGATTATTAAGTACTCATTGCATGGCTTTGGGTTATATAGTTATTTGTACAGTCATAACCTCACAAAGCAGGGACTGGCGTAGTTAAAAAAAATAGTCAAACCAATACTGTTGCCATCTGGATTTTATATTACTGAAAAATTAGTTAACACATTCTCCTTAATATTATCAATAGTTTCAAGTATTTTCCTAGCCTGTTAAAGGCAATTTATGTAGTAATAGGTATCTTACTGATTATAGAACTTGACTTTCTAATATTTGCTATTTTTAATTATCAAAAAGTCCTGAAATTAAATATTCAGACTCATATTTGTGTGGTACTTTTAGTGAAATGTTTTTGCAATGTAAAAGTTTTTTGTTTTCGTTCTTTTCATTTTAAAAGAAGGCCCGCCTGGATTCTCCATCAGCAAACAGCCAAGCCACCGCATTATACATAGGAAATTTTAGTGACAGTTCTAGTCCCTTGGGGGTGAGAAATAAAGTCTTGTTTGCTCGTTTAAGTCAACAAGCTGTGGGATTTATTGTGTATTTTGTAGTAAACACACAGAATGTTTTGATTTTTAAAAGTCTAAAATAATTGAAACTGTCTTATGTCATTGAACCCTATAATAAATACCTATAATTGAAAACCTCAAAATTGGTTGGTTTTGAAAGATGTTAGTATAATGCATAATAATAAGAGCCTCTGGATTATTTTTAATGCATCAGATCCTGTGCTATGATCTGTGTAAGAGAAAGGAGCCCTTATTACAGTTTTGGAGAATGTTCCTGGTGCCCCCAGCATGCCCACGGTGGATACCACATCATTATGCTGTGCTCTGAGGGACCTCATTCTGACAACATGCTTGGTTGCATACAGTAATGAAAAGCCTTGTTTGGGAAACGTTTGTGCTTTTAAATATTGGTTTCATCATGTCCAGGGAATGAAGCTGATTTAAACATAGCTCACAGTAAATCTGAGAGTGGAAAGTTTGATTTTACCCATTACCCCTTCTAATTTTTTATTTATGTAACTTGCTAAACCATTGTGTAGCAGAGAAACTAGTTGAATTTGTTCTTCCAGGAAAAAGGACGCTCTTTATGGCATGAATTTGTATGAAGTTTTTCATGTAATGTATTTTATCCTTTGCATTCATCAACTTTACAAAGAAAAACTTAAAAGTTCTTACTCTAAAACATTTTGTCTGAGCCCGGTGTAAAGATTACTTACTATAAGGAATGATTGTTCAACAAGATGCCAGTGATGGTCAAGGAAGAAGTCAAAAATGTTGATTTTGAAGACCCTTTGCTAATTCTCAAATTCTGGTTGTTTTTATTTTCATCCATAAACAAGGGCAATTTCAGGAATAGGAAGAAGGAGGAACACAGAGCCTCAGCCAGCATTGACATGGGTGACACCTTCAGAATGGTTGTAGGAGCATAAAAAGTCAGCCTGGTGTCACTTTCTGGCAGGCCTTAACTTCAGATCTGACTTTTAAACACAGAACCTCTCCTTTGGCTCGAATCCCATGTGAGGCTTCCCACCGTATTCAGGTAAATGGATGGCTTGGATCGAGGCTGCTCCTGACCTCAAATAATAGACCAGTTCCCATGGGTTTCCTGGCCTGGTCTCCTCAGCTCTGGAGGCTGGCCTGAAAGCTCCAGATTATTCCAGGAGTACAGTCTGCTCCATGACAGTCCTCAGGTACCAGCTCCTACTCCTCCTGTCTCACCTCGTGGTGAATTCCCCACGCTCATGGGTCATGACTGGGCTCACACTGTCCTTTTGCCCAGAGGGCCTGTCCCCTCTCTCACTTTTCCGTTTTGTGAACCACAGTGAAAATGTTGAGAATTCATTCCTGTACTTCCCAGGAGCTTCATTCCTACTTCACCTGGGTTCTGGAAATAATTTATCTTCTACTGTGGTTCCTCCTGTTTGTTGGGTGCCCTTTATGTGCAAGGCACTATCTCAACCCACCCAACAACCCTATTCAACCCTATTTATTATAGACTCTAATTGGTGAAGAAACTCAACTACCTTGCTCAGGACTTAGTAAATAGAGGAATTTGGATTGAACCACCTTTCCTTTTTTACCTCTTACAGCACATCACGCGTTGTGTCATTGTTTGCCTGCTTCGTTTCTGTCTTCCATACTAGACTAGGAATTCTTCTGTGTCTTATCTGTTAATGATTTCCACTCCCATCCCAAGCAACCCCATGCTTGGCCCACAGCCCTTGTTACATAAATGTTTATCTTGCAGGACCAATGAGTGAATGAATGGAAGTTTAAATCAATTACCAACCAGTTACAGAGTAAAAACAGAGGTCGCAAGAAAGATGAAAATTCAATTTTACGAATTTAACATAATATTTACACGAATAATTTTTTGCTATACAAATTTGGCCATGGTAAAAATCTATGTAAATATAACTTGTAAAGACTCCAGGACTTAATTTACTTTTTGGTCTTAAAGGAAAGGCACAGTAGCTGTTTTTCTGAGCGGCACAGAAAAGTGTTTTTGTTTCCTATGATACTAAGCCTGCACAAGTTTTTTTCTTTTGGTTACTGGCTAGGGGTATCTGAGGGAAGTTTGGGGAGGAAGGTTTGTTGGTGTTCCCTTGGCTTATACTCCTCCCCAAAACTGTGCTCCACTGACACAGCTGAAGAAGGACAGACAGGAAAACGAAGTCAGGAATCCTGGACAGCGGAAAGGTGCCTGGATACCCATGGGGGATCCAAAGGGCTAGCAGGCATTCCCAGCCACATCGGAAACATGAAAGGCTGTAGGGTGGCCAGAGCCATCAGCCTGCTGAAATTGTGGACTGTTAGACTAAATAACATCCTGCTGCCTTCCCGTCATTAACCTGCCCTTTTATGCAATTATTGTGGGAGAAAACAGTTCACTGTGAGTTATTCCGTTTACTTATTCAGAATCTGTAGACTGGCTCAGCGACAGGGACAAATAAAAATCTGGAACATCATGCTCTTCAAGTTTACTATGATGATTCTTCTCTTCCATCACTTTCTATAAGCAACACTGTGGGAACAGAATTCCCTGAAAAACTAAGATACGGGACACCACAAAGGCCTGAAGCTTCCATCCAAAAGAAGTAATCTGGGTTGGAGCTAGTGGGGATGAAGCCTGCTATTGATTTTGTACTCATTTTTTATATTTGGACTGTTTAAAATTACTTATCCAAGATCCTCCAAGGCAGATGATTATATTATCATACTCATTTGTTGGGGAGAGTAGAGGGTTGTAATTATTAGTCTAATTTGCCCCAAACCAGAAAGCACTACTAAATTCTATGATTAGAAAAAGGAGAAGGAAACCTGTGTTAACATGGAAAAGAGTCTACTTACGACATTATTCTGCATTTTATTTTATTTTATTTTATTTTATTTTATTTTTTTTTATTTTTTTTGAGACGGAGTTTCGCTCTTGTTACCCAGGCTGGAGTGCAATGGCGCGATCTCGGCTCACCGCAACCTCCGCCTCCTGGGTTCAGGCAATTCTCCCGCCTCAGCCTCCTGAGTAGCTGGGATTACAGGCACGTGCCACCACGCCCAGCTAATTTTTTGTATTTTTAGTAGAGATGGGGTTTCACCATGTTGACCAGGATGGTCTCGATCTCTCGACCTTGTGATCCACCCGCCTCGGCCTCCCAAAGTGCTGGGATTACAGGCTTGAGCCACCGCGCCCGGCCTATTCTGCATTTTAAATAGTACAGAAGAAAAAGGAAGGAAACTAGTTAAGCTGCTTACAATTTAAATTTCTTCGTTGGAGAATCTATGACTAAAATGCCTCAGAATGTGTTATGATCATATTTGAAAAAATAAAATATTATACTGATTTATGTATAGTGAAATCTAATTAAGTTTTAAGTAAAAGTGATAGTATTTCAAAGATACTTTACCCAGTAGCATTTTTTTTTTTTTTTTGAGATGTAGTCTCACTCTGTTGCCCAGGCTGGAGTGCAGTGGCATGATCTCAGCTCACTGCAATCTCCACCTCCCAAAAAGTTTAAAGTTTAAAATTAGTATCTTCAGCCAGGCACGGTGGCTCATTCCTGGAGTTCCAGCACCTTGGGAGGCCAAGGTGGACAGATCACCTGAGGTCAGGATTCGAGACCAGCCTGGCCAATGTATAGTGAAACCCCATCTGTACTAAAAAAATACAAAAATTCGCTGGGCATGGTGGAGCATGCCTGTAGTCCCAGCTACTTGGGAAGCTGAGGCAGGAGAATTGCTTGAACGTGGGAGGCAGAGGTTGCAGTGAGCCAAGATTGTGCCACTGCACTCCAGCCTGGGTGACAGAGCAAGACTCTGTCTCTCAAAAAATAAAATAAATAAAAATAAAACAAATTCAACAGCTTTCATAATAATTTTTACAAATATGCTCCACCTTATATTTGTTTGGAAAATCATGAATCGCCCCTTGTATAAAACAAGACTTCTGAAGTCTGGGGCATTGCAGACTTTACCTTGAGCACTCGTTTGTAGCGTTAGTAACAACCCCCACTCATCCTGCAGCTGAACTTCACCTGTGTGGTGATTTGACTTTTGCATGGTGCAAGGTGATGGTGAGGGTCCACTGGACCACACCCCTGGGCTCTCCTGGGGTTTATCACCCACTTTGTTGGAGTACAGCTTGGCCCCATCTGTTCCTGTTCCATATGAATGCTGGTTCTCATCAATAGCCTCTAGGAGCAATTTTTTTAACAATATATTCTTAAGATTCCTAAAGGAAATATATCTGGGTTTATTATTTTAAGGAATCTTCTAAAGTTTTCTGCATAATAAGTGTCTTAGTCCACTTGGGCTGCTGTAATAAAATACCATACCCTTGAGTAGCTTAAACTACAGACATTTGTTTCCTGCAGTGCTGAGGCTGGAAAGTCCAAGACCAAGATGCCAACAGATTTGGTGTCTAGTGAAGCACCACTTCTGGGCGCACAGATGGACATCTTTTCACTGTGTCCTGAAGTGGTGGAAGGGAAGAATTCTTTTCTCTTCAGCCTTACAAGGACACCATTCCCATTCATGGGGGTCTCTGCCTTCATGACTTAATCACTTCCCAAAGATCTTGCCCTTTTTTAAAATTTTATCAGTTGATAATGAAAATTCTACATATGATTGCTTTATTCATGCATCTTTTCAGTTGTTTCTTCCTTGTGTTTGCCCTTTCTCTTGCCTGCTTGGTGAGATTTGGATTTCTGTCCAAGCATCTTTCTTCGGTCTCTGTTCAGTTCTAGACCAGAAGTAACACCTTGCTGGAGTGAATACCCATGTGGACAGTTGTGCCATTATCCTTTTCCCACTGCACCTGCCCAGGGTAGATGACATATTTCTTCCTGTAAACCTGGACTGCTTTGCCAGTTTGCTGACATTTATAGTGTCCTCACACAGCCTGAATTTCATCCTTTCAGATGAGCACGGATCGAACATTGTACTTCTGTGTCAGCTCTTTGGAAAGAGGGGAAGACGTAATCTTCCTGTGAATGTGGAAAGGTGCCTTGAAATGCCTTTTTGTGGCTCTTGCTTCAGTCAAAAGTCACAAAGGGATTAAACTTCGTTTTTGCCACAACCACTTCAGCGGTAGGCACAAAAGAGAAGACATCCTTTCTCTTAATACTGTAGCATTGAGGATTAGGTTTCAACATATGAATTTTGGGGACACACATTCAGACCACAGCGATAAAGAAATAAATCTCTGACTGAGAATGGTTCATTAATGAAGAAGTGTCTGCTGGGCCCACATTTTTAATGGCATGTCATAGGTTTTCATTTCTGTAATTACTTTAGATTCATGTCTTAGCTAAAACTTCGTAAAGCAAGGAAAGAAGATAAATGGCAAAGCAGAGTATAAGTGACTTCTTGGTATTACATCATGCCTTTAAAGTTTATGCTCACTTACAGTTCTTTGTCCCTTTATTTTGGTAATCTGTGTTTTAAAAGTAACTCACTGCCCTGCCATTGCCATCTGCACGTTTGATAGGTCTGCTCTAGCTTACCCTCTGGGTCTTTAATGAGCATGCCCTGTCTCTTAAGAGAAAGAATAATCATTCAGTGGCTGATATTTGCACCGGGAGATACTATTTTCCCAGCCATTTATATGATGTGAATCGGAATCAGAAGTCTCGATAGATCTGCCCATGACTTGTCCCTTGTCTATGGGAAGGGCTTATACTGGTCTGAGAGAGTTACCATAAGAAGCCACAGTTGCTATTCCTCAATAGTAAAATAGATTTATATTAAATAATTATTTATTCTGGTAATGATATAAGAACAAATAATATATTTCCATGAATTCTCAGAATTTTCTTTAAAAGCTGTAGTTATATAACACTCAGAAATTTATGCTGGCTTTCCCAAGTATATTCACCCTACCCTGGGTGTCATCGTCTCAGCCAGCCTCATGCTGACCTCAGTAGCTTTGTGATCTTGAAATTGCTACTCCAAGTTCACCTCTCTTGAATCCCACGCATTCTATGTAAGGCTTCTTTTTCTGGACTCAAACAGCAAAAGGGGAGTTCCCTTCTCAATTACCTGAACACGTTGGGAAGGATTTAAACATCTCTGCTGGCAACAAAGTGAGAGACCGAACCACTAGGTGAAGGGACAAGGGTTGAATAAGGATCAGCTATCAATGTGAGCACTGTCCTAGACCCTGTTCTAAATGTGTCCCATGTGGAAATTCATTTAATCCTGACAATAATCCTAGGAGATTAGCAATATGTTATCTCTTTTTGCAGATGAGGAAACAGAGACCCAGAGAATTTGAGTAGCTAGCTGCTGAAGGACATTCAGCTAGTTACATAGAACATTAAACCCAGGAAGTTATCTCAGCTCCGTGTTGTATTGCCCTCTGATGAAAGGCAGCAAGGGAGATGGTCTTTACTGGAATCAGACCTCTAGAATTCCTGAGTGCTTTGGGGTCACCAGTCCTCTCTATTGGAAAGTTTGTGTATGTGTGTGTGTGTTTAATTAGTAATTGGATCACTGTAAATTCTAGGCAAATCCTCTTTCTGCAGAATGTGTGACTCATCTTGACTAACACTATTTTCCAAAATATCTCATTGCTCATCGGCTTGTGCCCACCCCCATGCCCCACCCTGGCCGATGTCTTAAAGACTACTTTCCTGGCTCAATTATCATTTTCTTCAGAATGACGAAAAGCAATTCCTCTTGAATATACTTTGTGCAACTAAAAAATGCTCTTAATGCACTGTCTTCCCCAGACAATGAATTCTATACACAGCACCGGTGGACATGAGAACAGACACACATACACATGTGCACGTGCACACACACACACACACACACACACACACACTAGCCAAAAGCACAGCTTGAGTGTTTTTTTTTAAATTATTTATTTATTCATTTATTTATTTATTTTGAGACATTGTCTCGCTTTGTCACCCAGGCTGGAGTACAGTGGCATGATCTCGGCTGACTGCAACCTCCGCCTCCCAGATTCAATCGATTCTCCTGCCTCAGCCTCCCAAGTAGCTGGGACTACAGGCACGTGCCACCATGTCTAGCTAATTTTTGTATTTTTAGTAGAGACAGGGTTTCACCATGTTAGCCAGGCTAGTCTGGAACTCCTGATGTCAAGTGATCCACCCGCCTTTGCTTCCCAAAGTGCTGGGATTACAGCCGAGTCTTGAAGTATGTAAGAGCATCCTGGGACTTTTGCTCATCCCTGGCCTTTATCTTTCAGACATCACTGCTGTACAGTGATACAGTGTACCTTATTCAGGTGTTAAGAAATGTATTATGTTGAGTATAACTTAGGCTAGGAAAAAACTTTATTCCTGATAAAAAGTAGTGTTAGCAGAGGTAGAATAGCATAATGATGACAACCTGGGATTTAGAAGTCAGAGAAAAGCATAGATTGGAGTCCTAGCTCAGCCACTTGGAAACCCTTTGAACTCTGGCCAATTCGTTGGCTTACTTAACAGGATATTTGTAAACACTGTGTACCAGGTCCTGTTCCAGGCTCTGGGAAGGCAGAACACAAAACACATCAAGGCCACTTAAATACTAGTATGGAAGACATAAATAAATAAATGCCTGGTAACCAATTGGCTGCACTTTTAAAATATATTCGGAAAACAACCAGATTTCACCACTGCCATCATGGCTCAAACCCCTTGGATCATTGCAGTAGCCTGTTAACTGGTTCCTGCGTCTGTTCCACCCTTCTGCAATCTGTTTCCAACAGAGCATTCAGAAAGCTGCTTCTAACCCGTGAGTCTGAACCCTCTTTCCTGGGCGCAGAACCTCACAGTGGAGTCCCACTCTCCTTGAAGACAGCCATGGTCCTTGACAGTTTGTGTCCATTAGCTCCACCTTCTTCCTCCCATGCCAGCATACCTGTGCCTCCAGACCTCTGCACTCATCTTTCCCCTCTCATCTCTGTTGTTATCCCTTTACCTCCTTCATCGCTTTGCTCCATATCCTCTTCTCAATGAAACTTTTCTTGTTTGGCAGATAGAATAATGCCTGAATATAAAAGTAGCTAACCCACCTGTTTCATCTACAAATATGCCAACCCTAATATACAGACCAGATATATGTCTTAATGCTTGTAAATCTTCTGTAACTCATCAGTGGAATAAGCTTATTTTGAAGTTCTTGGGAGTCCTATTCCTTCCAGACACTGAAACTTGAATGTGTCATGATAGTAAACCAAGAGATTGTAAATGAATGAACATTCAGTCTTCAGGAAGAGATAAGAAAAGACAAGTAAATTACCTTATTTGTTTTTGTCCAAAATATATTTCATTTAAGGCTTATAATTCTCAATTCTCGAGGCTGGAGAACAGATTGTAGAGCATCGGGAATGGTTTAACTCAAAACCATATCAAGCTTCTTAATGCGATGCACACAGCATTTGGGGACTCCCTCCAGGAGCATAAGCCTAGCTGCTCCCTCAAGACCTAAAGAAAAGCAAGTGACAAGGTGAGTGCTTTCCTCAGGATCTGATGGGCTGGCTGAAAGCAAAGAGCCTCTATTATGGCAGGTTTATTTTACAGCATTTTTCTACTGCTCTGTCCAGAATCCCTTAACCAATGTGAGGGAAAAGTCCATGTTAGGTAAACCAATTAGGGAATCTCAGTGAGGTATTTTCTCTGAGACTAATAAAGCAGAAGCTAGCTGAGCTACCTGAGAAGGGTTGATGTGATGCAATGTGGCACTTTCTTGGTGGCAGCTGGACACAGATATGAAAACAAAGAGTACTTTGTTCGAGTTTATGCCCCAGTGGGATGATCCATGAACCAGTGTTTGAGAAAAGAGTCAGAAGAAAATTCTGCAGAAAAAGCTGCAGAAACCTCAGCTTTGCCAAATAAGCACAGAGTGACAGAACTATAGCCAAAAGCAGGGGTGGCAAATTTGGGGGAGGCCTTAACCTCTCAGCACCTCTTTTTCTTCCTTGGCCACATGATAGTCATGAGAAGCATCTGTAGTGGAGCCAGCCTGCGTTGTTCAAATTCCAGCTCCACCTCTCTCTAGCTAAGGTAGAGCAAGCGATTTCTTGGGTAAAGTATTGGGTAAATGTCTTAGCATCCTGGGGCCTCATTTACTTCATTTGTAAAGTAAAGGGTAGTAATAGCCCCTGTCTCATAGAGTTAGTATGTTCATATTTGCAAAACGCCTTAGAGCAGTTCTGTCACATAGTAAGCACGATCTGAATGTTATTTCTATAATCATTATTATATAGAATATTATATAGAATAAATCATTAATATATAGAATGTTATTTCTATAATCATTATTATTATAGTATATATTATTGTAGTATGTGCCTAATGAATATGTATATTAATAAATATAGTCTATAACCAGAAGATATTTTTGCAATTTTTTAAATTTGCATTAAACTTCGTAGAGAGTTCTCTGTTAAACTCTTTCAGAAAACTAAAGGGCATTACATAAAGGCCAGCATGTGTAAAATTTAAATTTAAAAGTATCTATCTATCTAGATAATTATGCAATACTGTCAAATCTCAGTTTCCAGAAAGTATCAGAGAGATTCTAGAGTAAAATCTTCAGATGTGAAAAAGATAAATCCTGTGTTCACAAATGTCATTAGCTTTAAGTTTAGCCTTAAGTTTTAGAAATGTTTACCCCGTTGTCATTAATCTCTTCATTGATAATAATGCTATTTCCATAATCCCAAGGGACCTAATTCAAAATGTTTCTTTTCTCTTTTTTCCTCTCTCCACTGACCTTGTTCAGTGACATGACTTTCCAGACATTTGATGAATGAGCATGTTCTGTCCTGGAAATGCCAACGCAGATTGATAAAGCCAGGGAGCAAGCCTCAGTCAGACCTCAAGAGCCAGAAAGCTCTGCAGATTTACTAACCATGAGAATGGAAACTAGCCACATTCCAGGACATTCAGATTTTACTCTTCCCATCCCCAAACGGGTGATCTTTCTTGAAGGGGATGGGGGAGACCAAATTTCAGATCAGGTCTGGGTGCTTACTGGAAGATTAGCAGTGGGAAGTTTCTTCAGACTAGGTTAAGTAGAAGCTTCATTGCAGATGCCTGCTTCTGGGGAAGGGGGCATGCTATCTGGGGCCGAACTGCTTCCAAAGTGGCTGCACTAAGAGACTGTTTACCCTCAACACATTCACATTTTTAGTTACAAAGAAGCAGCACACCTTGTAAGCAGCATCAGTTGTGAGCATCTTCCAGGCCACTTATGAGTTAAAATCTCCAAAAATCCCCCTTTGAAACCATAAAAGTTTGAAAAGTGGCTCCAGCACTGTAATAGGATGAGGCAGGATGAGCCTCCTCCTTCTTAGAGATACAACTTCACGTGTTATTCTGCTGCAGCCTGGGGAACACTGTCTCTCTTTGCAACCCTGAAACAGATAGTGCAGTCCTCATAATAAGTTGAAAAGCCCCTCAACCATATTCGTGCTGCTGGCCTTACAATCTCATTTCTAGATTCTTGTTTTAATGTTACCTACAGACGTTATTCTTACATATTACTTTAAGCATTCAGAATTAAAATTATTCATGATTTTCTGGAGAAATGAAATAATGGCATCCTTTAGAAACCAAAAAACAAACACTCTGAAATGTGCCTGTTCACTTGCCCCTTACTTGGGGTGGCTGGACTGAAATCCAGAATGGAGCCAATCCAAAGCAGGGAGCATTCCTGAAGAAAGTTCGTGCGCATGCCCTCCCTCCCCATTCTTCTCTCTTAACTTATTTTCTCTTAATTCGAGTTTAGAGGGTGACTTAGTTTGAGCTGCTGTAACAAAATACTTTGGACTGGGTAATTTATAAACAACAGAAGTTTATTGCTCAGTTCTGGAGGCTGGAAAGTCCAAGTTCAAGACGTCAGCAGATTTAGTGTCTGGTAAGGGCTCATTTCTCATAGATGGTGACTTCTTGCTGTGTCCTTGAGGGGAAGGGACAAACACATCCCCTCAAGCCTCTTTTATAAAAGGGCACTAATCCCATTCATGAGACTGATGCCCTCATGATCTAATCACCACCTAAAGGCTACACTTCTTAATACTATTGGACTGAGGGTTAGGTTTCAACATATGAATTTTGTGGGGGACACATCTAGACTATACTAGGGGAAAATAGTGGTATGTAAATTTCTCACTGTGACTGAAGATCTACTATTCCAAATAACTTGGTTCTAATTGCAAGGGTACTTATAGTCTTGTTGCAATCACTGTAGGATATATCCAGACCCCTCTGATAGCTTTAGTTCTTCCCACCGACCTGTCTGCAGAGATTCCTCAGGGTTGTACTGCTTCCCAGGCTGGCCTGTGGAAAGACAGTAGGTGACCACTCTGGTTGCTGCAGTCCCGCTAAGCGCTCTGTGCGGGTTATCTCATTCTACATTCTCAGTGATCTGGTAAGACTGGTTATGATCATCCCTCCTTTACTGTTGAGAAAACCAAGACTCAGGTTTGGGTAAATAACCTGCTTCTGGGAAATGTAGCCAGTAAGCCACAGAGCCCAGGGCCAAGCCAAGGTCTGTCCGACTTCCAGATTCATACTTTAATTCAATGTTTGTACATCCCAGAATCGTGTCCTAGACTCAGTGACTCTGAGGGCGCCTTCCCCAAGGGCACATGGTTTCTAACTAGAGTGAGGAAATATGAACCACATGACTGGAGCATATTTACAGAAGATAGGCAAACTATGTTTGCACATAAATATTTTATCATTATTTCAAATACCTGATCCATAGCCTACAGCTTTCTTAATGAGATTGCTTTAGGAAACCTTCTTTATGTGGAAAGAGGGTTTTTCATCTTCCTGGTCTAGCCCCTCTCATCTGAATTATCCTGAAACTGTGGCATGCTGAGGCATAATGGAGAATGTAGGAATAAGAGAATAACTCCACTAACAGCCATTATCTACTGGAAGAAATTCTAGGCAAGGCACTTCAGGAAGTGCCTCTGGTATTTCAACAGGTGAACATCTTTCTGTGTAATTTATTTTCGTGTTGGAACACGAACTTACAGATTACTGGATCCCATCCCAGAAGTGGCTATCCCTCCACTGCAGATAAAAATAAGACCTCTGAGGGTGGGACTGCCAGCCCATATTGTTGAAATTTTGATTTATTACCCGAGAGTTGTGTTCTAAAGAATCCCTCATTTAAGGTACATGTTTCTGGGATCCATGAAATTCCCAAAGTGAAGAAACAAGAATGGATGTAACTAGGCTCGATCAAAGACTGGGAGAATAGGTGATAGTTACTGAAAAGCCCGGCAGGGTGGAGGCTGGCATCAGAATCCCCCGAGGCCCATTCCCTCCCAGCCAACATCCAAGCAAGGTAGAATGTCCCCATAAGAAAGCTGGGAGAAACATGCTACTCTCCTTCAGTTACACCCTTCGTTCTTTCAGTCATTTAAATATTTGATTATACAGGGATACAAGGGTGAGTAACAGTGGCAGTGATGTCCTCTGGAGCTTGCTTAGTTACAGTGCAGGAGACGGACAGTAAATGTAGAGTTTAGTCAGTGGCAAGTTCATGCAGAAGAATCAGCCCTGTAATAGGATGAAGCAGGATGAGACTATGAGTGCTGTATGGCTCCAGGGCTGGGGAGGTGCCATGCAAACAGGAAAGCCAGAGGCCCGTTGATCTCTGTTGTCCACACGCACCACTGTGGATGCAGCTTCAGTGGTCTCACTGATAGAACAGCATATTAATGCTGTTATTTGATGTATTCTCCTGTGGGTCTCAGAAGTTGAGTAGAGCTCATCAAAGTAAAGTATTTGTGTTTCAGTCAATATTAGTTTCCCAGATTCCAAGCATCCATATGAGAATGCTTCGTTTAGTAAGTTTTGAATCTATGAGATTTACTCCATAGTGTATGGAAAACCTGCAGTAATATTTTAAACTCATTTTTTAATTGTCTTTCCCCTTGAATTGCCCAGGGAATATGCCAGATGGCAGAAATTATATAAGTTGGGAGTCTTTATAATTAGTTTACTTTTTAAGTTAATTTTATTGTGACAATTAATATAGCTACACATTCTGCATACTATCCTGTAACCATGACTCTTTGCTTATAAAGTCCCTTTTTATAGAGTTAATGACCTCCCTTTTGTCTTTTGCCTTTTTAAAAATATACCTGGAGTCAGATTATTTTCCCAAATGTTCCAGCATTTCTGCCATATGCCTTTGAATAATATTTCATGTGTGCTCATACAGACCTGTTTCCTAGATCTCTATTCCAGGGTCATTTCTGGGCCAGTGGCTCTCGAAGCTGCTCCAACAGCTGCTGTGCTGTGGCTTATCAAGAGAATGTGGGAACCGCCTTGGGCTGCCATTCTAGATGGAATCTCCTCTTTTCTTGGATCTCTTATCTTTTTCTTTGTAGGTTTGTTCTCTCACCTTACTGAAGCACACCCTCTGTAAGCCTCCTAAGAAAAGGTACCTAGAATCTCTGCATACCACAAGTATCTTTATTCTTTTGAATCTCTGCATACCACAAGTAGTATTGAATCTCTGCATACAAGTATCTTTATTGTAACCTTCTTGAAGAAGAACCCTCTGAGCATAAAGCTGTAGGTTAATAATTATCTCTTAAAAATCATTTCCCTCAATTTTGAAGACACTAAATGCTCTTTTTAAGTACAGTGCCATTTTGATTACTGAATGTGCCCTGATTTTTCTCTAGAAGCTTTTAAAGATATTCTCTTTGTCTCTCATGCTCTGGACTTTACAGAAATTTACTTCACTGTCGATTTTTGTTTCTTCATTCTCTAGATATTCCAGCCATAGGTACTTGTGTCCCATCATCTGACTAACTTTTTGATATTATTTCTTAAACAATTTCTCCCATTCACTATCTTCTATTCCCCTTGCTTATAACTCTTATTACTTGTGTACTGAGTCTGCTGGGATGAATCCTCTAATTGTTATTATCTTTTCTTTCTTATTTTCTAACTTTTATCACTTTACTTTCTAGGAGACTTCCTTGATATTTCTTCAAACCTACCTATTGAATCTTTAATTATTTATTTAATTTCCAAAGCTTATTTTTGCCTCTTTCTGTTGTTGGGTTTTTTTAAAGAGCATTTGCTTTTTATTTTAGAGCTACAAAAACTTCACTTATTTCTGTATTTTATTTCCTAGGCCTTCGGAAGTTCTCTGCAAATGTCCTTAGCATATCTTATTTTCCTTCAGGTCGCTTTTGTTCTGTTCGATTATTTGAATAGTCTGTGGCTTTCCTGTTAGAAGTTTGGCTGCCCATTACCACTTACAAGGGAGTTCTGAAAAATCAGAGTGGAATCTCCGTGTGCGGAGGTGGGAGTTGCTGATGATGGAGTGTGCTGTATGAAATCATATGCAGAGCTGACTTTCTCCACATTAGAATCCCTAACTTCAGCAGGCGTCTCCTCCAGAGCGTACCTTCCCAGGGCTGATGAGTTTCTTCAGAGGGAAAAATAATTCCTTCCTGGAAAGTGTCCTGCTCCTGGCCTTGTGAGAGCTCAGCAGAGCGAGGAGCTAAAGGTCCCACCCTCTGAAGGCTCCCTTTACCCTAGTCCTGCTGTCTGCCTGCTTCGGCCTGCCAAGGACCCCCGGGTGCTGGCAAAGGTGGCAGGTGGTGGGGCTTGCCTCACTGCCGTATCAGGGTGGGGATTTTAGGAGCCCACCATTGCTCTGTTGGTGCTTCACAGGCTCTGTCTTTTCAGCTTTGATTCTGAGCCCACACTCCGGGCCTCTCCTGGCCCTCAGGTCCTGCTCTTTGCGGAGTGGTGCCAGGCAAATGCACTCATTTCTTCCTGGAATCTTCCTCGGACACTTCGCGTGATTGCCACTGTCCTGTGAGGTTAGTACGAACTCATCCGTACACTTTGTATGTCTCTTGTTCTTTCTGCTCGTTTTATTATTTTCATTTTAACAGGGATTTGGGAATGAAAAAAACCAAAGAGATCTTGCTACCATTCTGAACCAAAAGTAACAACATTAAGGTTACTTTTTAATCACTCACTTCCTGTAATTTTACATTATTAAAATGACAGCAGTCAGACTATTTATCTAATATTCTGGGTATGATGCTATAGTCTCCAGAACCCATTGTGCAGAAAATGCTAAATTCTGTAGTACATGAACATGATATGGTTAAGGTTTTATACAGATAGTAATTATAAATTATTTGACTAAGCATAACTTCTGCTTTATAAATACTCACCGAGAAAAAAATCTGTCAGCTATGCCAGACTTGTTTTCATAGCTGTCGTGATTTAGATTCTGAGGTACACTTCCCTATGCACACATGGAAGACAGAATAAAAGCAGATTTCTGAGTTAATTAAGAGTGTTTGTGACAGGGATTCAATTTTGTTCTATTTATATAGAAAATGTGTTTTTCGGATTCTTTACAAATGCGGAGGATAAGAAATCCATGTAGGACAAAGGTCTTCTTAATTTTATGTCTGCTTTTGTATCTTTGCGAGCCCACTTTACGCTGTTTCCCTTTTATCCATTTCTGATTATTTAATAAAAGTGTCAACCTAGTGAAGAAGGCAAAGTGGAATGCCAGGTTCCCCATTAACATCTTACTGTTCAATAGGTTGAATTAGGATTGGCCTCTATTTCACTGATTAGAGGCCATGTGTACTGGCAGAACATTGAGTACAGGATTCATTGGGTTACTTAGTGTCAACCCACTGTAAAATGATGTGTACTAGAGGGAGCTCTTGTCCCTAATGACAATGAAATTGTGAAACCCTTGGCTTCCTTGATAAGAAAGCCCGGCAGACCATTGCTAAGAGGGGTTCTAGTGGATCATTTCTTGGGTTGCACTGTCTACCAGAAATACGTCCATCTCAAAGCAAACAGATGGAACAACCGAGTTACAAATAGAGATTGGGATTCCATATTACACGCACAGGCAGCTTTTTCCACTTGACCTTTTCATTATCCTTGTTCCCAGTCCTTAAATCCCAGAAACGCTGTCATAACCCATACTCTAGTGATGTGTGGGAAGAGAGATGGAAGATAGGAAGGCTTATCCTAAACATGCCTGATGCATTATTGGGAGATGCTATAGGATGAGAAAGCCACCGTTTGCATCACTGATCCTAGAACTGATTTGCACATTTAGGTGGAACGTAAACTTGGAAGCATTGCTATTTTCAAAACTTTTCCCTTCACTCTATACACATCTCTATTTAAATGGTCATGTAAAATGTAGAATTCATGAAGGAGACTTGGGAAATGTCAACTATGGTATCTCTGATGCTAGTTCTTCTAAATAGATTGCATGATAATGGGGAGTTTTTAAAGAAAAATAATTCTATTTTCGGTAGACTAAGATGTCAGCTCTGCTCCAAATCCTTGTTCTTTGTTTTGATTTTTTAAAAATCTCTTATCAAAATATAACTTTTAAAGCACTTCAGTTTACAGTAAGAAATCATTTAAATCTAGAATTGTTCTGTTTGGATTATTATAATTGGATTATTATAATTCGTACATGAAAATGTTATTGAGGCCAGGTGGCTCATGCCTGTAATTCCAGCACTTTGGGAGGCCAGGGTGGGTGGATCAGCTTGAGCCCAGGAGTTCGAAACCAGCGTGGGCAACATGGCAAGACCCCTTCTCCACAAAAATATAAAAATTAGCTGGGCATGGTGGTGCATGCCTGTAGCCCCAGCTATTCAGAGCGCTAAGGCAGGAGGATCACTTGAGACTGGGGAGTCGAGGCTACAGTGAGCCGTGGTCCTTCCACTGCACTCCAGCCTGAGTGACAGAGAAAGGAAAAAAAAAAATTAGTGAGAAACTCTTTGAAAGAACACTATTAATGTGTTAAATTTCTTTTGTTTCTATCTCATCTTCTCAATATACCTTCAATTTAGTATCCTCACAGACATGAATCATTTCAATGATTGTACCTTATTGTCTTCGGTACTATTTAAATAACATATTTTAATCAGTGGCATATTCTGAACCATAATAATGGGAAAAGACTTTTTGTTCAAAAAGAGACTTCATTTTAAAGTTTTGAGACAATTTAGGAGACAGTCTCATCTTTGATTTTGAGGCCAAAGTTTGACCCTAGGTTATTTTCCCAATATTAGAAATGTGAGAACCTGTTTCTCCATATAAAATGTCTTATAACCTGAGAAACATGACAACTTACATTGTGATTTAACCTCTTGTGTTGTTTTTTAAAATCATGATTGTTCCTTTATTTGGGAAGTAGATTATTGTTCTCTCTCTCTCTCTCTCTCTCTCTCTCTCTCCTCCAACTGTTTCCTTTAAACTTTTTACTTTGAAATTATAGATCCACAGGAAGTTACAAAGATGATTGAAGTCTCATGTGTCACCTGGTACACTCCGATAGTCTTTTATAATGTTAGTACAGTATCAGAAAGTTGACCTTGTGTATATAGTTCATTTTATCACTTGTATAGATTTGTGTAACCACCACCACGATCAGGATCCTATTCTGTACCACAGAGATCTTGTGCTGCACAGGCATCCTCATGACTCCTCATCCTTGTCTCCTGACAACCACTACATCTGTTCTCCATCCTTCTGATTTTGAGAATGTTATATAAATGGAATCATGCAGTATGTGACGTGTGACATTGGCTTTTTTCATGCAGCTGTTCTTCAGATACCTCCCAGTCATTGAATGCCTCAATAGTTCCTTCCTTTTCATTGCTGAATGCCAGTCCTTGTATGGATAGACCATAGTTTAGTTAATCATTTGCCCATTAAGAGACATTTTGATTGCTTCTAGTTTGGGGCTATTATAAGTAAAGCTGCTCTGAACAACTGTGTCTAGTTTTTGCGTGGATGTAGTTTTCATTTCTCTGGAACAGGTGCCCAGGAGTGCAGTTCCTGGGTCCTATGGTAAGTGTATGTTTCGTTTTTTAAAGAAACTGCCAAACTATTTACCAGGTGTCTCTACCCTATTACATTGCCACTATCAAGGCATATAGTGATAGAGTTTCTCTCCATTATTGCCAGCATTTATTGGATGGTGTCTCTCTCTCTCTCTCTCTCTCTCTCTCTCTCTCTCTCTCTCTCTCTGTCTCTCTCTGTCTCTCTCTGTCTCTCTCTCTCTCTATTCTCTCTCATCTTACTTGTTCTAACAAGTTTGTAGTTATAACTCATTCATGGCTAATGATAGATTTTGATGCCTAATAATATTGACATCTTTTCACATGTTTATTTGCTTTTTATATGCCCTCTTTGTTGAAATGTCTTTTGCCCATTTTCCATTTGGATTGTTTGGTTTTTTAAAGCTGTGAGAACTCTTTATATGTTCTAGATATGAGGCTTTTGTCAGATGTATATCATGTAGATATTTTCCCCAGTCTGTTGCCTATCTTTTCATCCTTTTAACAAGGTCCTTCACAGCGAAAAAGTTCTTGTAATTTTGATCAGTCAGATTTATTCATTTTTTTCTTTCATGGATCACTCTTTTGATGTCATATCAAAGAATCCTTCATCAAGCCACAAGTCCTAAAGATTTTCTTCTTTGTTGTTTCCTAATAATAATTTTTTTGTTGTTTTACAATTGACTGTATGATTTTGTCTGAGTTAATTTTTGTTTAAGGTCTGAAGTGAAAGGTATGAGGTCAATATTCCTATTTTTGCTTATGGATATCCAATTGCTCCAGCACCATTTGTTGAAAATTCTAGTCCTTTTTCTTTTAATTGCTTTTGCACCTTTGTCAAAAATCAGTGTTTGAACTTTCGTGGGGCTCTTTTTGGGTTCTCTGTTGTGCTCCATTGATCTGTGCGTCCATCCCTCCATGATGCCACAATCTTGATATCTATAGCTAGCTAATGTCTTGAAATTGAATATACTGATTCTTTATTCATTATTCTTTTTTGAATTGTTTTAGCTATTATACCCCTTTACCTTTCCATATAAGTTTTAGAATAATCTTGTGTAAGCTTGCACCTAACTCCTGGGAGGTTTTGCTTGATATTCACTCTTCTTTCTCTCACATTTTCCTCAGCTCACTTTTTTTACATCTTCTCCTTCTTTGTTGTTTGTCTTGTCTTATGTGGTTGTCTACATAGAAAATCTCAAATAATCTATACAAAAATGTAAATTAAAAGCCCTAGAACCAAAAGGTTAGTTCAGCAATGTCACAGGATGTTAAGATCAACAGACAAAAGTCAATTGTATTTCTCACTAGAGATGAGTATGTGGAAACTCATGTTAAAAATACAATACCATTTATATTGGCTCAAAAATATAATACTTAACATATAAATCTAACAAAACACGTACAGAACTTACATGCTGAAACCTAAACAACACCGATGAAAAATATCGAAAGTAAATGGAGAGGCAGAACCCTATTTATGAACTGGAAGGTTCAACCTAGTGAAGGTGTTGGATCTCCTCCAAGTAAACAGGTTTAACACAGTACTTCCCAAAATTCCATAAAGTTTTTTTGTAGATTCTCTTTTGGTGCATTTCATTTTTACAAGAACATCTAGAATTTGCATGTGTTTGGATGGATTGACCAGGGAAGTGATTTTCTCACAATACCGAGTACTATCAGTATGTCCAATTAAAAATAACCCCTTTACTGTAAAAATATAGTTCACACCTTCTGTATGCCAGGCCCTGTGGCCAGTGCCTTCCAGCCTTTGCACCGTATCATCTTCACCACCACCCTGTGAGGAAGATGCTGTTATTATCCCGTTTAACACATGGGAAAAGAGAAGCACACAGATGGACTTCTCTTGTCCAGAGTCACAGAGCTAGAAGACACGGGAGCAGGATTCAGACGTAGACCAATGTGCGTCCTGCGTCTGCTCTGCGTTCAGTGTTCCACAGCCTCTCTGCGACCCATTAGGGGTCTCGGGGCCTTCTTTGGTTTCATCAGGGTACTCACATCAAGTGCTCTCAGGGAATCCTACTTTTTGAAAAATCACTCTAGTCCTTACATCACTTCCTTCCCTGGTACCCTGTAAGGCCGTATTTTGAGTCTCCTCAGTTTGCTATAGGATTTCAGTTTCAGTTAGATTGCTGAACCCAAGGATTACTTAGATTGTCCAGCCATAAGGGAACTTTTGATAGATACTCTGCAGGGAAAAAAAGCAAAACAAAACTATTTTTTGAGAATGTTGATTAAAAGAGCCCTTCTCATCTGTCAGAGAAGGATGACTGTAGAAGTATTTGTTTTTCACCCTGCAAGTCGGGGAAATGGATTTGGGGGTGACACATCACTTTTCTGAGGTGTCAGAGGAAGTAGGTCACATTATGCTGTTGATCATGTTTGAAAAAGCTGGCATTGAAAAATAAGAAGTTGCATTTTGAGTAGTTCTTTACCCAAAGACTAGAAATATTTTCTGAGACAAACAAAAAGTTTTATATATATTTATTCTTTTCTTCATCATTTCCCTGGAATAACTTTTCTTTTGTGGCAATTTTAGCCTGTTAAAAGGAGTCATAGGCTCTTCATAGATGTATTGGCTGCATTTATTGAAATACCTTTTCAAGTATCCTTGTAAACACAGGAACGCTTCACCTTCTGAGTTCTAGAAACCATGGAGAGTGATCCAGAATGGCTTGGTAAATAAAATAGATGAACATTTAAAAGCCTCCTCCTGCTATCTGTCTTTAGAGCTATTAAACAAAAGAGAAACATTCAATATCTTCCCTCTAGTCATCAATAAAGAAAGAAGAATGTCACAGAAGAGCTCGATCTCCTCTAGGCTAATGGAAGGGAAACCACATGAGTCAGAGAGTTGGTCTGGAGAGGCTGGCATTATACCCAGTGGTCTTTGATAGCATCTGAGTTCTGAGCCAGTGGCCTCCTGCCTCAGGGGTGCTGTGTCCTGGCGTGATTACTAAACTGTAATTGCTGGCTACATGTCTTCTAAATAATATCAAAATCTCAAAAATAAGCTGACATTTTACATACAAATATAGCATGACCTTTAGCACAGTTTAATGCAGAACCATTCAGCTCTTGATAACATTAGAAGCTGCCACTGTTCTACAGGCATCAGCCCCGCCTTTGGGGTCCTTGTTGGTGATCTTTTCGCCCAATAAATGGCTCCTACCCAATGGTTTCCTTGGCCTGGAGGAAAGGGAGGTGCTGCTGGAGGTGCTGTACACATTCTGTACCCTCTCGTACATGCTGCATGAGAAGTACATGAGGCTTGAGTCTCAGGGTGTTAAAGGCTGTGAGGGATCAGCACAGACCTGCAGCTACTAGAACAGCTAACCAAGGCAGAGCCACACCTGTGCAGGGGCTACAATGCCCACGGCTGATGGGATGCTGTGCATCCTGCTCCTTTTTTCCTTTATTTATTTATTTATTTATTTTTTGAGACAGAATTTCACTCTTGTTGCCCAGGCTGGAGTGCAATGGCAGGATCTCAGCTCACTACAATCTTTGCCTCCCGGGTTCAAATGATTCTCCTGCCTCAACCTCCCAAGTGCTGAGATTACAGGTGCCCGCCACCACGCCTGGCTAATTTTTTTGTATTTTTAGTAGAGATGGGCTTCACCACGTTGGCCAGGCTGGTCTCAAACTCCTGACCTCAGGTGATCTGCCTGCCTCGGCCTCCCAAAGTGCTGGGATTGCAGGCGTGAGCCACCACACCTAGCCCTCCCTCTTCTTTACCGTCTTTTTTTCTCAGATTTAATCTACTTATCAGAAATATTCTTGTCACTTTCTTAATATATTGCAATGATTATTTTCATGCTTAAATACTTATTACAGTTTATCTTTAAAATTCTCGCTCCATGTTCTGTCTTCATGTTCCTTTCTTCTTGCTTTGAAAATAGAAGTTTCAAAGAAACACAGAACCTATTAGAAAGGAACTTGACATTCATCGGCCTCCTCCTTCCACCCATTACAGTAATCCCCTGTAAAATTTCTTGGACAGATGGTAAGTCTGCCTCTGCACGAACCATTCCTGGGATAAAAAGCTAACTAGCACTTCTTTAAAAAGCAATGAATTCCAGTTTTGGACAGTTTGAATTGTTCAAAAATTCTTCCTTCTATTAATCTGGAAATTGCCTTTATAGTCTATGATGTTCATCTGATAATGCTTTCTCCAGTTCATTAAAAAGAACAGTAGCTAATGTACTATCATGAGCCATACTATCATAAGCACCATGGCACAGCTAAGGAACCTAAAGTTAGGGAGATAATTCTTCAAGATTGTGCAGTGGTAAATGGTGGAGCAGAGTGGGAGCTTTACATGGTCAGACCCTGGAACCTAGAACCTGTGGCCACACCAGCCCCTCCTCCTTATGGGCATAGAATTTTCCCTTAGAAGCCAACCATAGAATCTCCCCCATCTCTGCTCTGAATTGTGCAATCTGTTCTGTGGAATGTGTGTGAATACCTGAGCATGCCACAAAAACAGAGACTCTTGTCTCTTCCATTCATGTCAGTACCTCTAGAACTAGGAACAGTGCCTGGCATGAGTATGAATTGAATGACTGAATCCCTTCCTTAGCATTATATTACTCTATGAATTCTTAGCTGTTTTCCCCTAGGATCTCCGTTTCCTTGTTGATAAACTGCAAATTCATAGAAGCAGTACTTCCTTCCTCTGTCTTATAGAGGATGAAATTATCACTCGTCAGATGATTTGCTTTTGGCAGGAGATGTCTAGCAAATGGAGAGTTATAGCAACCTGTCCCTATTAGGTTTTGCCTCCATGACCATGAGACCATTGTTTACACACCAGCTGTCTAAGAACATTCCCACAACGGTGTCACTGTCTTCCTTTTTATGCTCTCTGCCCTGCGCTCACCTTCAGCCTCCAACAGCAACACACATAGGCACAAGCACCAACCCACAGCAGCTCTCTTCCACTGCCACACCTTTAGAACCCTTACTATTTCAAAAGACCTTCTCCTCTGACACCACTGACCAGTTAAGAAAAATCCCATACAACCTCCTGACACATATAAGCCATTATTCTCTGTGTTAAAGTTTTTGGTCACATTTTAATCCCATTCTCAGTGCATTCATGTAAAGTCTTTCCTGCATCACATGCATTTTTCTTCTGTTGTGTCATTCCCAACTTGCTGCCTTTTTTTTTTTTTCTCTCTGTTGCCCAGGTGGAGTGCAGTGGCATAATCATAGCTTACTGCAGCCTCAAACTCCTGGCCTCAAGCATTCCTCCTGCCTCAGCCTCCCCATTCGCTGGGATTCCAGTCATGAGCCACTGCTCCCAGCCCATGCTGCTGTTTTTGCCATTGTAAAATAAATATTCTCTCTTGACTCTGCTTACCAACCTTCAGCTATAACCTGTTTTTCAAACTCATGAAACAAGCCACCCATATCACCGTCTCCTGTTTCATTCTCCCCCTCTCTCCTGAAACCCTGCCAACCACTTTAACCAAAACTCTTGTTATCAAAGTCAACAGTAATTTCCACCTTAGTAAGTCCTTGCTTTGCTTTGCTTTTCAGCACCCAGTCTTGTCATACTGCATCCTATATTGATGGATTGATTGGTTGATTGATTGCAATATATGTGAGTTCCACAGTGTTTATTTTGTTCACTGCCTGGCACATTTGCAGATGATCAGTATGTGCTGAATGAACAAATACCTCTAGTGGTGGTGTCCTGCCTTCTAGTTCTTCTGCCTATGTAAACTTGATTAAACAGGTCCCCTTTGGGGTCGTTCCCTTGAGGGCAGAGCTTGGGGGAAGTGTATTGTGTGGATCTGCCTGGTTGAAGGATCTGTCCCCAGAGATGGGCTCAGGCTTCACCAAGATAGGCTGATTTTTATCTAATCAGGTCATGACTAGATTGTTAGTTTTCTATTGCTCAGGAACTATTCTGATTTCCTTAGAAATATGTTAGAATACTTATTTTCCATGAAGGAGGATGTCATCACATTTTGAGAGCCCCTTGGAGAATCTCACCAAACAAAGAGCTTTTATTGTCACTGCCTCATATTGGATTCATGGGGCCTATTTTTTATATTTTATGAATGCCTCTCCTCACAAAGTTTTCACATCATCTTCCTGCCTCTCACTCCCCCTCACTGATGTAGCCTCTGGCACAGCAAGTACTCCTAACCACGGCTTCTCCCTGTAGTAGGTACACACTCTCCCACCGTAGCAGGAAGGAGTTTTGCTGTGAAAGCCTGGGGCTTGGCATCATATAGGCTGGGGGTGGTGAGGTGGGCGCTGGCCGATATTCTTCCTTTTTTCTTTCTTGGCTGATGTCCAGGTCTGGCCCCTCTTCAGTCATTGTGGCTATAGATGTTTCCGTGACCATCCAGAGCAGTCTTGGGGCACAGACTTAGAGTATAGACAGCCCAATGTGGACAGCAGCTCCTTCAGCTCACTGACTGCAGGCAAGCCACTGAAACCCTCCGCGCCTCCGCTTCCCCTTCTGTCACGTGGGAGAATGATAGACACTGGGCAGGGCTGGTAAATAGAAGATATCCACCCTGCCTAGTCCAATGGGTGACAGACACCCAACAAATGATGGCTGCTGTGTTCCTCTTCTTAAATTGAAGGTGCTTGTGCCCAGAATCAAAAGCTTACGAGACCATGAGGCACAAACATCAGCAACTACCTTTCACTGCAAGCAAAATTATACTCTTGTTAAAACATAGGAGAAAACATTTCTCACTCAACAACAACAAAGCTAGAGACTGAGAATAAAAGAACTGTTTCTAAAAGCCAACTCCCTTTTTCACTTTGGGGATTCATTTTTCTTTAGTAAACAGGTATGAGAAGCTTAAATGTTAATCAAGATAGAAGCAGGTGTTACCATTTTAACAAGAAAGCATGATGGAATCATGTCAAAAAAGTACATTCTATTTTAACGTATATTGAAGGCAGAGTTTTCGTATCTAATGAAAGATGTGTTTTGCCCACCCAGCAATGTCTGTGATGTTTTAAAGTATTGGTCAGATTACTTTTAATGTCGGTTTTAGATTATTATAATCCTTAGCCTTGTAAGTGAGCTCATTTTTTTTTTCTTTTTGACAGCAGGCATGAGTGGGGAGGTGGGTAAGTGAACAAAACCGTATTCACAATACATTAGGTGAAGTTTTTAGATTTTTATTTTTTTATCTTGGGGCAAAGACGCATCCTGAGCTAAACACATGTCACACGAAAATCTCTACGAGAGATTCTAAACTGCTGTGCTGGGCAGGCAGGAGCCAGGCAGCTGCTCTCAGGTGTCCCGTCCTTGGGAATGAAGGTCATTACCACCACTCCCCACTCAGGAATGAGGACTATAAGGCAGGAGCTTGGGAGGAAGGAAGGGAGTCCGAATGAGAGGTCAGAAAAGGCTTCCCTGTAGCTTGGTTGACTCTTTTTTCAGCTTGGAAGACTCAAGGAGGGCAGGGGATTCCAGGGGAAAGCATGGAATGTGGAAGCTGGCATCAAAGAGCCTGGGAAGGAGGAGGGAGTCTTGGTTGGAGGAGGCTGAATAGAGAGGACAGAGCCTGTGACCACAGACCCAGATCCTTCTAACACAGTCTCTCCTGTGCCTCCTAAGGGAGTGCCTACCTTCAGGCACGGCTGGACCCAACCCAGCTCTGCCTAGCAGGACCCAAGCCTGCTGCTTTCCTTCCAAGGAGCCCAGTGGCAGAGCTGAAATGGGCCTGGACAAGGTGGATGAACTTACTAGTCAATGCTGAGCTTCCTGTCACTTGAACCCAAACATGATATTTCAAGTGCAAATTGTGATGAAGCCTTACCTTTAACATTTTAGACTTGAAAATAATTTTATGTAAGAAGTGTTAAGAGCTAGAAAGATGAAAATATGTGCTGCAAGAAATAGGTGTCTATCTTCTTACATGTCTTATTTTGAAGATTTATTTATCCCGCAGTTCAGTCTGAATCCATAGAAATGAAAAATAAGCTGTTCTTTTCAGAGTGTACTTAAGGCAAAGAACTAATTGTTCTAACTGCTATACTAAGAACTCTTCAAGAGATGGAAAATAATTCTCGGTGTTTCTTGACAAATGAGATCAACAATATTCATTATTTTTTTAAGTGACCTTACTGTTTCCGCTGTAAAATTCTACCTTGTATTGATTTCCTTTTGCACCTTATTCGTGCTGTAAGCACAGATCAGTGCTAATGTGTGTGTTAGGTTGTAAATAAATGGTCTCTGTGTATTTGCCTTCAGTTACACTGTAATTTCCAGTCAAAAAGAGGTGCTTTGAGTATCGTTTCAAATACATAAACATTCTCAACTTCACTTCCCGAGATTTTATCTGACATTTTCTTTGGACCTTTACAATCCGAAAGGGTGTGCTAGATACTCTACGAAATGTGCAGTATTTTAGTTGAGCTCAGTTAACATTTGAATGAATGCATACTATGTGCACAGCTGAGGACTTTAGTAAAAACAGCAGTAAAATTGGGTGATCTCTGCTCTCCACATGCTCTGTGCAGTAAGATAGAATGAAGCCACAGTCTTATGTTGCTTACTGTTCTTTTTCACATATTTTTCATTATTTTCATCGAAGTTCAGCCAACTTTGATAGATCTGCAGTCAGTAGCATAAAGAAGGAAAATTTAAAATGAACAAAACCCAATTTATAAACCTTTTAACCTTTTGTGCATTTAAGCTATTAACAAGTAGCATGGATATTTGATTTAACAAAAATCAAGATTTTTTTTCCTCCTTCACCCTCTGGAGGAAGCTGGAATTAATACTAAGCAATGAATGGCCAAAAGAGTAGATTTTAAGAAGTCAAATATAATTTGTGTGGGTGCCTGAGCCATATTCCTTTAATATAAAGCATTTAAAAATGCATTTGGTACTTCATACATATCTCTTTAAGAGCTGAAACAACACTGTGACAAGATGGGGTGGACCATACCATCCTTGTACCCACTTCAGTATGAAGCCCTCGCCCCTCCATAGCCAAACGTCTTAGACAACCTCTTTAGTGTCTCTGGACATCAGTTTCCTCATCTGTAAAATAGTGATAACAACACGTGATGTAGAGATACTCACAGGATGAAACTTAAAAATTTGTGAAAGGCATGATTACAATTCTGGGGACATCCTATGTGCTTAGTAAGAAATGATCATTATTAATGGGACATTAACACAGTTCCAGGGACACTGTATGTGCTTCATAGTAAAGGATCATTGCTAACAGGTAACTTTTTAACATAATTTAGGTAGCAGTTTATCTAATATGCTCACAGAGGAGTTCCGCCAAAATACTGCTTTTTCTCCCGTCAAGTTTAGATATTTCATAATTTTATTATAACACACATTTTATTTCAGAGTAAATATCATCTTCTGCCCTAAGGCTATTTATTAGACATTAAAAATTTTTCAAAAATTAATGTTCTATGTATATTGACACAGTAAACTTTCTTAATCATTTGTGCTAGATTTGCCCTGGAGTACAAGTTTACACAGCTAAAAGAGAAACCAGTAACATGCAAAGCTCAGGTGCTTAAAATCGTCCTTGGTAGAGCGCTGGGCATGGCTCCTCAGATCCACACCACCCTGGCTTCTGGTCTGAGCTCTCTCTGCTGCTCACCAGTACTCACCCTTCCCTCTATACAAGAGGATCAGACCGCCTATTAACGAGGCTCGCTGAGATGAGGTGTGGGAACTCACAGCACAGTGCCTCGTGAACTACAGGAGTTAACCACCAGAGTTTACAATCGCTGAGTTCATTGAGTTGTTATTACTGCTGGGCAAGGTGTGCTTGGTTCACCCAAAACGGGGAACCCACTAACCCGCAGACTCACAGTAACCAGCAAGTCTTATAAACTCTGTGACTGGAGACTAGTCTGTAAAAAATGGCAGTTGTCCCTTGAACTCCACATTCATTTAATATTAGGTCATGGCCTCACACATCGTCACAGCTGAACATGAAGCCCCGTAAAGCTCTCCACAGGAGAGGAAACACTGGCAGAAAAGGGGATCATTTTATATTTGTTTGGATAGGGCAGGCATTCTTATTGGATTTGCATTAGGAATTCTAGTAGCCCTGCTTTTTAATTACTTACAGTCGTTTTCATTAAGCAAGTCATTATATTTCCAGGTGATTCTTGGCATTGGTTATGCACAGCATTGATTTCTGTAATCCCAGGTTAAAGGCAAGTCTCTCCCTCACTGATGCAAGTTGGGGCCTCTTATAACAACACTTTCCTTACCTTAGGCCAAGGAAGAATGTTAAACTGGAAATGCGAATTTTCTTCTGACTCTCTGTTTCATTATAGCTGTCTTAAATAGGAGGAAAACATTTTAAAAGAAACTTCTGACATTTTTGTTAATGGCTTTACTTAAAAATGAAAATGAAGCATGTGGACGACTTCTCTAAATGACCTTGGAGAATGGTATTGAAGTAAAGAATCTGTCATGGATTGAGATTTGACCTGCTGTTTTTCTCCTACCACCAACTTTAGGTTTGATTTCATTTGTAATAATGGCTTTATTGTTTACCGTAGCCTGTTTCACTCACATAACTGTTTGCTTTGAAATTTGAAACCACATATTTTCTCTGTAACTCAAAATGGGGTCATACAAGTGACCTTTTAGCCTGAAACTGCATGGTCAATCCTCTTTGACAGGCTCTATTAGTTGAGAGTAATGGAATCATTTTAAGACAAAAGATCATTCATTTACCATAAAGCTTGAAATCTAATGATGGTGATTATCAGTGCCAAGTTGCAGACACTGGGGACAGCATTTAATAGTAGTTTACATTGGCTGGGCATGGTGGCTCATGCCTGCAGTCCCACTTTGGGAGGGTCAGGATGGGTGGATCACTTGAGGTCAGGAGTTCGAGACCAGCCTGGCCAACATGGTGAAACCCCATCTGTACTAAAAATACCAAAAATTAGCCAGGCACAGTAGCAGGCACCTGTAATCCCAGCTACTGAGGAGACTGAGACAGGAGAATTGCTTGAACCCGGAAGGCGGAGGTTGCAGTGAGCCGAGATCATGCCATTCCACTTCAGCCTGGGCAATACAGTAAGACTCTGTCTCAAAAAATAACGATAATAATAGCTTACATTTACTGAACAAATTCTGGGCTGAGCTCCTCACTGAGCACTTTTAGGTGCCACCTCAAGGAATTGTCACCTCAGCCAATGAAATGTAGGATTCATGGCTATCAGTGTTCCATAAATTAGGAAACTCCAGTACACCAGCTGGAAGAACTTGCTGGGGGTCAATCGTCCTGTGTTCTTTTTCCATCCCCTAAGCATTTGCCCCACTGACTTCTCATTTCTATGCCTAGATGAAATCTCAGACAGGACCTGCAGCCTTTTCAGTTCACCTTCAATAATTTAGAGGCCCAGATCAGTTTCAGGCATGGAAAAGTGCTGCCTCACATCAAGATCAAAACTCCACCTCTGGTCCAGTTAAATTGGTTTCTCTTCTCCCGGCTCAGACCCGCATTGGCTTGGAGACCCTGTGAAGAAGTGGACTTAGCAAACATCGTTTTCCCCCCTTTCCTTGTTCCAGCTCCTCTCCTGCTCCTTATCACGTGGCTCTTCCACCCACATGGGTGCGTAATAAGCAACGGATGGGCAGAGCATTCAGTGGAGGTGACAGGGTTTCTCTCCTTGGCTCTTGCAGCAGAAATCGATGTCCTCTGGGCATGGCACGTTTCAGAGCTGCTTCTCTCTGGGAGCTTTTGGTTCCCTGCAGGCAGCTACACCTTTCCCCCAGCTAGTGGGTGCCCCCAGCCTTCTCAGAGGACGGCTGTGGGCGGACATTTTCTCTGTCAGTCTCCTTTGAGAAGACTCCTTTGAGAATACTCCCAGACCGCCTTTCTCCGGCACATGCGGGCTAAACAAACCCTCATCCTTGTGCCCGTGGAAAGGCAGCTTCATCCTGCCTGGGTGGTCTAGTTAGAGAGTCCATTACGTACTCTGCCCTTAGACTTCCCAGACTGGAGGTATAAGCCATTTCCCAGGCTCCTCAGCTCCAAGGGACCTGGGTTGGGCTTTTTGGGTGCCCCTGAATTCAACCCTAGCCAGTGTGAGATGAGAGGAGGCTATAGCCACCACTGTGTACCTGGGCACTGAATGAAGGGCTTTAGACTGGCCTGATGCTGTTCTCCTGAGAAAAAGCTACTCCCATTCTAGTAGACTTGCCAGCCTGCCTTGCCCACCTGACATCATGAGAAATCTTTGTGGGTAACAAACTGTACCCAGTCCACTCCCTCCTGACTTACCACTTGGAGGATCCTGCCACAACATAGTGCATATTCACTTACATCAAAATAACATGCCTGTGCGTGTTTTGTGCTGCTGCACTGGTGTCCCTCAGCACACCTCAGGAGCGCCGCGGGGGTGGGCATTCCTTGATCTGTATCTGTAAAAGCTTCGGAAGGTAAAAGTCGGCCTTCCCTGCATCTCTCTGCTTGGTTCAACATTTGCTTCCCCTCCTTTGGTTGTATAGAGTAGATGTGTCAAAAGAAACAGGACTTTTAAAGGTTGCTGCAAAAGTGAAGAAATTATGTACTCATCTTATGGAAAAAATTAAAGTGCCTAATTAAAACAAAATAATGGGAACCTAGAGCAAGGAGATACTTCATTAAATAACACTGGGAGGCCCACTCCAGTCAGCTGAAAGAACAGGCTAAGATATGACTAGAATACTGGAATCAGAAGTTTAAATGTTATTAGAAAAAGTCTGTGGTTTGAAAGAATTTATAACGTGATAGTGTTTTTGTCAAGAAAATTATTTTACTTGCAATCCAGAGCTGATTGCTGATGGCAATAGCAAGGTCAGAAAGAGAAGATTCAGCCGTCAAAATTATAGATGGTGAGGGATTTCACCATGGAGATAAGAAAGAAAAAGACACATCATTCAGTAACTGGAAGAGTGCAAGTCCTGAAAGGATGGTGGTTTTGACTTAATGTTTCCAGATGGTTGGCCCTCTGATTTCATACTTGCTGTCCAATTTATAGTGTGTGAAGTCAGTCTTTTTTGGAACATGGCTTTTACTCCTCCATTCACTCTTTCACTTTTCTCCTTTACTTTTGGATGCTTTACAAGTTATGCTCACAGTATAAAAGGGGCTAATGAAAATGGTGATGTGCTTGGAAGAGAAGGAAAAAGGGAAGATGTTGAAAAGGATAGCATATCTTATTGATTAAAATGAATAAATGAATGTCTAAATAAAATGGGTAAATAAAGGAAGCAATGGAATGGCATTGCTGTTGGTTAAAAATGGCTCAGGCAGAGGGAGCAGCAGAAATGGACACAGTGGGTGTGGAGCAACCACCGTAGTTGTAGTTCTGCTTGACTTACGCCGAGGGTACAGAGGAAGAAGGGAGCAAGGATTGGAGAGGAGAGTGTATACTTCCCACCAACCACTTCTCCTAGTCAAGTGGCAGCCGGAAATGACTCATCCTCAACATGGACCTCCTCACCCTCCGCATCCTGTCTGTCTCCCAGTTCGGCCTAGTGTGCCTCTTTTTTTTTTTTTTTTTTTTATTTTAATACGGAGTCTTATACTGTCACCTAGCCTGGAGTGCAGTGGCACAAACTCAGCTCACTGCAACCTCCACCTCCCAAGTTCAAGTGATTATCCTGCCTCGGCCTCCCAAGTAGCTGGGACTACAGGCATGTGTCACCACCCACAGCTAATTTTTTGTATTTTAGTAGAGACAGGGTTTTACCATGTTAGGCAGACTGGTCTCAGTCTCCTGACCTCATGATCCACCCACATGGCCTCCCAAAGTGGGATTATAGGCATGAGCCACCGTGTCTGACCGTGCCTCTTTTTTTTCTTTTCGAGATGGAGTTTCACTCTTGTTACCCAGGCTGGAGTGCAATGGTGCGATCTCAGCTCACCGCAACCTCCGCCTCCTGGGTTCAGGCAATTCTCCTGCCTCAGCCTCCTGAGTAGCTGGGATCACAGGCACGCGCCACCATGCCCAGCTAATTTTTTGTATTTTTAGTAGAGATGGGGTTTCACCATGTTGGCCAGGATGATCTCGATCTCTTGACCTCGTGATCCACCCTCCTCGGCCTCCCAAAGTGCTGGGATTACAGGCTTGAGCCACTGCGCCCAGCCTGCCTCTTAAACATCCCTTGAAACTGTCCACTGTTTTCTTCATCCTAAAGTCACCCTCCTGGAAAGAGTGAAGTGAATGAAAATGCCTGTGTGCTTTTATTTAACCCACTCAAAAAACCCTAAAGAGCTAGGTACTATTGCTATTCCCATTTTCCAGATGAGAAATCTGAGACGCAAGAAGATAAAGTGACCTGCCCAAGGTTACTCAACCATTATGGGGCAGAACCATAGGCAGTACCATACTGGCCAGTGCACAGAGCCCAGCTGCCATGTCCCCTCCCCTAGAAAGCTCTGACCCATCTCTCTGCAGCCACACAAAGTCCCTACTCATCCTGTCCCCATACTGCAGCCGAAGGATTTTTTTTAAAATACAAATATGACATTGTCACTAATGCTCAATTACCTCATAAAGTCCAAAGTCATCTGCCCTTCCCCTACACCTAGTTGGCCTCTGACCGCTGTCCCCTAGCACTCCATACTAGCCATTGGAGTGTCTTGAATGTACCATGAACTCAGAAGCTGCCCTGATGAGGGATGCCCTTGCCTCCTGGGCCTTTACTGCAGTTCGTCTCCTCCCTACCCTTCCCTTCCCTTCAAGTTCTTTGCCTCAGTCCTGCCAAATTTGTTTTCTACATCATTCATTCAATTCACATTTATCAAATGCATTTTGAATTTTTTTAAGTTCAGGATTTTTCTACTTCTTTACGTCTTACACATGATTGTTCCACCAATAGGTACTAATTGATTGAACACAGCCTTAATTCGGTCAGCACTAAGTGCATTTCTCTTACATTTGTAAAGAATCCAAAAGTTAACATTGCCATGGGAAACTGCATTTTTACTTCAAAGACAAGGATGTGACCCTGTTCTTAAAAGGGAAGCCTAGAGTATAGATATGAGAGTGATCGCCAGGCGCGGTGGCTCATGCCTGTAATCCCAGCACTTTGGGAGGCCAAGGCGGGTGGATCACGAGGTCAAGAGATCGAGACCATCCTGGTCAACATGGTGAAACCCCTTCTCTACTAAAAATACAAAAAAAAATTAGCAGGGCATGGTGGCGCATGCCTGTAATCCCAGCTACTCAGGAGGCTGAGGCAGGAGAATTGCCTGAACCCAGGAGGCGGAGGTTGCGGAGAGCCGAGATTGCGCCATTGCACTCCAGCCTGGGTAACAAGAGCAAAACTCCATCTCAAAAAAAAAAAAAAAAAAAAAAAAAGATATGAGAGTAATAGAGTCAAGCTGTAACCTGATGCTAAAAGTCAGTAAGCACAAATACCATTACCAGAAAAATCAAAAAGCAGTGTTCCAGAGAACAGTTTTACACATATTGTAAACGTTTTGTTATCTGGTATGTTAGGAAACTAGAAGAATCAGTTCTAGAATTCTTAATAACTTCAAAGGTAAATTGCTTCTTTAATTTGCTCCCAAGAATGTTTGAGCTGAAGACATTTTTCAGCTCACCAGACTCAACACATTTATTTTTATAGATAAGAAAATCGAGACACTGAAATGTTAGGTGACTTAGAGCTGAATTACTCAGGCTTGCTCTTGAATAGTGTTACCCGCCTTTTCCTGTTGTAAGATACAGGGGAATTACTCACTCTCACATAGAAACTTCTGTGGGTGAATCCAGGCTGTGTTCAGTTCCCAGGGCCCTTGCTCTAACTCCAGTGCTTTCTTTCTTACTGAAAATTTAAAGACTAGCCATTAACTATCCTTTTCTTTTTAGTTACTGGAAGCACTCTTTAAAGAGGAAGTAACGAAACAGCAGACTGAAGTTTGGCCAGCAATGTTTTTAATATTGAATTTTTAAATCAGGAGAGTTTGTGCAGAGCTCTGGATTTGCTGCTGTGTCAACAGTAAGCCACATTCCCCATGGCAGCCCTTAGCTGGGGGTGCCTTTCCCCAAGCCACACACTCTCCCATTATTGGCCTGGCCTCAAAGGCTTCAAAGCACAAATTGTCCAGATTACAGGAACTGTGGCTTTAGCTTTAAAAATAATAATAATAATAATCTGTGTATGAGGTTCATTCTCTGTATCTAACCACTTTCAGCATTGCAAATATTCTTAAGTCTTCCCAAGGTTATAGTTCAGCTGAGGGTCCTGTTTACCCGACTGCACCTGTGAGGAGCTGGCAGATTGGAAATTAGAAAGGTTCAGGCCACTTTGGTTTTAAAAACTTGGAATTCTCTGAGATTGCTGTTTCTGGGCCTTAAAAGCTCAGACTTTTGCTCATTCAGAGAAGAAACTTTGGCCTGTTTCCTCTGTGCTGGAGGCATTTGGGTTCTAATAGGATGCTGGCTAGCACAGAAATGGGCTTGCCCCCTTTCCTGTTGCTACTCAAAGGCAACAAACAGCATCACCTGCGATCTGGTGAGAAATCGGTAATCTGGGGCCTTACCCCAAATCTAACCAATCACACTGTGCTTTAAGGAGATCCTCGAGGGGTTTGCAGGCCCATTAAATGTTGAGAAGCACCACTAGAGTGAGTAATGGGAGATAACGTTGCTCTTCCTTGTCTTTGGATGCTCTGCCCTCAGCTGGCTCTATGTGACACATGTTCTCCCTGCACAGACCAGGACTCCCCCAAAGATGATATGCCCTCACCCGACCACCACCACCCCCAGGCCAGATTGCTTTTGAGTTCACATTTGAGTTCAGATCTGCTCTGATTCAGCGAACCATTTAGCACCTTGGCTCTGCCAAGTTTCTTTTCCCCGATCCTTTTAATCCCTTCATGAAATTTTCAAATGGATATTAAACAGAGTAGAAGAGAGCCAAGATGGTTTGTGAATGGAAGTTTCTCCCACCCTCGGGCTGTGTTCTCCATCCTGAGTCATAAGTCAAGGATCAGGCAATGCTATATAATTACTTTTGTTTATGAAACCCTACAGGGCCAAGATCTAATTTTCATTCCTCCAAACAACAAGAAGCCCCTCGCAGCCTGGCAGGTGGCCTGACCATCCCATCAGTGCCTGGCTGCGACTCAGGGCTATTCAGGCCCTGAGAGGGCTGGCAGCAGGGCCAAAGACAGTAGGCTGTCATGTGCTACAGTGCTCTCTGAACTGACTTGATGGTTGTCTTGTACAAAACTCAGAGTTTTTCTCCAGCACTATATAGCTTTGTCCCTGCCAACACTGTTTCACAGTAAAAAATAAAAGAACCAGAGTTAAGGATTGAGTGAACATTACAAGAAAGAATAGCCTAAGTCACCTGCTTATCTTTGAAGTAGGTTTACTTCATTGGCTGCACCAGGTAGAAAACTTGGAGTATGCCTTAGTATCCTACCACACTCCAAACAGTATCCCTAGTTTTTTTCTGTTGCTTTTGGGTCTTTTGATAAGATAATGGTTTTTTTTCCTCCCCAGAGTTCACATCAAAACTACAAACTCTATCCATGGTCATGTCAAAACATCATCACTGTGTTGAAAATTATTAGGGAAATTGGAAATAGCATGGGGAAGGGGTGGAAGCCTAAAGGAAATGAGGTATGAAGTACTTAGAGATAATTGCTATTTCTGACATAGTTCTTTCACACGAGTTTTAAGATTAGTAATTGCCGGAGAGTGGAACAATTGTGAGTGCTGGAGGAGCCATCCTGAGGGTGTCTGCTGCATGACTAGAGAAAGCAGTGCGCAAGAAAGACAAGAAGCTTTCTGGAGAATGCTTCCTAGTAGATAGACTGTTAGTGCTCACTCTTGGGAATCGACGACAGTAAGGCTTTTTTTTTTTTTTTTTTTTTTTGGAGACAGAATTTCGCTGTTGTTACCCAGACTGGAGTGCAATGGCATGATCTCGGCTCACCGCAACCTCCACCTCCTGGGTTTAAGCAATTCTCCTGCCTCAGCCTCCCAAGTAGCTGGGATTACAGGTGCACACCACCATGCCCAGCTAATTTTTGTATTTTTAGTAGAGACAGGGTTTCACCTTGTTGACCAGGATGGTCTCGATCTCTTGACCTCATGATCCACCCTCCTCGACCTCCCAAAGTGCTGAGATCATAGGCGTGAGCCACCGCCCTGGCTTTTTTTTTTTTTTTTTTTTTTTTTGAGACGGAGTCTTGTCCTGTCACTCAGCCTGGAGTGCAGTGGCATGATCTCAGCTTACTGCAACCTCGACGTCCCGGGTTCAAGCAATTCTCCTGCCTCAGTCACCAGCGGGGATTGCAGGCACGCACCACTGTGCTGGGCTTTTTTTTCTATAATAGACATGGGATTTCATCATGTTGGCCAAGCTGGTCTCTAACTCCTGATCTTGTGATCCACCCACCTCGGCCTTCCAAAGTGCTAGGATGACAGGCATGAGCCACCATGCCTGACCAAAAGTCAGGCTTTTTATTCAGTGTTGCCAGCAGTTCCAAAGCCTACCGTAACAGACCTGCAAGTGTGCATGGAAGGCCAGGCCAGAGGTGTAGGTGTTTCAGGCTTCTGGTCCTAATATGATGGAACTAGAAGAGAAGATGGTTAGAAGAGACGCACAGGCCTGCATGAGGAGTGATGTTACATGAGAACTACAGCTCATCTTCAAAGCGCTTTGTCCTAAGAACAGTCAGTGCAGGACCATAGAAAAGTTCAGTCATTCACCAGGATTTCAACGTGCCATTTTGAAACTGGAAAGAAGCCCTTCATTCTTCGATTCTCAGAACCTCATGAATTTAGAGTAAGACAGGATTGAAGGAATCTTGTCCAACTAACTCATGCCCCAGGAGAAGGGAGATGAGCTTTGTCTCCCACTGCCCACTGGATGGTGTTCCCACTCTGGTCCTCAGGCACAAAGTTGAAGGGTGCAGATCTTGTTCCTGCCCCTCACTGTCCCTAAACCTTCTGATATTGTCCTGGGGTCAGACCTCTCCCAAGAGACCTTGGTATGATGCCCTCAGAGTTACATCCTGGCGCAGGCTCTGCTGCCTGCCCTGGTTCTGAGTCTTCTTTGTAAAGAGGATGAGATTGTGCCTCCAGAGGAATCGGGGCTCCCTTCTGGCACTTCATTCAACATGTGTTCAAAGAAACAATCTCATTTCGTCTTAACAGGAGGAGGTGGTTTTTTAAACTAAATTGAGGTATCAAAATAGAACCACACAATTAAAGGAAATTGTTAATGTAGGTATTGCCTTGGGGCTTCTCAAATCTTGCATAGGAAAATATTTTTATTAGAACAAATCCCTTCGAAGATTACTAAAATTATCTCTAACAAAACACGGTGATGGGTTGCATTTAGAGATTTAAGAATTTCAGAAGATTATAAGGAGAAATATCAGCAGATTTGGTTGTGATATGACGTTATCTATTTTGAAAGTTAGTTATTTGGCATGTTAGTTGACTAGGTTACTCTGAACATTCCTAATTATAACCAAAGATGCTGATAAGGTCATTAGCCGTTGCTTTGGAGTGCTGATGCACCTGTAAATGTTCTCTGCCTGCAGTAACAGGCTATGGGAGGATTTATTCCAGGGACTGCGGGGGTGTTACATTATATGGCATATGAAAGACTCCTTATAGAATTATAGTAGGAATACTGATAAACTTTCCACTATTGACATGTGGGATTTGTTGTTATTGGCTTGGTAGTCAAGTTGTCCCATGAAAGCTTACTTGTGACTCAAGTTTTCTATAGTATTAAAGTAACATATTTTTAGGTATGAATGATTTTTTTTTTTTTTTCCGAGATGGAGTCTTGCTCAATCGCCAGGCTGGAGTGCAGTGGCGCAATCTTGGCTCACTGCAACCTCCGCCTCCTGGGTTCAAGCGATTCTTCCGCTTCAGCCTCCCGAGTAGCTGGGACAACAGGCACGTGCCACCATGCCTGGCTATTTTTTGTATTTTTAGTAGAGACGGGGTTTCATCATGTTGGCCAGGATGGTCTCGGTCTCTTGACCTCGTGATCCGCCCACCTCCGCCTGCCAAAATGCTTGGTATGATTGACATTTTTAAGATTTTGTTCCTAGTACTGTAGGGGATTTGGAAATATATATACCATAAAGAAACTTTTGATTTCTGCTAAGTATGAAAAATTATGGAGCACTTGAGGACAATCAAATTATCTACTCATATGGTAAATCTAGAGGTATTTCTAGGTTTCTTATGATGTTAAAAAAAAAAAAAAAAAGTAAGCTTGTGTTTAATGGGAGGAACTCCATACACATTAGTGGTTTGCAGAAGAAAGTGTTTTCAAATATATTGGTTGGCCAAAGTAAGATAACTGCACCATGATGAGTTTTGTTTTGTTTTGTTCTGTTTTAATTTCATAGCTTTGCTGCCAAACCCATTTCTTACCCTTTTCAGTTGATGAAGTTTAAAAAGTGACTGTTGCAAGTGTTCCTGAGAGATGTGGTAGTACGAAGGGAATACGGAGGGAGAAGTTTTGCTTCATTTGCAAAAGAAGGATTCGTAGGAACTCGGTGGCATGTAATGAGCTGGGGGACCGGGCTTGCCTCGGCCCTCATTCCTACGTTCATCTAATATTTGCTGGGTTTTGAGCTAAGAAATGCCAACGGGGCATGTTCAGAAGGCGGATCTCACCAATCCGGAGGCAGCTGGAAGAGTTCGCGCGTGGGAAACCTCAGCCCTCTCTTCCCAGCACCGCGCTGTGCTGCCGCGGGTCGGCGCAGGCGGGGGCACTCAGCCCGGCTCGTCCCCCTCGCGCGGTTGGGGGCACAGCTCCGGAGCTGCGGCCCGCGACCCTCGGCCGGCCGCGCAGGGGCGGGGCGGGGGCGCTGCGGGGTTTGTTGCTAGAGCCGTGATGTCACCCGCCCCTCCTAACCCGCGGTTGGTTGTTTTGTGTTTCAGCTCTGCCTGCCGTGGAACACAAAGACCTGGAGGAGACTCCCACCTCCTTCAGGGAGAAGAAAGGAGGCAGCGAAGCAGATTAAAGCAACTCGTGGCTTGTGGCCTTTTTGTCCAGGGGCTGCCTGGAAGCGGAGGAAAGCGTGTGAAAGCCCCCGCGGCGGTGAACGGGCTGTGAGATGAGGCGCTGCCGCGACCGCCGCTGCTGACACTCGCTCCCAGGCTGCACCCGCCGCCCGCCTTGCTTCATGTACATGTGTCTATTCAGGCCGTGCGGAGGCGCCCAGAAGAGCATCCAACACGGCTGCCGGGGAGAGACCGCCCACCATGCCCACGGAGACCCTACAGACAGGTAGCATGGTGAAGCCGGTCAGCCCCGCGGGCACCTTCACCTCGGCCGTGCCCCTGCGCATCCTCAACAAGGGGCCAGACTACTTCCGCAGGCAGGCCGAGCCCAACCCCAAGCGGCTCAGCGCCGTGGAGAGGCTGGAGGCCGACAAGGCCAAGTACGTCAAGAGCCAGGAGGTGATCAACGCCAAGCAGGAGCCGGTGAAGCCCGCCGTGCTGGCCAAGCCCCCGGTGTGCCCGGCTGCCAAGCGCGCGCTGGGCAGCCCCACGCTCAAAGTGTTCGGCAACCACGCCAAGACCGAGAGCGGCGTGCAGAGGGAGAACCTCAAGCTGGAGATCCTGAAGAACATCATCAACAGCTCCGAGGGCTCCAGCTCGGGCTCAGGGCACAAGCACAGCTCCCGCAACTGGCCGCCGCACCGCTCGGAGGCTCCCGACCTGCACCGGCACTCCTTCGCGGAGTCCCTGAAGGTCTACCCCACGCAGGGCCGCGGCAGCCCGCAGGAGGGCGGCTCCCACGTGAGCAGGAGGCTGCTGGAGCAGTCGGCCGAGTCCTTCCTCCACGTGTCCCACAGCTCCTCGGACATCCGCAAGGTGACCAGCGTGAAGCCCCTCAAGGCCATCCCCTGCAGTAGCTCCGCCCCTCCCCTGCCTCCCAAGCCCAGAATCGCAGCCATCGCCTCCATGAAGTCCCCCGAGGCCGATCCTGTGGAACCAGCTTGTGGAGTCAGCCGGAGACCCTCCCTCCAGCGGTCTAAGTCAGACTTGAGTGACAGATATTTCCGAGTGGACGCGGACGTGGAGAGGTTCTTCAACTACTGTGGGCTGGACCCGGAAGAGCTGGAAAACCTGGGCATGGAAAACTTTGCAAGGGCTAATTCTGACATCATATCCCTCAACTTCCGCAGCGCAAGCATGATCAGCTCAGACTGTGAACAGTCTCAGGACAGTAACAGTGACCTTAGAAATGATGACAGTGCCAATGACCGCGTGCCGTATGGCATTTCTGCCATCGAAAGAAATGCTAGAATCATCAAGTGGTTATATAGCATCAAACAAGCTAGAGAGTCACAGAAGGTCTCCCACGTGTAAGACAGTGCGTGGGAAGGAGGGAGGGTGGGTCTCTGTGCTTATGCAGTCGTGAAGGTCGTGAGGTCTCCTTGAAGTGTTGTGAGCTTCTCCACTCTTTGTGTTGCTTGTTGTGCAATGTTTTCAAGTTGCATGCCTGTCAACATAGGGACTGACCTGGCTTCCACTTCACCATCGCTGCAGAGCCTGGCTGAACACGCGTCATCTGCCAAAAGTTTCAGGCCAGAATCTGATTAGGGCTTTGCTCCTAAGCAAAACTGTTTACATGAAAATGGTATACAACTTCTTCGATATTTATGTGGTTCTTGTGTTTTTATATCCCGCGCTATTGTGTCTTAATTAAAACTTTTATCAACTGGCTTTTAAGTTGAGAGCAGAATCTTTTTGAAATAAAAAGCCACTTTGCCTACATGTGAGACTATTCCCATGCGACAGTGATTGGGATCTGCTGTCAAAACAGATAGTGACTGACCAAACATAGAACCAGGCTGGGTTTTCTGTGGAATAAAGTGGTGAGCCTGACGTTAATCGTTTACATGTTGAAATTCTCTTTCCACTTAGTGAAGCAGTCGTTTGGATAACAATGCTACGTTTTGTGTCCGATTCAGTGTGTAAATGTTGGTGGTTCTGTGTAATACTGACCCCAAGGAAAGATGATCAGATACAATGAAGGATGGGTAAATCTAGGAGGTTGGATGTTTGGGGGTTTTGTTGATGTTGTTCTGATTTGGGATAATTCAGAAATTTTTAATATCTTTTGACAGAATGGCCACCCTGAAACAGATACTGAATGCCTTTAAAAAAAAAAAAAGTTGTGGTTTTTTTATGGGTTTTTTGTTTGTTTGTTTGTTTTGTTTTGGTCAAGAACTACTAATTTCATGCTGTTTCTTTCCCTCTCCTTTTGTTGTTGTTTGGTTTGGAGGAAGGGAGTGGGGCTTGTGCAGGTTCGCACAGAAATGGAAATACCAGCCATATCAGTAGAGCCTCCCATTCAAAAGTGAATGCACTTGGTAGCTAAACTATATCTGAGCAGTGTGATTCTGTTGTCTTGTATATGTTATTCTCTCAGGCTGTGGGTCTTTGTTACAGCTCTAGGAAACTGTAGAAACACATTGCTATGTAGCTTTTCCACTCCATGGTCTCTAGTGCTGCCTATCAACTTGTCCCCTTTTTTCCCCAATAACCTGTCTTCCAGGTGGTACACTTAGCCGTCACTCAGGTGACACCAGGATGTGGCGGCAGAGAGGGAAACCTATAAGTGGTTTGCCTCATTGCTTTTGCTACGTCTGAAGTTCTCAGCAGCACTACGTTAGACTTCATCAGCTAATAGGAAACTTTTTATGGTGTAAATGCTGTAAGACTTTGTACATACTTCAGTTGTTATGAAATCTTTAAAGAAAAAAATGAAAAAATTACGCTAATAAATTGCTCTGGTGCAGGCACTAATGGTGGTAGTTTCTCTTTGTCCTTCTCTGTTCTCCTTCCACAAAAGTTTAACTTTTGACTATGAATCAGAAGCAGATTTTTGATGGTCAATAATTAAACATTACTTTATTAAGTTTTCACCATATTCCAATGACTCTGAACAGCAGTGTTCTTAAAATATGCTGCAGCATCTCAGTTCACACTTGTGTTATTTTTGTCTTTTCTTAAACATCAGGATGTTTTTACATCTTCCACAGACTCTTGAGTTGTAAATATTTATGAGTTCTTACCTTGGAAGCATATCTTTGAAATGTATGGCTTTGTTTTTATTTGTGCCAGCCCAACATCTGTACAATGGCACGTGTCCACACACTCGCTCCTCCACTACTTCCTTCATTCCTGTCACTTGTGGAGTGACTCCTTTCAGACAGCATGGTAGGCACAGGACTGCCACAGTCAACAACACAGTCTCTGCCTCAAGGAACTTAGATTTGCCCTATTATTTTAAGAGAAATAATATACCTCTTATTGGACATGTCCTATTTGCTGTATTTGGACACTGAGTATTCCATGGTTTATTACATCAAGTTATTAGAAAATTAATGTTTCTTACAAAATTCCATATAGTATGCAAATGTAAAATACAGCCCTATTGAAAAGGTAATTTTCAGAAACAAATTATATGATTCTCAACTATTACTGTTTATAAACATTTTCCTTCTGAAAAGCAAATTTGTTTTCTTGACTTTCCTGGTTTCGAATTCTGCCTGGTTCTTTTATTCATGTTCAGTAAAACTAGAACCCTGCTTCCCAGAGGAGATATTTTGGAATGCAGCTATGAGTAGGGATGACACAATGTGTTCAATATAATAGAATAAAAATTAATTTTCTAAAAAAAAATTTATTTCTTGCCATTTGTGTAGAAATGTGGCCTTTTAAAACACATATGACTTAGCATTGACATATTCATCTCTTTCTCAAGCTACTGACATATTAAAAATAGGTATTATTTTCCTAAGGAAACCCTTTTCTGGGGAGATGAGCACTTAGCTAATTTACTATCACTGCTTGTGCTATTTGAGTCATAGACTGTTTGAATCTTCCAGTATTTCAATACTATGTGTGATCGGTATTCAGACAGGACTATAAATCACTCCACTGCAATTCAGTCTAATCCTCTGTGGCTGACTTGTACAACGGACAAATGTGTGGCTTTTGGTTCCAATGGAAGATTGGAGCTCTTTATTTTCTTTTTGTTCTCGAACTAGCATTTCTATAAGAACATTTCAAATGCTTAATATTCAATCCTAAGAGTGTGGTATTTCTTGTGAAGTACTTTTTGTGGAGGGCTCATTCTTCTAAGCTCATGGAAGTATCGTGTGTAAGACAATAATGTTGGTATAAATGTGGTGTCGAATAGTTCACACATTTTTTTCCTACACAATGCAGAGTGAAACATGATTGCACTAGATGGCCTTAGAAACTACCTGTTTCTTTCCGAAAACCACCAAATCTTAAGACAGCCTTCCATATGCACCCCTTCTGCCATTGCCTTAGTTCATATTCTCATCATCTCTTACCTAAACTGTTGATTCTAGAAGTTCCTAACTGGAAGTCTCTGTCACACCCCAATCAGCCTCTTCCCCATTCCATTTCATGCCAGAAATACCATCAACTCTGATCACGTCACTCCGCTGTGTAAAAGCACCCTCTGGCTTGAGTAAGTTGCTGATAGGCTAAATCCTAACTTCCTATAATAGAGAAAGTTGGACATCTCAGTCACCCAGCCCAGGCCTCCAGGCTCCAACCAAAGGGAAGTTTCCTTTGGGAACTTTTCACCACTGTGTTTGTGATCTATTGCATAACAAATTATCCCAAAACTTAGTAACTTAAAACAATAAACAATTAACATCGTTCCTGTGGATCAGGAATGCTAGAGTGGCTTAGCAAAGTGGTATTGGCTCAGGGTGTTTCACAAGGCTGCAGACGAGATGGGGCTTGACCACTTCCAAGATGGCTCACATGGTATTAGCAAGAGGGTTCAATTTTCTACAACATGGGCCTCTCCCAGGAACTGCCTGAGAGTCTTTATAACATAGCATCTGGTTTCCCCCAGAAAGAGTGACCAAGGAGAGGGAGCAAGGAGGATGCCACACTGCCTCATACAGTTCAGTATCCTGGGTCACACACATTCAGTGTGTGATGGCAGTCTATCACATTCAATTCATTCGAAGTGGGTCACTAAATATAGCCCAACAGGGGGAGGAGTGAGGCTCATATTTTAAAGGGAGGAATATCAAGGAACTTGTAGGCATATCTTAAAATCATCATTGCTGCTGAGTTTCAGTGGCTCTTCACTCTAGAAGGAATGCTTTCTTCTCCCTCCTAGACCACATAGACACTTGCTCTTTAGATACTCAATACAATCATCAATCAGTGCACCTTTTTTTGTTTTTTTTGAGTCTCTATGTTGCCTTTCTCCATTAGATTGTATGTTTTTGTCATTTGTCATGGCCATGACCCGGCCTTTGCTAGCCTAAATGGTGCCTTTGTGTGAGTTTTTAAAAGGTGTGCCTTCCTCAAAACATTTTATTTCCTGCCAAAAAAATAAAAATTAAAACCTGCTAATAAACATGCAAATCTCTGATGACTGTGATGCAAACTGTGGTCCCAGAGTTGGGCAGCAAGCAAGAGACTTAGCAGCCCAGGGTGTATAATAGGTGCTTAAACAGTACATACTGACTTTTTGTTGTTTTGCCTATGACGTTCACGTCCTATGCTAAATTATAAATGTTGCCCCAGTAAACCCAAAGTAATAGTTATTGTCCCCATTTTAGAGGTGAGGAAACTTAGTTTCATGGAGATTATGCGCCTTAACCAAGATCCCAGAAAGAGCAACTTGCAGAGTGGAACTTGAAACTCAACTCATTCAAAATGTTTTGAGGAAGGCGTGCCCTCTCTACAGCCCAGTTGGAGACAAGAAGAGGCAAACTAAGTGTGTTATGCTTAAACATAGAAGGGCCCTTAAATTCATTTTGATATTTTTATCTGATGGCTGTGTGAATAAACGGTCCTCAAGCAGTCAAAATTCAGAAATTCCATTCTTACCTAAATAGGAGCCCATAAAGTTAGAAAAAGACTTCAACTCTTCCACTGTGAGTAACACATATCCCAATGAGTTCAGAGACAAGGACATTTGAAATTTGTTCTTTCAGTTTTGATGTGCCATATTTTAAAATCACATCCTGTCTGTTTTGATCAAGGACTTTTAGAAGGGTAGAGAAAAATGGCCACAATTCAACATCAGGAAACACATTTTGACTATTCGTCGAGTCAGCTTCACTGTGTTCTCCCGTCCTTGTGGGTGTAGCGGGCATATTCTGACCAGAAGGAATAAAGAGGGTAAGAAAGCTTCAGATAGACTGAGTAGATTCCTAACTCGGTCAGAATCTCATCAGCATTTTGAAAACGCCAAACCTGACTCGTCCGCTTAGCCCCATAAAATAACTTGAGTCCTGTCAGTTTCATGCTGAACAAGAGCTGAGCTGGAAGGACCCCAGGCTGGGACTCTGCACAGGTCACCTTCATGAAGGTTTCTCCTGTGTAGTCAGGTCCTATCTCCTTGCTTTGTCAGAAACGCAGGAGAAGGAAAAGCCAGAGGTCCTTGTCCACCTTTTAGACCCCCTTCCTCCAATAGCTGGGAGTCACCTGCTTCAAAGTACACCGCCATTCCCTCATCTGGAAAACGTGGGGAGGCCATCAGACGGATGTGAGCTCTTGGCCTCGGGGCTCTGGGACAGCATGGATAACTGTTTTTTGAAGCATTAGGATGATGTGTGAAGAATATGAGAATTCAGAGAAGACTGGGTTCATATCATAGGCAAGTAGAAGACCATTGAGACCCAACGGGGGCCAAACACTTAATAGAATAGCACTATGCTCTGTCTACCTGGGAGAGTGTTAATTGGAGAATAAAATGAAGGATTCTTTTCTAAAGGGAGAGAATCTTCAGAAAAGCCTCGTTAAACTTTCAGGTTGACACAGGCTGACAGAATCAAATGTGGCCAGGTCCACGCCGACATACCATTCAAAGTTGTGAGGATAAAGATTATGATAGTCTTACTAGTTGAACATTCTTTTCATATGACATTCATGAAACAACTACATGTCTTAGATGGACACTATGCTAAGTACTTTGTTACATTATCTCACTTTATTCTCACAAGAACTTTAGAAGCAAATTTGAATCTATCTTACTGAGAAGGAAGCTGAGGATTAAGTTTCTTCTCCAGGGCACACATCTAGTAAACAGAAAAAGCAAAACACAAACCCAGGATCATAAAACATATCCTAAGACTCAGTCTGTGCACATGAAAATGAATTGTTAATATCTGAGATGGTGGGATCACTTTTGCTTCTTTGCAGTAAGTTGCATCACAGAACACTTCTCAGAACTTAAAACACTGTTGAACATACTGGTTCGTGATTGTTTCATAGAGTGAGTGACTCAAAACTGTTGATCATATGTGATCACATCAGGACTCAAGTTCTGAGTTCTTCTGAGAGGGACATTAATAATAAACTGTCCCTCTCCATGTTACTGTACAAAGGAGAAAACAAGAGATCCAGATTAAATGAGGTGGTAGACTCAGCCGGGGCTGTAGGCAAATGAATTGGCAGAGGGGCTTGAATGGGGAGACAGCTGCTCAGACCCCATCAAGGAGCCTGGATCAGGGAACAGTAGAACCTTGCAAGGCTAACAATTTCATTGTACCAAGTAGGAGTAACCCAGATGAAATAAACTCTGTTATTTTTAGGCAGTTTCCCTGACTCAAAAACTATATATCAGATATTTAAAGAAACTTCGGTTTGGAGTTTTTCTGTTAATATACATTAACTATTTTTAAATTAATTAGGAAATATAAAATAATAAGGATGAAGAAATTTCTCTAAGGAAGTTTTTGTCAATTTTGGAAATGAGAACCACTATCTTAATATTATTTTATTAACTTCGCCATCCATAGATGCCCAGTGATCCATCCTCAAGACCTCAGGAACCATTTTTCCAGGTCTGGTTCCTCTGCCTCCTTGTCTGCAGAGATGGACGTTGCCACTGGTTCTGATATCCCTTTCTCTGTCCTTCCAGGATCATAGGAGGATTGCATTTCTACATCCCATAGCATTAGCTGTGGCCAGTGAGCCACCAACAGAAGCGACATGTTACAGATGGGAGGAGGCCTAAAGAGCCAGCCCACGACTGTCTGTCTTCCCCTCCTCCTGACAGGCAACCAGCAGAGTCCCAGAGAGTGGAGTTTCCGTTAGGATCCTGAAGGAGGACAGTGTGGACAAAGGCCTCCATCCTAACCCAGAAGGACTATGTCAACCTGGGGGATAAACTTTATCTTTCTAAGCCACTGAAAGTGTGGGGCTCTTTTTTTTTTTTTTTTTTTTTTACTGCAGTACAGCCTCTCCTGTGCTGGCTACAGCCTCTGTTGAAGCACACCCCATCTGCCGCGCAGGAGAGACCACCGTGCTGTTCTATCAGGCGTGGGTGGAAAGAAGGTGGGACCAGGAATCACCTTTTCACAGGGGTCCCCGAGATGATTCGTGTGCACTTCAAAATTACAGTCTTTACTTTCACAGATAATTTTCAGTGTTACTAACCAGAAATCAAGTGAGAATACCGTAGTTGCCAAATACTTAAAAATAGATTGATATATCTTAGAACCACAATTATAAGCTCTAGCTTTTTGGAAGCTTATTTTCAGAAATTTTAAAAAAATGCATTCATTGTCCCTGCCCACTGTGACAAACTTGGCAGAGTGGAATCAGGTTGGAACCTCTTTCCCTTTGCAATGTCCCAGTGCATTCTGGCCACTGTGACCTGTCATGAGGACCACCGCCATAGCCCCTGAGGGGTGTCCACTCTGCTCTTGCTTCCCTCAGTGCATCTCCAGAAAGCTACCAAAAGTGATCTGATCTTTAAAAAGCAGAAATCACATGGTGTCATTTTGTGGTTTCCATTGCAGTTATGACATAATTCTTTAAAAATGCCAAACCTCAGCCTCTAAGGCCTTTCAGTGGTCCCTCCCCAACAGGCCCCTTGCCCTCAGTTCCCATTCTCTTCACTGGCACCATGCCCTGGGCTCCTCCTCTCTCTGTGTGTGTGGAACCTATCAGCTCTTCTCACCCCAGTCCCCAAGGGCCAGGATCTTGCTGCTTGGCCTTAGTAGACACTTTTTCCCTTGATATTTGACCTTTCTGTTACCAACTTGTCATTTTAGATTTTGCTTCAGCTGACATCTCAGAGGGCCCTTCCTGCCACACTGTGTAAAGTAGACATTGTGTTAATCTCCATTCCCCGCATATTTCCTTCCTGGTCCTTTGTAATCTGACATCACCATATTCATTAAGTGACCTTCTTAGTCACATTTTACTTCCTTTACCCAATCCAGTGCCTGGCACAGGGTTGTGAAGAGTGGGTACCTTTGGAAAGAATGGAGGAATCCAAACAACTCCTCAATTATATCCCACCTCGTGGCTGCAGAGCCCCCACCAGCTCATGCCTTTTTGCCTCCCCTGTCTCTGTTGTAGATACCGTCATTCTACAAGAGGCAACTGGGCTTGACATTGAAGAGTTTTCTCCCTATTTGTTCTTGGAAAATAAATCAGACAGCATGTTTGAGGTAACGGGAGTCCAGAATATGAAATTCTTTGTACGAAGAGATTTTACAAGCAAGTATTTTTCACTCCTTGTACAATTGTCTTCAAAAGAAGGAGAAGTCATGCTCACTTTGCACCATAGCCCAGAGTCAGGGAAACTCTGCTTGCAGGGGAGCGGGGAAGCAGGGAATAATAATCTAAGACTGTAAACATGAGCTAGATCTGACACCCTTGTATTTGTCCTGAAGGACAATGAGTAACATATTCCTTTTCTCTGCCAGAATACAAAAACCCTTTGCCGAAAATACATCCTCGGGGTAGTGCTACTGGGTATTAACCATTGAAGCCCTGCGGGGAGACTGTTTTCCAGGCAAATCGCCTCAGAAACACTTTCCATTTTAGCTTTCGATGTGTGCGCACTGACCTCTCCACCACGGGTTCACCGTCCAAGTTCCCTGGAAATTCTGCTCACTGGGGCAGTGGGAAACAAGCCATGCATGAACGCAATTGCTCCCTCAACTGAATAAAACTGTGGTGGCTCGTAATTGATAACATATGGAAGTTCAACTGGGAAAAAAGAAAAAACGGGAGGGAGAATTCTCATTACACCACCTCCTAGAATGCTTAGTTTAGCATGTTTTGCTTTCTTAAGAGTCAATAAGTTTGAAGCTTTCGAGGATTTCTGGGCATACATAATCTTTTCCGGTCCTTTCCTCCTTTTTATAAGAGATGGAGAACCGCAGCCAGGTGAGTTATTTATTTGCCTCACAAACCCAGCTCCCGGCGGACAGGTGCTCCAAACTTTTCAGTCGCATCACTTCCCTCTCTTGAGTTCTAGGCCATTGTAAGGACTTGAGCTACTGAGCATTTTATTTTGGTGGAAAACGTTCAGACATTCATTTATTAACTTCATGGGCATGTGGTTTTTCACTAATGCTTTCCCTGTGTCCTCCCGGTGAGCTGACAGCTGCACATGGTTTAGGAATGTGTGGCTAAGGCCTGCGGCTGCAGGAAAAGCACTCCACTTAGTCTGGACAAAGGCTTGGTGTGTTTTCTCCGTGTTTCAGATTTCTCAGAGCATCTCAGTGTTCAAGCATCTGATCTGAACCAAACCCACTTCCCTGAAGACCCCTTGCTCTGTGTTTATGGACTTATTCCCATCTGCTGAGAATTCTTTTGGTTAAAAAAAAAAAAAATCTATGAATGGAGATCTGGATCGCATTTTAGGTTCCCAAATGTTTTCAGGTTTAATTCCCCACCTAATACCTTTTAAAAGCAGTTTAATGGTTGAGATGGAATTTTGTGCATTCTGCTATGTTAATATGTATGCACATGTTGGATTTCTTAAGAAATTTATTCCAGACAAATGTGCTGGGGGTCAAATTACACTATGGTTATTTCTAAAACTTAAATCCTGGTGATTTGTTTGGGTCTGTTCAGGGGAATATCAAATGCTATGCAGACCAGCAGATTGCAAGGCTGATTTCAAGCTCAAAGGGTAATGTAAAGGATCTTCTTTCCTTGAGCATGTATTTGCTCTTAACACTATTTTCCTTTTGATTGGATTGCTTTTTCACACATTCAGGTTTAGAGGGGAAGGAAGAAAAGAAAAGAAAAATAGAGAGCAAGCATCTTGCCGGCGAGAAGGCAACGCAGCTGCTGCTGAGGCTGCTTAACGTTCCTCTTTTTGCCGACCCGCAGATGCCCACTAGATCACCTTCCTAGAGACGGGCACTCATCCTCGCCTGTGTAGCGCCAGGCCCTAGTTAACTCTGTGGCAAGTACTGGATATAGGTGCTTAATGTTTGCTGAATGGATGTCAGGTAGAGAGAACTAGGAGCACTTTAGGATTCTTAATCTGTGGGGAGAAACTAGAAAGGCTTAGTGGGGTGGCTTCCCATCAGTTACGTCCTGTCCCTTCGTAGGCTCCCCACACACATGTGCTGTGGCTCTCCTCCTTCACCGTCTCCATCTCACCTCTCTTCCCCGAGTTGCCATGATGAACCAAGCATCTCTAGGCCCAAGACAGAATAGATGCTCACAGCCACAAGGAGGCTGGCTCCTTGATAGAGAATAGATCCAATAGGCTAAATAGATCAGATGTATAAAATGTTAGTTGATGGTATGCACTTAGGGGAAAAAAGATAAACAGGGAGGAGAGAGAGGGAGTGGCCTGCTCAGGGAATCATTCGAGAAAAACTGAAGGAAGTGATGGACGAGCCCTGCAGATACCTTGGAAAAGCAATCTGGGCTAGAGACAGATCAAATAAACCACAGGAAGACCCACAGGACTGGTGAGGGATGGGCTCGCCAGGTAAGACCTGTTGGCTATTTAGTAATAAGTGTCTAAGGGGGGGAAAAAAAAAGAATGTACTATAATCGGATTTAGAGGAAATTTCAGGTTAAATGGAAGTAAGCATGTTCTGTCGGATTTTCATTGGAGCCTTTACTCTCCGAGAGGCAGTTTTAGTGAAAAGTGTTCCCTAAGTATTTGAGTCAGGAGGCATTTTTGCAGGGAACTCAAGTCCTCGGTTCTCCGAAGGTCCCAGAAGTAAGCTGAGGGGCTGGGGAGGGGATGGCAGTGGAGGCTGACTCTCTGGCTCACCCTCTTCGGTAACTATGTCCCAAATGCATCCTACCTGAGCTCACAACACAGAAATATCCAGGGAAGAGAAAAGTCAAGTAAGCTGCTGTGTCAGAGGACAGAAACGTTATACACATATTATACTTTCCTGAGATACATTATTTATTTAGCTAATCCAACTATTAAATACCACCAATTGCTACCATTCACTAGTCTTATTTCTAAGTAGTAACATGTAACGGAAAAGTAAATAATATAGAATCATGTGTGATTTCAAATAAATACATGGTTTTCATATCTTAAGGTAATAGCACACATGTCTACCATATAAGCAAATAGATACATATGTGGTATGCATATATTATCTATATATACATATATGACATACATGTGTACACATGTTGTCATTCTGCCATGGCTGTGTCCTGGGTGGTCTCTCTGAAAAGCTGGTCCCCTTAACCAAGTTAACAGTTCAGTTTTCCTGGGGAGTTGGAGACAGCATCAGCCACCAACCCCACCTGGGGAACAAAGACAACAGAAACAAATAAAACAGTGCAGACCAGCAGACACTCCCCAGGTGGCGTCTCCCAGAGCCAAACAAATCAGGAACCTAGACTGGAACCAACCACAGAGGCTGAGGAATTTCCGAGAACTTGAAGCTCCAGTCTCTGCCTCCCAGTAACAAGAACTCACATCTGCTGTCTGCTCCAGAGGGGAGCCGGGAACTCCTTTCCCACTGCTCGCCGCTCTCCACCCGCTGCTGGAAGGCAGCCAGCTAGAGGGGGAGAACTGGCTTGGGGATTTGAGAATTTGACTCCCATTTTCTTCTCTTCCTGCGATGAACCTTCAGCAGCTCCCTGTAATTCCCTGAGCCTCAGTTTTATCAAGTGACATGGAGATGCTGTTGCCTCCTCCTAAATGGTGTGGGTCAATTCTTTTGTGAGGATTTCATGTGTGTGTACAGTGGCACACTGTGGGGCCTTATAATCCCCTTCTCCTCACTACATCCTTTGCTTTCACAAGGGTAATTTCAGTTGCTCAGCAGAATGAATGGTCACCATAAAGGAGGCCTGAGCCTCAGAAAATTATTTACTGGCTGGGCACGGTGGCTCACGCCTGTAATCCCAGCACTTCGGGAGTTCAAGGCAGGTGGATCACTTGAGGTCAGGTGTTCAAGACCAGCCTGGCCAACAGGGTGAAACCCTGTCTCTACTAAAAAATACAAAAAATTAGCCGGGTGTGGTGGCACGCACCTGTGATCCCAGCTACTCAGGAGGCTGTGGCAGGAGAATCGCTGAAACCTGGGAGGTAGAGGTTTCAGTGAGCTGAGATCTCGCCATTGCATACCAGCCTGGGCAACAGAACGAGACTCCATCTCAAATGTGTGTATATATATGTGTGTGTATATATATATATATATATATATATATATATATATATATATATACATATACATATACATATATATTTGCCACAGTAAAACTTCCTTAATTTTTTTATAGGTAAAAATTTTGATTTTATAAATAAAAATCCATATTTTTATTTAAATAGGAATTCCTGCAGTTCCTGTGTGTCCTGGGTTTTGTGGAGCACAAACAGAAGTCAAACAAGTGAGTAGAGAAGCAAGGACTCAACTCCCATTGCCTGGAGCTCCTTTCCCCTTCTTCTCCCCAGTTTCAGTTCAAATCCTAGGAAAACCAAATCACATTATCTCCTCTGCAAGCCTTCCTGTTACTGCCGTACCTCACATGAAGCAACCTCCTTCCTGAATATGCTTATGATAATTATTCATTGTACAGAACACTTGGTAATAAATCACATACAGCATGGTGGCATGTTCTCCATGCTAAAAAAAAAAATTGTTTTTTAATTGTTGTCGAAAATTGTTTGAATTTTACATTATTCTATTTTACTTTCCCACTGAGAACGTAGTGAGAAAGCCCACCCGTCTAAATATTCACACTGTGACTTCATCTGGGAAAACCCACTTTGCTTACATACTGCCCAGCATTCTCTTTAACATGAATTTACTTTAAGACTTTCTATTTTTAACCTACAAACATTAACTATAGTTGTAAAAATCACTTTGTTTCAAATGGGGTGTAGAGATGTACAGACATGTGCAGTTAATTAAAACCTAGATAGACCATCCATGCTCTACATTGCACATTCCTGTCCCTTTCATTGTGGAAGTCTACAGTCCAACACTGTTTAAAGCCACTACAGTTTTCATTGTGCATCATGTTTACAGGAATGAGAACACTAGGGAACTTAATGAAGGGAGGGAGCGAGAGGGGCAGGGAACCCAGAAGTTTCCCTAAGTGGTTGTATTCTGAACCCACCAGCTAAGTATATCTATTCACAGTAATTCAGGACTCAGTTGTGTGTTAGCTTCAGCAGTCATAACAGAATATCATAGGCTGGGTGGCTTACACAACAGATACCTTTCTCATAGCTCTGGAGGCTAGAAGTCTGAGATCAAGGTGCTGGCATGGTCGGGTCTAGGTGAGGGCGCTTTTCCTGGCTTGCAGATGGTCACCTTCTTGTTATGCCCTCACGTGTGTCTTGTATCTTTTCCTCTTTTTTTTTTTTTTTCTTTTTTTGTGGGGTGGAGGGATGGAGTCTTGCTCTGTAGCCCAGGCTGGAATGCAAGGGTGGGGTCTCAGCTCACTGCAACCTCAGCCTCCTGGGTTCAAGCGATTCTCCTGCCTCACCTTCCCGAGTAGCTGGAACTACACGTGCCTGCCACCAAACCCGGCTAATTTTTGTATTTTTAGTAGAGATGGGGTTTCACCGTGTTGGCCAGGCTGGTCTCGAACTCCCGATCACGTGATCTGCCCACCTTGGCCTCTCAAAGTGCTAGGATTACAGATGTGAACCACTGGACCCAGCCTCTTTTCCTCTTTTTATAAGGACACTAATCTCATCATTAGTGACCCACCTCCTGAGTCCTCTAACCCTCATTAGCTCCCAAGGCTCTGTCTCCAAACACCATCACATTGGGGGTATTCAACATACGAATTTCAGGAGGATTCGTATCAACAGCAAATATTCAGTTGATAGCAGTAAGTTTGCTGGAAAACAGGCCAAAAGTGGAGACTAAGTAAAAACAATCTTATTTGCAGGGTGTGTCTAAAGTCATTTTCATGTACGTCTCCCACCCCAGGCCCAGAAAGGCTGAGGAGCTTCGAGATCATCCTATGTCAAACCGGATTAAACGATGTTCTAGATGCTGTTGGAAAGTGAACACGTTAAAAGATTTTAGATGTTAAAACCAAAAGAGTTTGAAGATGTTCTGTGTAAATGTTTCTAACCAGATGTGCATGTGTGTGTGTGCTGTGTGTGCATATTTTCATACTTTTATAAGAGATATTGTACTCTAGAATTTAGGGGTTTGAAAGTGTGGCTTGAGAAGACAGGACTTTGCTGTGTGGGTCTTGTTTGCTGCTTCTTACTCTACCAAAGCTGGTATTTTAAGCACACTGATTTCATTACCTCCTGAGACCTTGCAGATAAAGTAGATATCCCTATAGATAAAAATACAAGGTTGGATCCAGACCACACAGAAGCCCATGGCAGCTGCAGACACCCTCACTGGACCGCTCCCTGCACACCAGTCAGTCACAGGCCAGCAGAAACAATGGGCCTGTCTCTCCAAAGAGCACGCCATGTAGAGCACAGCTTGTTAAAACTCTACCGACAGTGACCTCTGCATGAGGTGGCATTTCTTTTAAATGACAACAGTTTGTCAATTTGGTAGAGGAGAGTATGTTCCCTGAGATGCATAGCTAACAAGATGACAATCTCAGGTGCTTTCCGTAGAACAAAGGACAAAGTCTGTGTTCTTAGGATAAGATGGTTAAAGGAGTGAGCAGGGACATCCGCCCGGGAAATTTAGGGGCAGAAATAGGGGGAGGAGGCAAACCAAGAACGATTCCTGAATTTTAAAAAAACTCTAAGGAGTTCAAGTAACTAAGGATCCTAACCTAGATTGTTGTTTTTGGCTTTGCATTTTGATTCACAAGTACTCAGAAGTATGTTAACCTCTAACAAAATGAATATCTAAATATTTTATCAAGCAGAGAGTCATCGGTTAGGCCTGATTGCTTTAAGCGTGACCACACTCAGTGGAGACTCACAAGGGAAGCGTCTATCTGTGGAGAACAGCAGGCTCCCCTTCCCAGCTCTGCTCACAAAGCCCGTAAAAGGGAGGCACAGACGGGGGACCAGCATGCGAACATCCTCTTCTCGTGAGCTGTTTTAGTTCCACTTCCTATGAGGAAACTATAAGCTACCTATTGTCAACCACATTAATTTCACATATTCCTCTGGGTCCTCAGAAATGAGGCATGTTGATTTCGCCTATACAGGACCCATCACCCTCTTCTGTACACAACACCACTCATTTCCTTGAGGTACTGAGGCTTCCTGTTACCACTTCTTCCTGCCAGTGGCTGAGGGTGTTCCAGGGACTCAGAAACGGCCAGTTATAGAGTGTGCCGTCTCCCAGGCCACCCACCCCATCTGTGGTTCTCCCAGGAGAAGTAGGGGAGAGGCTGTGGCTGAACAAGCCAGGGGAGATAGTCCTGGAGCGACTGGGGCCACCACATGCAATGAGGCTGAGCAGGGACTCTTCAGTCATTCCATCTGGCTTGCAGTTATGTAAGCAAAAAAGAAAGAAAAAAATATCCTCCTCTTTTATTAGTCAGTTTGAATTGGGTTTTCTGTTGTTTTCAACAAAAAGTGTTTGAACTAAAAGGCACTATGTATGATGTCTTTTGGATAATTTTCTGGGTTAAAGACAGTGAATCATTTACGTAGGACTTGAGCCAGCTTCTCAGATTCATGTGCTCCTTGGAAACTTTGTTCAAATGAAGACTTCCTGAGAGCATCACAGCAGGGCCAGGGGTTCGGATCAGCAGATCTGGTAGGAAAGATCTGGGCCAAAGGTCCTGGCCTCAGGCCAAAGACCCCAATGAGATACCCCAAGTCAGGGGGCTACGTTGGCCAGCAAGGAACTGCCCTCTATAAACTATGGACACTTTATACATTTATTTATAATATTTTTATTATACAAGAGACCCATAGTAGGATTTTAAAAACTGGGAAAAAAATCTGGTAAGTTAAAAGAAAATATATAATTTCTCTATAATCCTCCTTATACATGTAGGTAAAGATGGTACTAATTCTTGTCTATCCTTTCATTGCACTATAAAATCACAGGCAGGGCTGTGTCTTCATCACTATATGAATTTCAAGACCTAGCACTCTCCCTGCCTTATAGCAAGCATAATAATCAACACAAATAGTGAGTAAATGACTGAACGAATTTGAACCTAAGGCATCAAAGCTTGGCTGCATGGTGACTTTCCCTACCCCTTGTCCTGGGACCACAGAATGTCCTTGGTGTACAAACTTGAGCCTGGGGAGCCCACAGAACTGAAGTGGGATACGTATCCCTCTGAATGAAGCATCCTCCTATTTAGAAATTGGATCCATTTTTGAAAGCTGGTTTAGAAATTGGATCCAACAAAAGATGAGTGATCAAATTTTATTTTTATTTTAGAATAAGGCATAATTATAGAATAAATGATACATTGATCATTCTCAAGCAGTTTTTTCAAAAATGTGTCTTGGGAACCATTCTGAAAACAGAGCCAGAATATTTTAAGAAATAACACCTCTGCGAGAATATCATCTCCCATAATAACTACTCTGAGGGGAAGCCTCATTTAGATATATGAGTTTCAGCAAGTTTATTGAAAAGCATATGTCTTTATAGTAAAACTATACAACTGTAATCACTTTAGAAACCCTGGTCATCTTAGTGTGGGAACACGTAAAGTGTTTGTATTTGGGTATGGTCCCTGTACTGCCATGTTAATTTATTGTCTAAAAGAACATCGGTAGTACATATCTAATCAATTTGCAGTTTATCTTGTCTCTGACTTATACAGTCTCAAGTGTTGATGAGACTGTGAGGAATAATTTTCAGATATCTACTTTTATGAAAAACCCAACAATAATTAGCAGCAATTAGAAATTAGCTTTTTCTTTAATTTTTGTATTTTCTGGCCTTTAAAAATCATTATCTGAGCCTAAGTTTGAGCTCTGGCTCTTAAAATTCTTTTTTTTTTTTTTTTATTTGAGACAGAGCGATTCACCTCCATCACCCTGGGAGGAGTGCAGAGGTCTGATGTCAGCTCACTGCAACCTCTGCCCCCCAGATTTAAGTGATTCTCCTGCCTCAGCCTCCTGAGTAGCTGGGATTACAAGAACCTGCCGCCACACCCAACTAATTTTTTTTGTATTTTTAGTAGAAACAGTGTTTTACCATGTTGGTAGGCTGATCTCGAACTCCTGAGCTCAGGTGATCTGTCCACCTCAGCCTCCCAAAGTTCTGGGATTACAGGCCCCATACCAGCCTTAAAATTCTTTCTTGAAAGCAAGGCAGAGTTCAAACACATATTCCTTTTCTTTCTGTATGTGATGTAAAGCTACATCAAATAGCCACTTTAATGAATATTTCGTTAAAGTAAAATATGTAATGCTGTGTTATATATATTAATAACATTCTACATTAGGCCATACTATATTATCTCAATAGCTGGTATGTTGCTACACTACTAACAATCACAAAAATATGCCCTGTCTCTAAATGAGAAAAAAAAAAAAACATAAAATAATAATGGGAAGCCACCTTTAGTGCCCATATCTTGTGAGTTAGGCAAAAGTACACACTTAGCAACCTAGAGAAAAATAGAGGGAGAAACTGACCTTTCACCCGGCAAGGAAACCCAGGAAGGACTTGGCTGTGCATTCTCAATCTACTGTGTTACCTCAGAGCCTGAGTTCCCAGAGTGAAATCCATGAGATGCTGAAGTTTAAACAAGATGTCTCTAGGGAAACTTTTCTTTTTCTCCTTCCAAGGCATAAGCACATTTCTCTATTGGGGGCTATATGGATGAGAGGCCGCGGTGTCAAGCGGTGTTTCCTTTCAGAAAGTCCAAGCTGACCAACAGTGTTTTCTCCCTGGTGATAGCAATTCTGCGGCAGTGGCCTTCAGTTCTGCATGATAGCGGTGGAGGTGAGTGGCAGGAGGCGTGCTACAGGGAAGCCCTCTGTGACCAGGCACACTGAGTAAGAAAAGGGCCACCTGGTGGCCCCCCTCAAAGGCTTCATTCCTAGTTTCTGCGTGTGGAGGTCCCTTTGCCTGGAATGTGCTTTCCATCCCCAGCCCCCTCACTGTCAAATACCTGTTCCTTCCCGGAGTCTCGGATTAAACACTATTTATGGCAATTAAGCAGCCTTCCCTGACATCCCAGTCATATGATCCCATAGCACTTTGGGCAGATACGGTACACTTTTAATGATGTGCTTGTGTGTTGATTGTCTTATTTGTGGCATGAGACAGTAAGTTCCCCGAAGAGAGGAACTGTAGGGTCTGGCTGTCCATTGCAGACTCAGTGCTTCAGCACAGTTCCTGAGATGCAGCGGAGAGTTCATCATACATATTTGTTGAAGGAGTGAATGAACCATATAAATTCCTTGACGCAAAGTATTTGTGTGATTCACCCAAATCATCAGAGTTTGTTTTAGGGAACTAATGGATATGCAGGAATGATGGGGTTAGAATTCCACCATTTTGCCACGAACACAGCAATAATTGATTCGGGATGCTGAAGCTTATGGATGCATGTTTGATGAGAAACAGGGTTATTTACATGGCTTAAAGAATCCCTCCACAAAATACTTGTTCATTAGAAAGGGACAAATAGTAACCTTATGGCAGAGAAACCAGCTGGGCACCACAATAACCAATGGATCAAAGTTAACATCACCAGTGTCGGTACAAATCAACATTATGGGATCCTGAAGTGAGACACAAAAAAGGAGAGAGTATCACCTACGTAGAGTCTACGTGGAATGGGAATTGAGATGTTGAAAGAGCAGAGAGACTTTCACTTGGTTCTCATGACAACCCCAGTGACATAGGAACCCTGAGATATATGAAGGGCTTATTTCCATATTACAAATGAGGAAGCAGATTCAGTGAAATGAGGTAACTGAGCCAACAATCAATGCAAGAGTGTCAGAGCTGGACTTCTAACAGGGACTTCCAGCTCCAGCCTAAGCGTGCCCTCCACTTCCTGCTGCCCCTCCCAAGGTCTCAAACATACAAGAAATGTGAGTGTAATAACTCCACCAATGAGAGGTGGGCCCAGGGGTGAGCACAAGGAGAGAGTCTGCAGACTCAAGTTCCGGGCCCGTCTCCACCATCAACCAGCAGGCCATGGAGCAGTGGGGAGGGATCCTCTGCACCCCCGGCTCTGTATTGGTAATTGATGGAAGTTGGAATATACCTCTCTAAGCTTCCTACTGCTTCTGATTCTAGAAAGTAAATCTTTCTGTCTAGATTTTTATCACAACTGAAACCATTCAGTTTCAGTATGATCTGGAAACTGAATGGTTTTTAAGAGAAGTAATTTCTTTCAGAATCAGATGCTTTGGTGAAATGACTACAGTATCTTAGATTTGAGACAGATAGAAAGAAGGGAGAAATCATATCTCATTAGTAGAATACCTTTCAAGTATAATAGCAAGTGAAGGAAAACTCCCGGCTCCCCACCCTCCACCCAATCACATACACAACAGGTCAAAATCTATCATTTATTCATGCTTGTATTTAATCATTTCTTCGAACCATAATTTCTAAAAAGTAATCTAGGAGTTAGAAACCTGAGTCTTAACTGGCTGAACTAAACAACAAAATGACACTGCAGTGATCCTGAAAAGAGAGTTATTGTTTAATTACCTTCATTCTATGAAAATTTAATGAACGCCCACTATGTGCAAGGTATTATTCTCTAGGATATCATAAGGTTTTATGTAGGACATGAACCAGGGAGGATAAAGCATTGGTAGAAGGTAGGATAGAAGGTAGGGGACCCCATAAGCAAACACAAGGGGTGTGACATGCAAATTATACAAAGAACCTCTAGTCATTCAGTCTCATTTCCTGTCAGGGAGTGTGGATGCCAGTGGAGGATAAATATGGGGAGGGTAGCCTAAGCTTAGAATTTCTTGTCTTCCTTGTTCAAGCTCTTGTCTTAAAGAAAGACCTGGAACCAACCCAAATGCCCAACGATGATAGACTGGATAAGGAAAATGTGGTACATATACACCATGGAATATTACGCAGCCATCAAAAACGATGAGTTCACGTCCTTTGTAGGGACATGGATGAACCTGGAAACCATCATTCTCAGCAAACTGACACGAGCAGAAAATCAAACAACGTATATTCTCACTCATAGGCGGGTGTTGAACAATGAGAACACATGGACACAGGGAGGGGAGCACTACACACTGGGGTCCGTTGGGGGGAAATGGGGGAGGGATGGGGGTGGGGAGGTGGGGAGAGATAGCATGGGGAGAAATGACAGATACAGGTGAGGGGATGGAAGACAGCAAACCACACTGCCATGTGTGTACCTATGCAACAATCTTGCATGTTCTTCACATGTACCCCAAAACCTAAAATGCAATTTAAAAAAAAAAAGAAAAAAAAAGAAGACTGAAAAAAAAAAAAGATGATGAAATTTTTTAGCAGAAGCTTCATGCTTTAAGGGATGTTTTGGTTGTTTCTTTCTTTGTTTGTTTAAAGGATACTGGCTGAAAAAGCTTTGGGATATTTAGGAGTTTCCTATCAAGAGTAATATAGGCATCTAGGAGAGCACTAGAGCCCTGGCCATGGCACTAGAAATGTAAACCTCTCATTGAAGTGGATCCTTGAAGCACAGTGATTCGGAAGGACCTCAGCAGATTCTCCTTCTGCTGGCTCTTGGACACCTTGTTCTGGACCTGAACCTCCTGTTTCTTGAAGGTCTTAGGATCGTACTCTGATGTGGTTTGAATGTTTGTTCCCTCCAAATCTCATGTCGAAATTTGATCCCCAGTGTTGAAGATGGGACCTAGTGGAAGGTGTTTAGGTCATGGGGTGGATTCCTCATGAATAGATTAGTGCCCTCTCTCAGGGGTGAGTGAGTTCTCACTCTTTTAGTTCCCATAAGTTCTGGTTGTTAAAAAGAGCCTGGTGCCTTCTCCCTCTCTCTTGCTCCCTCTCTTGCCATGTGATGCTGGCTCCTCTTTGCCTTCTGCCATGAGTGGAAGCTTCCTGAAGCTCTCACCAGAAGCAGATGCTGGCCCAATGCTTCCTATACAGCCTGCAGAACTGTGAGCCAAGTAAACCTCTTTTCTTTACACATTACTCAACCTCAGGTATTTCTTTATAACAACACAAAATGAACGAAGACACACCCTTGCCCATGTTAATTAGGAAGAACTGATGCTAACATCACTGCTGGGAAGATGCACTTAGGTCACGCATGAGCTACTTTAGACCCATAAATACTCGACACTTGAGCAATAGCTCTTGTCTGGATTCTCAAGGAATTTATGGAGAGTCCTGGGAGCCTCTGAGAAGCTATCCACACCATAACATATCTGGTATAGACCAACTTCCTTCCTTGGTGGTTCATGGTGCTGTGCTGGAAAGATGCCAAGGTTTGATGCATTCTCAGAAGTCCCCTCAACCACAGGCCAGAGACTTTCTTGGAGTTTGTGCAACCCAAGACTCCAACATACTTTCACCCACAGCAGCTTCTGTTGTGCTCCTACTGGAAGCATAGACTGTGGAAAAAGAGCAAGAGACAAATGTCTCAGAGAAAACCACCAGCAAAACAAATGATGGTTCTCCCCAGGCTGTGAGAGACTCTCAGAAGGTCATGCCGGCTTCTCAGCATGCTTCAGTTGGCAAGAGTTTTTACTCAGACTGTATGATGAGCTTAAATCCACAAAACCTACAGCTGAGCTACTTAAAGGTAAAACTGTGAACAGGTGCTGGTCTACAAATTGTAGTTCCAGTTCACAGAGATAAGTATGGAAACAATGACATTTAGAAACTTTTATGGCTGTTTGACATGACTACAACATTCAAGCATACGATCAATGAATTTGTCTCACTGAACATGGTAGAGGTGAAAAATACTGGTCTGCAACAGCTTAGAAACAAAAATGACGACAAACAAAACAGCAAACTGATCCTTCAACCACAGCTGGTTGTAACAGCAGTGCTGTAGAGAGCATGAGGTGGAACTGGATTTTGGTGGTTTCTTCTCAGCATGCTTTGAGTGCTAGCCACGTTCCTACAGCTGGGGAAGAAGGGCTGCATATCATCCTTAAGGAGCTCACAGTTCACCTGAGAAGAGAGACAGCCCAACCAAGTCATATAACCCAATTAGATAGATGCTAGAATAGAGCTTACTCTAGGTGCCCCCACAACATCGAAAATAAGTCTGCTCTTCCTTGACCATTTGGGATGTCTGCTGACAATGATGACAGCATCCATTTATCAAGCATTTACATTGTACCAGACTCTGAATTAACCAATTTACATATACTATCTGTTTAATCCCCATAAGATCTCCTTGACTAGGTACCTTATTGTCATTTTCCATTTTTACTTGTATAAATCAGGGCTCAGAGAGGATAAAAGAACTTGTCCAAGATCATAGGTTTAATGCATGGAAAAGCCAGAATTTACAGATCACCTTAATTCATAGTGTAAATTCTTAACCCCTACCTATGCTGCCTTTAATCTGCCATGTTGTACTTGCTTGTTCACTGTGGGGAAAAAGACTGAATTCATTGCCTCTTTAGCAGCTTACAAAAGGTTGGCACGTAGTAGGTGCTTGCGATAAAGCAGATGATAGTTCAGCTGGTATTTACTGTCTCCACCTCAACCAGACTCCAAGAAAGGAGAATGTGCCCCCTCATTATTGATCGTGAATGTGGCCACGTGACTTGTTGGATTAATGTGACTCGTTAGAATGAAGGCAGCAGAGCTGATTCACCAGCTCTGACACTCTGTGTTTCTACTTGCCCTTCCTGTGCTTCTGCTAGAGCCACTGGGTATCCAGTATCTAAGGCAGATGAGATGCACATGGTGCAGATCTGGGCCCATTCACTTTGCAGTTGAGAACCAAGCTTGGCAAAGCCAGCCTTGGTCAGCCAACACCCACCTAACTGGCAGACATATGAATAAGAAATACATCTTTATTGTTATATGTCACTGAGGGTTTATAATTGTAATTGGGTTTTTAATTTTTTTTTTTTTGCAGCCATACCTACTAGCAAAATGTTCAATAAATATTTGTTGAATAATGAATCTCATGCCATAGGAGCATATAAAAAGGTACCTGACTCAGTGCAAGGGGAAAGAAAGGAGGCTTTGTAGAGGAACACCTTGAGTAAGATATTTATCCAAATTTTTCATAAATCAGTTTCCAATGGTCAACCTAGTGCCTAATACCTAGTAGAGGACTAATATCAACTACATGAATGGATAGGAAATGTATTAGATTAACATAAAGTTATATATATGAGCTAGATAATACTTTTTAATCGAAAAGGCTAAAGCTATTAACACTAAAATTAACAACTGAAATGCGTTAGTATCCCTCATACTTTATAATGAATCAGTGTCTTGATCTGAAATGCATATAGCCATTCCTTCACCCCTGGACACCCACTCATCTCACATAAAGCTGATGCTTAAAATACAGTCCTTCTTTTCTCTCTTAAAATATGGATATTTACTCAGTACCTACATTTCTCCTTTGCTGCCAGGGCTCAAAGCAGAGGTGACAAAATGCCTGAGAAAGACAACTTGCCTAAACTGCTAATATGAAGGAAAGCCAGAGGTACCAGCAAACTTCCAAGAAAGGCTGCTGTCAAAAGACTCTAGCTGGATTTTTGCAGATGCAAGGGGTTTAAATAAACATGCAAACTTCTGTGTGCTTATCAAGACTGAACCTCTGAACCAGTCACAGTCAGAAAGATCTAAAGCAAAAGAATGAGAAATCTCATGAATAAAGATCACATTTAACTGTAAATGCCCCCCTTGCTCCTAGTGGCTTCCCACAGAAGGAGAACAGACAATATTTTGAACAAATTGGTGAAAACCATCAGCATACATAGGTTATACCTAAAAGTAAATAGCATTCATGTTCCCTAAACAGACCCAAATCTAACATCAAAATGCAATAGACTCGTGTATTGTAGCATATCTAGAGGTCTAAATGCTTTTCTTTTTTTCCAAGGAATATATTTCTATTCAATTTCCATGAATGTTTGATATACACATATTCATGGATTTTCAATTTGTCTGCTGCGTAAGCAGATGGCTAATAATATAAAAACATGGAACTTATTAAACATCTAAATCCCAGGCCATTTGATTCATCTTGAATACCAAATTGAATATTGGAATGTCTTGAGTTAAAGTGCCTAATTCTTACCACGTTGATGAGAGTCTTAAATTCTGTACACAGATTAATTAATGAAATCACAAATCATGGAAGAGTTGAGAAATAAGGCATGAGAGGGCCTTTTAAAAAATAATTTACTTCTGAAGATGGAAATTAAAAAATGTTATGCCATTCCTCCACCATGATTATTTTTATAACACACATTACAAAGGAAACTTGTTTTCCTCTATACTGCTACAAATGTTCTTTTATCCTATATTAAAACGAGTTTACCTAGTAGTTCCAAAAATCAGTAAATGTGTACAAGTTTAATTGGCTTTAACTCCTCTTCTCGGTAATATTCTGTTCTCTCTTTTCTTCTACCTCCTGACCAATCCATTTACTCCTTTGACTTTGAAGTTTGACAATGGCAATGGCAATTAGCTAATCTTCCATTATATTCAATGACGTCATGATAGGACAGAAGGAACAAGCCTGTGTCCCTGTGGGAAGCCTGAAAGGCTGTGATCCTACTCTTGGCTGGCTCCTGCTCCTGCTGCTCCCTTAGGTAACTGCTCCCACCACTGAGGACTTGGTTGTTTCCATGACCCCTAGTGTCTCATGCAGCAGAGATGTGGTCATGCCTATCATTGTGGAATTCAGATATCGATTCCCTGAAGTTTAAAGCATCACCAAACAAGCGCTTTTTCTAGAAGGGCCCATATATCCTCCAGCTACGCCATCTTGTCTGTCTGTCCAGAGCTACACTTTTCTGACGCATGGCCTACATTCCCTGCGGGTGCTTTCTCCTGTTTCTTTCACTTCTCATTTTGCTACAATCAAGCCTCTGTCACCTCTGGTCATTGAAACTACATTTGTCAAGGTGACTAATGCCCTTCGTGTTGCCATAAACCATGGGCATTTCTCAGCTCTCAACTTCCCTCGATCTGCAGCAGCATCCAGCATCAAGCACTTCCTCTTTGGGCTCAACTTCCTCCCTGCTTGCATTGTCTGACGCCACAATCTTGTGTCCCTTCTGCTCTGCTGGCTGCTCTTTCTCAGCTTCCTTTGCACTCTTTTGCCAACCTCTAAAAACAGAGGAGAGCCAGAGAGCTTGCATTGGAGTGCATTTTTCTGCTCTGCTTTATTTTTTCTACGTTCTCATTAAGTCTCATCTGTATGCTGATGACTTACAGGTTTGTTTCTTTGGCTCCAGCGTCTCACTTGAGTTGCAGACATATAAAACCCTCTCTCTGCTTGTTATCTCAACTTGCCTAACTTAAAACCAAAATTAAATAAACAAGCAATGGCAGCAAACACCAAATTCTTGATTTAATTTCTCAACGTATACCATCCCCTTGCCATCTTCCCTGTATCACTGATTGGCATTGCCATTCCCCTTTCAATCAAGTCCAATTTAGGGAGCTATCCATTTCTTTTTTTCACTATCCTTACATCAAATTGCTAAGTAAATTCTATTAGCTTTACCCTCAAAATGTATAACAAATCTGTTTACTTCCCTTCACCTGCATAGCTTATCACCCTTGTGTTAGATATCGTCTGACACCAAGAATCTTGCACCAGAATAGTGGTTCTCAAAGTGTGGTCCCTGGATCCATAGCATTAGCAGCGCCTGGGAAATAGTATGAAATACAAATCCTGAAATATTGGATCAGAAACTCTGCAGATAGAGGCCAGCAATTTGTGTTTTAACAAGCCCTCCTGTGATTTTGATGCATTTGCAAAGACTAACATGTCTTCTGCTTCATTTTTGCTTCAGATCACACTCTCTTGCAAATGAAAACTTTCCAATGGGCTGGGCGTGATGGCTCATGCCTGTAATCCCAGCAGTTTGGGAGGCTGAGGCGGGCGGATCGCTTGAAGACAAGTTTGAGAAACCCTGCCTCTACTAAAAACAAAAACTAGCTGGGTGTGATGGCACCAACCTGTAGTCCCAGCTACTCGGGAGGCTGAGGCAGAAGAATTGCTTGAGCCTGGGAGGTAGAGGTTGCAGTGAGCCGAGATCGTGCCACTGCACTGCACTCTAGCCTGGGCGACAGAGCAAGACCCTGTATCAGAAAACAACAACAACAACAACAAATGAAAGAAAGAAAGAAAACCTCATTCATTACTCTATTGCCAATGCCCAGAACAGTACCAGACACATACCATGAATCAGGGCGTGAAAAGCTGCATTAAATACAGAATAATTGTGTATACTCCACAGGGCTCAAATTGCTTCTCCTCCACAAGAGACACACAGGCCTGTGACTGGCTGTCCACCCAAAATGTGATAATTTATTGGGACTCACAGTGGCCTCTGCTGCCGCAGTTCAGGAACCAGTTGACCGTAGTTAAGTCTTCAATTAATGGTGGCTGGTAATTGTGATTTGATAGGGCAAGATTCAACCTTACGCATCTTTTATCTAATGTTCTTCACTTTTTGAGCATGTATTATTTTAAGTGAACTTTAGAATTCTTTTCCACTTTCCAAAAATCTCTGACTGGGCTCTCCAGAATTTCTTTACATTTATAGATCAGTTTTGAATTTAATGTGGGCAGTAGAGGAGAAGGTCTGTATTTCGACATGCAAAAGGGATAAAGGTAATCTTGGAATGATTTCCCACTGGCTTACTTAATACCTGACGTACTTAAATACCTCCTAATAGGTTCCCTCGCAAGCATTTTAAAATTTACAATTTTCAAATATTTAGTGGGAAAAAAACCCACAAGTTTTCCCAAATGGCTTGTGAGATTTTCTCATAGGAAGAACTCCAAGAAGAACATGTAATAATAGTCTACATTTCCATAAAAAGTATCAGATATTTTGATGTGTTGGTTACATCTAAGCCTGGAAACTATGATCAGAAATGTGGTCTTTGGAGCTTTGTGTGAAAAACCAATTAGTTTCAAAATGATTCCTTTAAAATATTTCTTATATTTTGAGTGAGTTGTTTTTCTGGTGTGGCAGCTGTATTGACACGGCCTGGAATTCCTTTTCTAACAAAAGAATTAATTCACAATGTTTTCTTATTTAACAAAATAAATAAGATGTAAACAAAATATTTTCTTTTTTTTTTTGAAAGTTAGAGACTGAATATGTGGTAGATGAGAAAGTTTTAATAATACAGAGTTCTTGAAAAACATAAATTAGGTAGTTATAATTACAGAGATATGAAGATTCTCAGTTTTGCTTACTCTCTTGAGGAAGCTTACTTAACAAATTATTTAGTGAATTTATAAATGTTGTTAATTATATTGGCATCTAGAATAATTAATATTAAATTGCATTTGTCTGACATGTCCACATTAAGAACTACTGATGTTAATCTAAGATATTGACAAATTTATGCTATAAATATATATTTGATTTAATATATAGATTTAATTTAACATATATTTGATCTAATATATATAGATTTACTGTAATATATTTGGTTTTATTCAAAGAAAATCTACAAAACATTTTATTATGCAGGCTTTTATCCCTGTGACTCCTAAAGACTCTAGTAAAAAAATAAAAATATGAAATTATTTGATATTCACTTAACAGAAGACTCATATCAGAGCACTGCCTTTCCTTTTAATTAAGTTTCTATTGAGGCATATTATGCAGTAAAGTGCACCCGTCTTACTTGATGAGCTTTAATATATGTGTATAGCATGAATGAACTCGCCCCCTCTGACAGCTCAAATGACATTTCCAGTATTCCAGAAGGCTTCCTCATGCTCCTTCCAGCCAATATTCTCCCAGCCACATAACCACTATTTTTATTTCTATTACTATCTATTAGTTTTGCCTGCTCTTGAACCACATGTGGGTGGAACATTATGTGCCGTCACGCACTGCATAACATTTTGGTCAAGGGACCAAAAATATTGACGGTGGTCTTACAAGAAAATGATATCGTATTTGTACTGTTCTTTTTCTATGTTTAGATATATTTAGATACACAAACACTTACTATGGTGTCACAATTACCTACAGTATTCAGTATTGTAGCATGCTGTACAGAGTGTAGCTGAGGATAGGGGCCTGTACAATAGAGCCTAGGTGTGTAGTAGGCTACACTATCTAGATTTGTGTAAGGACACTTTCTGATATTCACATAATGATGAAATCACCTCAGGTCACCTTTCTCAGAACTTATCCAATGGCTAAGCCATGCATAACTATAAATGTAGTATGTATGTTTTCTTGACTAGCATCTTTCATTCAACACTGAAATTCATTCATGTTGTTGCATGTAGCACCATTCCATTTTCGTTTTTATAATCGAAACGAAACAGTAAATACTTAGAGACAGTTTACAGAAGAATAAAGAAATAGTTAAGGCTGAGCTCGGTGGCTCATATATGTAATCCCAGCGATTTGGGAGGCCGAGGTGGGTGGACCACGAGGTCAAGAGATCGAGACCATCCTGGCCAACATGGCGAAACCTCGTCTCTACTGAAAATATAAAAATTAGCTGGGAGTGGTGTTGTGCACCTGTAGTCCCAGCTACTTGGGAGGCTGAGGCAGAAGAACAGCTTGAACTGGGGGGGTAGAGGTCACAGTGAGCTGAGATCATGCTACTGCACTCCAGCCTGGTGACAGAACGAGACTCCATCTCATAAAAAGAAAAGAAAAAAGAAATAGTTAAAATTTGGTTTGTTGAGCATTAGGTCTGCATATACATTCAAGTTCTAGATCCCCAAATGAAAAATACTGGGGTGTCCTTTCTGTTCCCAAATTTCCCGTTTCCAGAATGGTCATGCTATGACCTTCCTAGGGATCTCAAGTCAGACAAGACCTGTCAAACTGGACATATAGTAAGTAAAAAAGGCTAACGGCACAGGGACTCACAGGACAGACAATGGAAGATGTTTCAGACTAGTTATTGAATGAGTATCTTGACTTTTGTCAAGGGAGCAATTCTCATTTCTATTGAAAATATGGTAACAGGTTAGAGTCTTAAATTATACAGGGAATGGTGCAAAGATACGGATGAGATGAATTTAATATCTATAGAATTGTGGAATCATATAAAAAGGGATTATGCTAGCTACTTCTTTGTAGGCTCTGGAAAAAAAATAGGAAATACGTACATCTTATAAACACATGAAAATGTTCAACTTACATAACAATAAACAGAAGCTGGGCATGTTGGTCCATGCCTGTAAAACTAGCACTTTGAGAGGCTGAAGCAGGCAGATTACTTGAGGTCAGGAGTTCAAGACCACCCTGGCCAACTTGGTGAAACCCTGACTCTACTAAAAATACAAAAAAGCAGGGCATGGTAGTGTGCACCTGTAATCCCAGCTACTCAGGAGGCTGAGGCAGGAAAATTACTTGAACCCGGGAGGCGGAGGTTGCAGTGAGCCAAGTTTGTGCCACTGCACTCCAGCCTGCCTAATGGAGTGAGATTCTATCTCAAAAGAGAGAGAGAGAGGAAAAAAAAGACAATAAACAGATATTAGAATAATAATAAAGAGAAATTTTAAGATTAAAATTTGCAAAAGTTAAAAATATACTAATATTTGTGCTGGCCAGAGTGTGGGAAATTAGCCCTCTAAAACACAGTTGGTTGGATATAAATCAGTGCTCCATTTCTTCATAATGGTTTGTCAATATGAATTCGGGACCTTAACATCTTCATACTCTAGTTAAGTAGTTTCATGTCCAGAAATGTATTTTATGAAAACAAAGCTAAAACAGTTCTATACAAACTTATCGCAAAATTATTTATAATAGAAAACATTTTAAAAATCCAAATATCCAAATAAGCAGAGAATAACTTAATGAATATCACATAATAATATGATGGAATATTATAGAACAATTAAAAAATATTTTTAAAGGAATGTTTAATGACAGGAGAAAATACTTATGAAATAATGCCAGGTGAAAAAGAAAGTAGTACAATTATAAGGAGCAAATTTCAAAAGTTGTGTTTTGTTTGACCCATGTAATGCTTTTAAAATGAAGTTTCCAGGGATCTTGACGCTCTGACTTTCTGCAGCCCATCATACTGGTCCCTCTACTGAGGACACTGTGCTGATTGCACCTGGTAAATGGGAAGTGGCAAGTAATCTGGGACCCTCGTGACACACAGGGAGTCAAAGAGTAACAGATAAACCTTGCAAACCAGGATTGGCCTGCTGCATTGTAAAGCTTTAAGGGATGTAATGGTCTGGACAAGCCAGATCATCCCTCCTATGATAAAGGTCAAGATAACACATCTTGTACCCCTGTGTTAACAAAAGACTGTGAGATCCACAGAGGGAGGAAAAGAGAAGACTTTATTAGGAGAAGCAACCTGCAGATCAAGGAACACAGCTTCTGGACAAAATCAAAAGTGCATGTTCCACAGAAGAAAGTGGAGAGCTGGTATGCGTTTCACAGAGTCAGCCTTACGTACATATGGAGCAGGATGGGGGGAAATCTATGAATATTCATGAGGGAAGTCAGTCAAGGGCACAGTGGGTAATCATATATGTTCACTTTGAGAGTTTTAGCATTAAAATTAGGTGGGCTTTGACTCTTTACAACAAAAGGTGAACTGAACAACACAAAGACAGTTTGTGCTGAAACTGGCTTGAGGCAGCTATTCATTAATAAAGAATGTCTCGGCCCAGCATGAGGGCTCACACTTGTAATCCCAGCACTTTGGGAGGCTGAGGCGGGCGGATCACGAGGTCAGGAGATCGAGACCATCCTGGTCAACATGGTGAAACCCTATCTCTACTAAAAATACAAAAAATTAGCTGGGCCTGGTGGCACATGCCTGTAATCCCAGCTACTCGTGAGGCTGAGGCAGTAGAATTGCTTGAACCCAGGCAGCAGAGATTGCAGGGAGCTGAGATTATGCCATTGCACTCCAGCTGGGCGACAGAGCAAGACTCTGTCTCAACAAAAACAAGAACAGCGTCTCTAAGACCAGCCCTTTTTCCAATCTGGGTTGTGGCAGGAATGGCAAGGTGGGGAAAGGGGATTGTGTTGGCTTGCTGGCATCTGATGGTTTATCAGGGTCAGGTGGGAAATTTTCCAGCTGTAGTTGTTTTGGCAATGCTTTTCAGGACCTGGCTTCTGCTTAATTACAAGAAAGAAACTTGCAGCAATTAATAACACCAGGATACATGACTAATCCTTCATCCTGCTACCAATGAGATTCTAGTTTATTCTTGGTATGTCTCATTTTGGCCACAGGGAGTCCATTTTGTCTGTCTGTTGGGGTATATCTTAATACCTGCCATGTCGATGCGGAGGCGAAGCGGACCACACTTGGGACCACTGCTCCAACCCATTCTGCAGACGACTTAGAAGTCTGCCTGTTTTGAGTGGGAGACCTCTGCTGTGGTCTATGCCCTGCCACTCAGGCTGAATGACCCAGGCCACCCAGTAGTGCTAAAGGATCCATTGTGTGGCAGTTCCCAATTCAAGAGTTCAGCCCAGAGCCTAAAGCTCTGGCACAAGGCTCTGCCTTCTACAGCAGAGAACCGTTTGAACAGCAGCTTCTGTGTGCTCCTGGGCCCTCAGAGAGATTCAGCATTTGACAGTGGGACGTCAAGTGACAGTGGCCCAGTCTTCCCAGCATGGGCTGGGATTTGTCACAGAGCAGGCCAAGAGCAATTCCTTGTGCTGTGGAAATGGAGCCAGAGGATCTTGCCAGAGTGGGACCAGAGAGCACAAGGAAGACAGACAGATAAGTGGGTTCCTTCCCTATCTATGGCCTCAGGGATGTGGAGAGGGGAAGAGAAAACTGAGGTGCCTCCTGGATAGCTCAACATATTTGTGTGAACTGAAAGGGGTCTGCAGCCACAGTAGAGTCAATTTTGACAAATGGCATCTTCCATGTAACCCACCTCTATCAAGACAAGCCATCTACTTTTAGGAAGTGACTTTGTATATAAACTTAGTGACAGGTATACAGACTAATCTCCCAAAAATTGTATGCTTCATAGGAAAATATCATTCTATAATGCAGTGTTAATTTTAAATTACTGTGTCTTTGTTATAGCCAGATTATTTAGCTGGAATTAGGGAACAAAACCTGTAATTTAGCTAGTAAACAATCACTAGAATTCTCAGGCCAATTTTTAATGAACTGTTAATATACGCTACATACACACATTGGCATATATGGAGAGTGTGTGTGTGTTTGTTCTTGGTAGTTTACTATATTTTTCAGGCTAAAAATTAATGTGCTTGTTATTAGATGCATAACACACTATTCATATGTATCTAAAATCTATCTATCTGTTAAATGTCAATCATCTTATTTGTTTTCTGGTGTATTTAGCTCTGCTAGTGAATGACTAACTTTTGGGTCATATAAGTTTTTGTCCTTAATCAGAGATATTCTGACTTTAGGTACTCATGAAGTTTAGTGACAGTTTGTTTGTGTTCAGTAACAGAAGGAATAGAATGGATTTGTGACTGGATTCCTTGGTATCTAATTTGAATTTTTCATTTACACAGCTGGTTTTGTTTGCGCTGAGGTATTATTGCAAAGGCGGATGGAAGAAGCACATGTGTTATACTAAGCTTGAAGCTCATTTAAACATTTTATCTTCAAAATCCTGAACTACAACTGACCCCTTCAAAGTTCAGGTTTATACTTACTCTTGGAATTATTAAAATTCCTGTTTTTATAAAGGAAGTCATAGAAAAAAATCACTGGGGATAAAATCTGTCTCCCAAAGTCTACTAATTATAAGTGACACTAAAATAATTGATTTAATTTTTCTTAACTGTAAAAAGATATGAGATAAATATACAAGTAAAACACTTCCAAATTTGCTAGTAATTCATTTGTTTAAAAAATAATTTATGTTTGATGCTACTTCCTTATTATCTAGACTCCTGATTCAGAAGTCAGGCAGAGAAGGTTTCTTGAATTTTGTTTTATCTTCTAATACTATGAGCCCTATGTTTGAATATTTAATTTTATGTTTTGGTGATGACTTTTTCTTTTATAGTATTATAAAGCTGCCAAAGAAGAAACTATAGTGATGGAACCATATAAAGATACATAAAATACATCATGGGAAGTAGCTTACATTAATCTTAAGACTAAAAGCTACTCCCAAGTGGGATATTCTGAAGCAACAAATCATCTCTTTGTGTATCATTTTTTGTTTTATTGTTTATTTGTCTTAGTTTTTGTATTGTTTTGTTTTTCTGAGAGAGGGTCTTGCTCTGTCATCCAGGCTGGAGTGCAGTGGTGCGAACACAGCTCACTGCAGCCCCGACCTCCCAGGCTAAAGTGATGCTCTTGCCTCAGCCTCCCCCGTAGCTGAGACGACAGGCATGTACCACATGCCCAACTAGTTTTTTACATTTTGTAGAGATGTTCTCTTGCTATGGGTATCATACTTTTAATCTAGCTTTATTTTAAAAAGATGACGTTTATTATTTGTAAAACGACTGTTTTTCCCCCAGAGGCATAGTTGATCATCTGTGGAAACAATAGAAAACATGCTTTCAGCGAACCTTAGGAGTGAACACTGTGGTTTGCATCAGCATTAAATGCTGTAAAGGATTTTTACCTTGCTGCAATAGTCACTCCCTTAATTTGTTTGTCACACCCTCAGAAGATGGGTGGAAAAAGTCAAGGAGGAAAAAGATGATTTGTGTCAAGTTAATGGCAGGACCAGGAGCACAAAGGCAAGAAACACTGGCCATACATCAGGAAGGGCCTGTGTTTTGGCATGGCAGGACTTGGTAGCACAGGCACCCGGGCGGGCCAATGTAATGTGATGGATGGAGGATAATGCCAGAGCACGAGGTTCATGGATGCAGAGTAAGGGGGACTTTGCTTTGGGGGTCTATTGAAAGAACATTTTTAAATAGGTCTTCAGCACAAAGAGTGACTGCTCTAGGAAGATGACTCTAATACATGTTTATTCTGTTATTCAACAAATATTTGTTGAGTTTGTACAATGTACCAGATGCAACGTAAATGCTGGTCACACAATACGGCCTTTGTATCATTCTTTCTCTGAGTCTAGTGAGACTATATAGAATGAACTGGAGAAGCAGGATAATCAGGGTAGTTAAGAGATACTTTCTGCATTACAGAAGAGAAAAATCTATGCTGAGTTAGTGGCAGTAGGAATGGGAACGGGAACAGCAGTTGGGCCTGGCTTGAAATAAAAATGCATAGAAAATGGACAGAAATGGACAAATCATTTTATATGGAAGAATAAAGGAAGTTTATAAAGAAATACCTCAATAATTTGGTAAATTGGAGCTACCATAACACAAACAGCTATCCAGCAAGCAGTGGCTTTTGGAGAACAACGTGGATTAAGATTGGGATGAACTGAGTTCAGAGGTCTTATGAGATATCTAAGACAATATGGAGTCGGAGCAAAAAGTCATTGTTTTGCCGGAGAAGGGTGACCATAGAATTTGTCATCCAAACCAGGACCCCTTAAAGAACTATTAATAACTACTCCAGTACAACAACATAAATGGGAGCACTCTTAGGAAACCCAGGACGGATGGTGGAAGGAAGGAAGTTATAATCGGCCACAGCATATGGTGACTGACTTCATTGCAATAGCATAACATTGTTAAGGGAGGATGTGGAAGGAGAGGAGCAGAGGATGGATGGCCATAGCCACCCTGTGAAATAACTCATTAAAATGTGGTTCAGGACACATTGCGTTGGGCTGTATGTATTCTGTGAAACTTTTCACAGATGGGTAAGAGGCTTTGAGAAATCTAGGGTTAAATGCCCCGTTTGGTCTTTAGCAGTCTGTTTTGTCGTTACCATTTTGCCACACACACACACACACACACAAAAAAAAAAAAAAAAAAAAAAAAAAAAAAAAAAAGGAATGGAAGAGATATATAGGTAAGTATAGTGCCCCTTTAAATTTTTAAATTTTTCCTTTTTAATATCAACTACTAGGCTGGAGGTGGGTGTAGCCCTGGCCTGAGCCCTTGAAGCAACATTGTAAGTGTGGGTTGGATGTGACAGGCCAGATGGAAAAGCATGGTGACTAGACATACTTTTCACAGGAAGATATGGCCTGCAGAGGAGGGGCTGTAATAATGAACTATTAAAGGATCAGTAATGATGTGCTTATTCCCAGAAGCCATTCATTTTGTCATCATGTTCTATTTGCCAAAGATATGTGTTAGAAAGTATGTTAATAACTGTGAAGGGGGTGCTGAATGAATATATGTCTAGAAAGCCTAATTTAGATACAACCATGGACACTAACTGAAGGCCCTTTAAATTTTCATCCATTAAAAATGAATTTTTCCCTCCTCAGGAATAATGTTAATTAGTCATAAAGTCTTACAGGAATATGCTTGAGCTGGGTCTTAACAGTTTGTACAAATCGATTGTTAAATTTTCAGAATTTTCAAGCTTATTGCTAAACATAGCTGTTATTTAAAATTACACATTATGACAGGGAGCAGTGGCTCGTGCCTGTAATCCCAGCACTTTGGGAGGTCAAGGGGGGTGGATTACCTGAGGCTAGGAGTTTGAGACCATCATGGCCAACATGGTGAAAATCTGTCTCTCCTACAAATACAAAAAATTTAGCCAGGCATGGTGGCGGGGCACCTGTAATCCCAGCTACTCCGGAGGCTGAGACAGAAGAATCACTTGAATTTGGAAGGTGGAGGTTGCAGTGAGCTGAGGTCATTCCATTGCACTCCAGCCTGGGCTAAAAGAGTGAAACTCTTGTCTCAAAAAAAAAAAAATACATACAATATTATTATGCAATGTTACATTACATTATTATATTATGTAAAAAGGTATGAACATTTAGAACTCAACACTTTCTAATAGTTTTATCACATTTTATTATACTGTGTGCTATAGTGATATTCATAATTATTATAAAATTGTGGTTACTTGCACTTCTTTCCAGTTCTACATTCTGATGCTGGGTTGGTAGTCTGAAATCAGCCATGGTGGATAAATTTACACCAAAGATATAATAAACACTACAAATCAGGACAGCCCCTCCCCAAACCTCAAATATGGCTGTTAAACATTTACTTAGATAGCATCTATCATTTAATCTGTACGTTTTATAGTAATATCATAATATTATAATAGACAGACTGTTAAATGCTTCTATAGGACTTCCTTTTAAAAACAAACTCTCAAGAGTGAAAGCACCACATTAGCATTCAGTGCAATAAACAACTGTTGAGGGATTGCCTGATCATTTCCTTAAATAAAAGCATTTTTTAAGCCAGTATTTCTCTGGGAAAATTTCACTTTACTAATTATATATTCAGACAACAAAACCCAGAATGGATGCTATTGCAGATTAGAAAATGTATTTTATTCTGTATTCCTGGATTACAAGCAATGAAAATTCAATTTTCTGAGAACTGGCTTTTCTTAAATTAATTGTCTGCTCAGCAGACTTACTTGGCTCTTTTAACATTCTGAGTATTATTTTTGCACTTGTGTTTACCATCTTATGAATTTGGTGATTCTTTTTCCTGATTAAAACATACTGAAAGAGAAAACTTATTAGGAAACCCGAATCAATTTCTTTCAAACCACAGTTTTGCCTTTCTATGTTAACGTGCTAAAGCTAAATGAACTTGTTATTTAATTTTTTTAAACAATGAAAGTGGACCAGATTTGAATAGCAGGAGCCCCACTATGATTGCCTCAGGAGAGCAAAACCAAGATTATTTGCATTCCTTCACAAGGAATCTCAAAGAAATGCGAATTAGCTAATTTATGTTGTAAGTTTACAGTAGCTCTTTACGTCTGTCAATTTTATGTGTTAGTATAAATTTCATTTAGAACCCTTTATCAGACTGAAAAACCTAGGAACACTTGAAAACAGCTGACTTAATTTTCTCTTCTATCTTCTCTTCTGTATTAAGAAGCATATAGGAGACTTGTATCTGTAACAAATGCATTTTAATCAATAAACCCTAAAATTGGTTTCAATATATTCAGAACATAAAAAGGAAAAGCGATTTATAGGTGATGACTCATCTTCGATCTAGGACAATTTAAGAAAAATATGCAATTTAATATAAGACATGAATTATTGCCATTACTGAAGTTGGCAGGCTCCACACCTACCCTAGATCAATGGAAACTAATAGGAAGATGTGATTCTAACAGCTTTTCCAAACCATCTTATTATTATGTCAGCAATTTCAAGAAGCTATCCATGTGAAGAGATCCATATATGAGATTCTAGGTCTTACTGTACCAATTAAATGAAACTCTCACTGTGGTTTCCGGCTGTGGCAGTCACAGCAGACAGAGCAAACTTTGAAACTCCTCCTATCACTGCAGATTTTTGACAGGGATTTGAGACAGAGGATATGGCAGAGGTGTTGTGCAAGAACACAGGAAAAAACAGGAGAACAATTTGGACATAGAGAACAACTGAATCTTTACCTGCTCTTCCAAAAAATGTTTTCATTATTTAACCCAAAATGCATTACACTTCAAGCAACAAAACCATTTTCTAACTAACTGGGTATTTATAAATTCAAGAAGTGCAAGACTTGAGTGGAAATTTCTTTCAGATAGTGCATTCTCCAAACGCATTTCAGTAATATATGAATCCTATGAGTTTTTAGTCACTTTACTAGAAAAATAAATGATAGATGATAGTGTGGGAAGTAGAAAAGTTTATTTTTAAAGTATCCTTTCTTGTTAAAGAATAAGTGTGCTAATAACTTTGTTAAGCCCTAGCCTAGGTAGCTGTTAGACATGCCATGCTTACAGGCGCATAGTACATTCTATGTCCTTGTATTTTAACCAAAATATCTGTGCAGGACTTGCTCACGGTCATGTTCCAGCTCTCCATTGTTTTTACCTGTTTAAAAAAAGTTTTAAGTAGTTAGCCAATCGGGTTTTAGTTTAAATTGTGAGGTCTAGCTCTGTCCAACAGAGATCAGACGCAGCAGTAAGGATGACTGCAAATGTGTAAGGGATAAATTTTTGTGTTTTCCTTTGTTCGTTGTACTCTCATGGATGATGGCTAGCAAGGGTACTCTTCCTGCAGTCCGGGAAGTAAAAATTGCATTACTGAAAGAGGTTTTGTCTCAGTGCCAATTTTTCTTTGTGGCACCAAGCATCTATTTCCAAGGATCCGTAGATGATAGATAGATAGATACCACTGATATGGTTTGGCTCTGTGTCCCCACCAAAGCTCATGAGGAACCTGGTGGGAGGTGATTCAATCCTGGCAGCAGATGTCCTCATGATAGTGAGTGAGTTCTCAAGAGATCTGGTTATTTGGGAATGTGTAGCACTTTCCTCTTTGCTCTATTCTTTCTTCTGCTCCCTCCAGGTAAGACATGTTTGCCTCTCCTCCTTCCACCATGGTTGTAAGTTTTCTGAATTCTCCCAGTCCTGTGTCATATACAGCCTTAAAACTATTAAAATTAAACTTTTTTTGTGTGTATGTGATGTGCAATTTTTAAAAATACACTTTAAGTTCTGGGATACATAGGCAAAATATGCAGGTTTGTTACACAGGTGTACATGTGCCATGGTGGTTTGCTGCAACCATCAACCCGTGATCTACGTTAGGTATTTCTGCTAATGCTATCCCTCCCCTAGTCCCTCACCCCCAGCCCCAGACAGGCCCCAGTGTATGATGTTCCCCACCCTGTTTTTATGTGTTCTTATTGTTCAATTTCCACTTACGATTGAAAACATGTGGTGTTTGATTTTCTGTTCCTGTGTTAGTTTGCTGAGAATGATGGTTTCCAGCTTCATCCATGTCCCTGCAAAGGACATGAATTCATCCTTTTTCATGGCTGCATAGCATTCCATGGTGTATATGTGCCACATTTTCTTTACCCAGTCTATCCGTGATGGGCATTTGAGTTGGTTCCAAGTCTTTGCTATTGTGAATAGTGCTACAATAAGCATACATGTACATGTGTCTTTATAGTAGAATGATTTATAATCCTTTGGGTATATACCAATGGGATTAAATCCAATGGGACTGCTGGATCAAATGGTATTTCTTGTTGTAGGTCCTTGAGGAAATCACTGCACTGTCTTCCACAATGGTTGGACTAATTTACACTCCCATCAACAGTGTAAAATTGTTCCTATTTCTCCACAGCCTCTCCAGCATTTGTTGTTTCCTGACTTTTTAATAATCGCCATTCTAACTGGCGTGAGATGACATCTCATTGTGGTTTTTATTTGCATTTCTCTAACAACCAGTGATAATGAGCTTTTTTTCATGTTTGCTGGCCACATAAATGTCTTCTTTTGAGAAGTGTCTGTTTATATCCTTTTGATGGGGTTGTTCATTGTTTACTTGTAAGTTTGTTGAAGCTCTTTATAGATTCTGGATATTAGCCCTTTGTCAGATTGATAGATTGCAAAAATTTTCTGTCATTCTGTAGGTTGCCTGCTCCCTCTAATGATAGTTTCTTTTGCTGTGCAGAAGTTCTTTAATTAGATCCCATTTGTCAATTTTTACTTTTGTTGCCATTGTTTTTGGTGTTTTAGTCATGAAGTCTTTGCCCATGTCTAGGTATTGCCTAGGTTTCCTTCTAGGGTTTTTATCATTTCAGGGCTCAAATGTTTGTCTTTGATCCATCTTGAGTTAATTTTTGTATAAGGTGTAAGGAAGGGGTCCAGTTTCAGTTTTCTACATATGGCTAGCCAGTTTTCCCAACCCAGTTTATTAGATAGGGAATCCTTTCTTCATTGCTTGTTTTTGTCAGGTTTGTCAAAGATCAGACGGTTATAGATGTGTGGTGTTATTTTTGAGGCCTCTGTTCTGTTCCACTGGTCTACGTATCTGGTTTTGTATCAGTACCATGCTGTTTTGGCTACTGTAGCCTTGTAGTATATATTGAAGTCAGGTAGTGTGATGCCTCCAGCTTTGTTCTTTATGCTTTGGATTGTCCTGGCTACACGGGCTTTTTTTTTTTTTTTAAATTATTCCATATGAAATTTAAAGTAGTTTTTCCAATTCTGTGAAGAAAATCAGTGGTAGCTTGATGAGGATAGCATTGAATCTATAAATTACTTTGGGCAGTATGGCCATTTTCATAATATTGATTCTTCCTATTCATGAGCATGGAATATTTTTCCATTTGTTTGTGTCCTCTCTTATTTCCTTGAGCAGCGGATTGTAGTTCTCCTTGAAGAGGTCCTTCAGGTCCCTTGTTAGTTATTTTCCTAGATATTTTATTCTCTTTGTAGCAATTGTCAATGGGAGGTCACTCATGATTTGGCTCTCTGTCTGTTATTGGTGTATAGAAATATTGGTGATTTTTGCACATTGATTTTGTATCCTGAGACTTTGCTGAAGTTGATTATAAATTTAAGGAGATTTGGGGCTGAGATGATGGGGTTTCCTAAATGCACAATCATGTCATCTGCAAACAGAGACAATTTGACTTCCTCTCTTCCTATGTGAATACTCTTTATTTCTTTCTCTTGCCTGATTTCCCTGGCCAGAACTTCCAATACTATGTTGAATAGGGGTGGTGAGAGAGGGCATCCTTGTCTTGTGCTGGTTTGCAAAGAGAATGCTTCCAGTTTTTGCCTATTCAGTATGATATCGGCTGTGGATGCGTCATAAATAGCTATCATTCTTTTGAGTTACGTTCTATCAATACTTAGCTTATTGAAAGTTTTTAGCATGAAGGGGTGTTGAATTTTATCAAAGATCTTTTCTGCATCTATTCAGATAGTAACATGGTTTTTGTCATTGGTTCTGTTTATGTGATGGATTACATTTACTGATTTGTGTATGTTGAACCATCCTTGCATCCCAGGGATGAAGCCAACTTGATCATGGTGGGTAAGCTTTTTGATGTGCTGCTAGATTCAATTTGCCAGTGTTTTATTGAGGATTTTCACATCTATGTTCCTTAGGGATACTGGCCTAGAATTTTCTTTTTTGTTGGGTTTCTGCCAGGTTTTTGTATAAGGATGATGCTGGCCTCATAAAATGAGTTAGGGAGGAGTCCCTCTTTTTCTGTTGTTTGAAATAGTTTCAGAAGGAATGGTACCAGCTCCTCTTCATAGCTCTGGTAGAATTTAGCTGTGAATCTGTCTGGTCCTGGCTTTTTTTTCCAGAACTTGTTATTGGTCTATTCAGGAATTCAACTTCTTCCTTGTTTAGTCTTGGGAGGTTGTATGTGTTCAGGAATGTATCATTTCTTCTAGATTTTCTAGTTTATTTGCATAGAGATGTTTATAGTATTCTCTGATGGTAGTTTGTATTGTGGGATCAGTGGTGATATCCCCTTTGTCATTTTTATGGTGTCTATTTGATTCTTCTCTCTTTTCTCTTTTAGTAGGGTGGCTAGTGGTCTATCTATTTTGTTAATCTGTTCAAAAAACCAGCTCCTGGATATATTTATTTTTTGAAGAGTTTTTCTTTTTTTTATTGCATTTTAGGTCTAGGGGTACATGTGAAGAACATGCAAGATTGTTGCATAGGTACACACATGGCATCGTGATTTGCTGCCTTCCTCCCCATCACCTATATCTGGCATTTCTCCCCATGTCATCTCTCCCCAACTCCCCACCCCCCATCCCTACCCTATTTCCCCCTGACAGACCCCAGCGTGTGATGCTTCCCTCCCTGTGTCCATGTGTTCTCATTGTTCAACACCCACCTATGAGTGAGAACATGTGGTGTTTGATTTTCTGTTCTTATGTCAGTTTGCTGAGAATGATGGTTTCCAGGTTCAGCCATGTCCCTACAAAGGACACAAACTCATCTTTTTTGATGGCTGCATAATATTCCATGGTGTATACATGCCACATTTTTCCTGTCCCGTCTATCATCAATGGGTATTTGGGTTGGTTCCAGGTCTTTGCTATTGTAAACTGTGCTGCAATGAACATTCGTGTGCATGTGTCCTTACAGTAGAACGAGTTATAATCCTTTGGATATATACCCAGTAATGGGATTGCTGGGTCAAATGGAATTTCTATGTCTATGTCCTTGAGGAATTGCCACACTGTCTTCCACAATGGTTGAACTAATTTACACTCCCACCAATAGCGTAAAACTGTTCCTGTTTCTCCACATCCTCTCCAGCATCTGTTGTCTCCAGATTTTTTAATGATCACCATTTTAGCTGGCGTGAGATGGTATCTCAATGTAGTTTTGATTTGCATTTCTCTAATGACCAGTGACGATGAGCATTTTTTCATATGTTTGTTGGCCTCATGTATGTCTTCTTTTGTAAAGTGTCTATTCATATCCTTCACCTACTTTTGAATGGGCTTGTTTGTTTTTTTCTTGTAAATCTGTTTTAGTTCTTTGTAAATTCTGGATATCAGCCCTTTGTCAGATGGGTAGACTGCAAAAATTGTTTCCCATTCTGTTGGTTGCCAATTCACTCTAATGACTGTTTCTTTTGCCGTGCAGAAGCTGTGGAGTTTGATTAGGTCCCATTCAATTCTGCTCTAATATTAGTTATTTATTGTCCTCTGCTAGCTTTTGAATTTGCTTGCTCTTGCTTCCCTAGCTCTTTTAATTGTGATATTAAGGTATCAATTTGAGATCTTTCTAGCTTCCTTATATGGACATTTAGTACTATAAATTTCCCTCTTAACACTGCTTTAGCTCTGTTCCCAGAAATTCTGGTATGTTGTATCTTAGTTTTCATTGGTTTGAAAGAACTTATTTATTTCTGCCTTAATTTTATTATGTACCCAGTAATCATTCAGGAGCAGGTTGTTCATTTTACACGTAGTGATGTGGTTTTGAGTGAGTTCAATCCTGAGTTCTAATTTGATTGCACTGTGGTCTGAGAGACTGTTTGTCATAATTTCTGTTCTTTTGCATTTGCTGAGGAGTATTTTATTTCCAATTACACGGTCAATTTTAAAATAAGTGTGATGTGGTGCTGAGAATAATGTATATTCTGTTGATTTGGGGTGGAGAGTTCTTTAGATGTCTATTAGGCCTGCTTGGTCCAGTGCTGAGTGCAAGTCCTGGATACCCTTGTTAATTTTCTGTCCCACTGATCTGTCTAATATTGAGTCGGGTGTTAAAGTCTCCCACTATTATTGTGTGGGTTTTGTAGGTCTCTAAGAACTTGCTTTTTGAATCTGGGCATTCCTATATTGGGTGCATATATATTTAGGATAGTTAGCTCTTCTGGTTGCATTGACCACTTTACCATTATGTAATGCCCTTCTTTGTCTCTTTTGATCTTTGTTGGTTTAAAGTCTCTTTTATCAGAGACTAGGATTGCAATCCCTGTTTTGTTTCTTGTTTGTTTTTGGTTTTGGTTTTGGTTTGTTTGTTTTTTGGGTTTTTTTTTTTTTTTTTTTTTTTTTTTTTTTCTTTCCATTTGCTTTGTAAATATTTCTTGATCCCTTGATTTTGAACCTATGTGTGTCTTTGCACATGAGATGGTTCTCCTGAATACAGCACACCAATGGGTTTTGACTCTTTATCCAATTTGCCAGTCTGTATCTTTTAGTTGGGCCATTTAGTCCATTTACATTTAAGGTTAATATTATTATGTGTGAATTTGATCCTGTCATTATGATGCTAGCTGGTTTGCTCGTAAGTTGATGCAGTTTCTTTATAGTGTTGATGGTCTTTACAATTTGATATGTTTTTGCAGTGGCTGGCACTGGTTTTTCCTTTCCATATTTAGTGCTTCTTTCAGGAGCTCTTGTAAGGCAGGCCTGGTGGTGACAAAATCTCTTAGAATTTGCTTGTTTGTAAAAGATTTTATTTCTTCACCACTTACAAAGCTTAGTTTGGCTGGATATGAAATTGTAGATTGAAAATTCTTTTTTTTAAGAATGTTGACTATTGGTCCCCACTGTCTTCTGTCTTGTAGGGTTTCTGCAGAGATATTTACCGTGAGTTTGATGGGCTTCCCTTTGTGGGTAACCCAACCTTTCTCTCTTTAACTTCCCTTAACATTTTTTTCCTTCATTTAAACCTTGGTGAATCTGACGATCATGTGTCTTGGTGTTGCTCTTCATGAGGAGTATCTTTGTGGTGTTCTTTGTATTTCTTGAATTTGAATTTTGTTGACCTGTCCTGCTAGGTTGGGGAAGTTCTCCTGGATAACATCCTGAAGAATGTTTTACAACTTGGTTCCATTGTCCCTGTCACTTTCAGGTACACTAATCTAATGTAAGTTCAGTCTCTTGACATAGTTCCATATTTTCTGGAGGCTTTGTTTGTTGCTTTTCATTCTTTGTTCTCTAATCTTGTCTTCACACTTTATTAAGTTAATCTTTAACCTCGGATATCCTTTCTTCCACTTGATCGATTCAGCTATTGATACTTATGTATGCTTCATGAAGTTCTCATGTTGTGTTTTTCAGCTTTATCAGGTCATTTGTATTCTTCTCTAAATTGGTTACTCTAGTTAGCAATTCCTCTAACCTTTTTTCAACGTTCTTAGCTTTCTTGCATTGGGTTAGAACATTCTCCTTTAGCTCAAAGAAGTTTGTTATTACTCACCATCTGAAGCCTACTTCTGTCAATTTGTCAAGCTCATTCTCTATCCAGTTTTGTTCCTTTGCTGGCAAGGTGTTGTGATTCTTTGGAGGAGAAGGGGCATTTTGGTTTTTGGAATTTTCAACCTTTTTGCACTGGTTTTTCCTCATCTTCGTGGATTTATCTACCTTTGGTTTTTCATGTTGGTGACCTTCAAATGGGGATTTTATGGATGCCCCGTTTGTTGATGTTGATGCTATTCATTTCTGTTTGTTAGTTTTTCCTCCTAACAGTCAGGTCCTCTTCTGCAAGTCTGCTGGAGTCTGCTGGAGGTCCACTCCAGACCCTGTTTGCCTGGGTATCATCAGCAGAGGCTGCAGAACTACAGAGATTGCTGCCTGTTTCTTTCTCTGGAGGCTTGTTTCCAGAGAGGCACCCACCAGATACCAGCTGGGGCTCTCCTGTATGAGATGTCTGTCAACCCCTGCTGGGAGGTGTCTCCTGATGAGGAGGCATGAGGGTCAGACACCCACTTGAGGAGGCAATCTGTCCCTTAGCCAAGTTCAAGTGTTGCTCTGGGAGATCCACTGCTCTCTTCAGAGCCAGCAGGCAGGAAAATTTAAGTCTGCTGAAGCTGTGCCCACAGCCACCCCTTACCCCAGGTGCTCTGTCCCAGGGAGATAGGAGTTTTATCTATAAGCCTCTGATTGAGGCTACTGCTTTTCTTTCAGAGATGCCTTGCCTAAAAAGAAGAAATACAGAGAGGCAGTCTGGCTACAGTGACTTTGCTGAGCTCCAGTGGGCTCTACCCAGTTTGAACTTCCTGGCAGCTTTGCTTACACTGTGAGGTAAAAAGTGCTTACTCCAGCTTCAGTAATGGAAGACGCCCCTCCCTGCACCAAGCTCAAGCATCCAGATCAACTTCAGATTGCTGTGCTTGCAGCAAGAATTGAAAGCCAGTGGATTTTAGCTTGCTGGGCTTCATGAGGGTGGGATCTGCTGAGCTAGACCATTTGGCTCCCTGGTTTCAGCCCTCTTTGCAGGATAGTAAACAGTTCTGTGTTACTGGTGTTCCAGGTACCACTGGGGTATGAAAAAACTCTTGCAGCTAGCTCAGTATCTTCCCAAACAGCCACCCAGTTTTGTACTTGAAACCCAGGGCCCTGGTGGTGTAGGCCCTCCAGGGAATCTCCTGGTGCACAGGTTTTGAAGAACATAGGAAAAGCATAGTATCTGGGCCAGAGTGCACTGCTCTTCACAACACAGTCCCTCATACCTTCCCTAGGCTACAGGAGGGAGTTTCCTGACCTGCTGTGCTTCTCAGGTGAGGCAAAGCCCCACCCTGCTTCTCCTCACTCTCCATGGGCTGCACCCTTTGGTTAACCAGTTCCAATGGGATGAGTGGGTACCTCAGTTGAAAATTCAGAAATCATCTGCCTTCTGTGTTGATCTCACTGGGAGATGCCGACTGGAGAGCTGTTCCTATTTGGCCATCTTGCCAGCCCAAATAAACCTTTTTCCTTTGTAAATTACCCAGTCTCAGGTAGCTCTTTATAGCAGTGGGAGAATGGACTGATACACACTTCTTTAAAGATTTATAACTAACACCATTTCTCTCTCTTTACTCTTTACCCATTCCCTACGGGATCTAGGAACACAGGATTTGTCAACCTCTTCTTTCTGCGTTCACTGAATAAATGTTCAATGTACTATGCAAATATCTAAGCAAAGGCTTGCCCTGATCCACGCAACATTTTAAAATTTTGGTTCTATATCCAAACCCTAGGGCCAACTTACCCAGGATGAAGGCAGTTTTCAGCTGAATAGTCCATGGATGTTCTAACAGAAGTCCAGGATAGCCTTGGGCCCCAATTCACAGTTTCTCCCTTTATCCTGGAACTGTCCCAGGAAACGTCACTGCATCACACAGTGTTGTGATAAAAGCCTCCTAGGAGGAGCATCTTAAACACAGCACATATGGAGGCACTTGGCAATACCCCTCACTAAGAGAGAACCGTTGTCAGTAAATCAGGCTCTTTCTATTATGAAGTCCATTTTATGTTGCTAAGGGAAAAATAGCACTGAATCATTAGTCACCTAGAACATTTTTTTTTCAACATAGAGAGCAACAAAATGTATCTCCGTGGAAAATTAATCTGAACTAAGTCTGTGGATTAAACCAAACATTTCTGATTTAACCAAACATTTGATTTAAGAAATTGTTTTTGCATAAATAAATTTATGCTCACATTTTCAGGTAAATAGAAGCAATACATCACATTCTGGCTAAAAATGGGCGGAAGATCAGTTGGATGAGGATGGCTGGGGAAAAGTTATAATTTTTCAATTAAAATGATAGGATAAAACTTGCAGCCTGGCTTTTTTTTCTTTTTGATTTCAACAGCACAAAAAGAAAAGTATAAATACTTTCAATAATGAATTTGAGCTCCATGCAACTGACAGTAGAAGCTAGATTAGCATATATTTTGATTGACATTAGAAGTCTCTTCTTGTTTATTTAACTCTGAGTTACCATTATTCTGAAATTAAGTTATAGAAAGGGAAAAGACATACCATCATCTTGTCAAGCTAAGCAGAGAAATAGATCTGATTTCCTACTGGGAAATTATAAACATATCTTCTTTCCTGTTGGGATAAAATCAGAGCTGGAGTTCATTTCCTATGAAGGTTACACTGGCTGTCTCTGACACCATAAGTCTAGAAGTAGTGAGATTGTTTGTACATCAAAACTGTGATCGTGAAAAATATACATGTAGAAAAAAATGCAAAGGGCAGCCTAGAGTATAGAAATATGAGATAATCAAATGCATATGTGGAAACTGACCTGCATTTTGAGAGTAAATTATTGAATGTGCATAATTAGCATGTGCTTTTTTTCAGACCATTAGTTTTTTCCTGTCTGTGTCATTTTTTCCTCTATTATAGCTAAGTGACTATTTATTGAAGGCTCATTTTATTGTATTAATAGTGAAAGTATGAGTTTGCCTTTTTTTGGTTAAATGTAGTCACGTGTCTATCATAAGAGTATTTGAAGTTTCTGAGTTTTATAGCACAAGTTATGGAATTATTTCAGCTTTTTATGAGTGGAATCATTTCTTCCCTGATTGATGTCTTAGTTTGAACAATTTTATTCTCCTTGTAATGATTACAAGGACATGAAATTTAATACAAACACTATTCATTAAAAAGTAGTTACCATAGGCCTACTATGTATTAAGCACTATTCTAGGTTCCAGGAAATAGGGATGAAATTAGACAGTTATTGACCTCATAGAGTTTACATTCTAGAAGAGGGTCTAGATAATTAAAAATAAATGTGTAATTCTATGGCCACTGTGATACATGCTGCAAGGAAAAATAAAAAAGTAGTAAGATAGAGAATGTCTTGGGAAGAGGAAAGGGTGGTCAAGAGACATTTCTTTGAGGTGATGACATTTGAACATAGGATATTTGCTGACCACAAAATAACCATAGGCCTCTGGAGGGGCATCCCACACTAAGAAAAATGTGAGTGTAAAAAGCGTGAGAAGGGAGAGAAGCCTGATGTGAAAGGGAACAGGAAAAATGCTGATGGGGCTAAGAGGGAGCAAGAAAGCCTGACTTTAAATTGAAGTCAGAAAAACCAAAACCAGATCATGAAGGGAGTTTTTGTTTTGTTTTGTTTTGGTTTGACACAGAATCTTGTTCTCTCACCCAGGCTGGAGTGTGTCGGCCTCAAACTCCTTGCTTAAGTGATCCTTTGCCTCTGCCTCCTAAGTAGCTGGGACTATGGGCATGTACCACCATGCCTGGCTATTTTTTTTTAAACATTTTTTACAGAGATCAAGACTCACTCTTCTGTCCAGACTGGTCTGAAACTCCTGGCCTCAAGCCATTCTTCCTGCTTAGCCTCCCAAAGTGCTGTGATTGCTGGTCTGAGCCACCATGATGAAGGATGTTCTTGATCATGCAAAAGACCCTGGATTCTCTTCTTACCATGATGGAAAGCCACTGGAAAACATACCACATAGAAATGGCATAAGTTGATTTATATTTTTAAAATCCTTATGATTGCCATGAGAAGGATTGGATGTGAGATGGGGAGGAGAGAGACAGCCGTCAGAGCAGAAGCAAAGATGACCAGGTAAAAGATGATGATGGAGGCTTAGGCCAGAGGTGGCAAGATGTCAGTCTTGGCCAAATTTCAAAGTAAGATTTGCTCATGGGCTAGTTGTGACAAGTCAGGTGAATAGTGGGGACAAAGCTATTAGTAGAATTATAAGTGGAAAGTCTGAGCCTCGTTACATTTCAGATGCCTTAGAAAATGAGAGCTAGAATTCTGGGAATTGTTTTGGATTGGAAATATAAATCAGTAAACATAGAATATAGATGAGGATTAAATCCAGCGGACGGGGCAAGTCCCTCTAGGAAGTGAGCATATATAAATAAGAGGTCTGAGCACTGAGCTCTGAGACCTGCAATTTCATGACTGAGAAGAGCCAGCACTGAAGACTGAGGTGCCCAGGGAGGCAGAAAGAACAACAGGAGCTTACAGTGTTCTGAAAGCCAAAAGAGGAATGCGTTTCCCGAGAAAAGGTGATTCCTGTGTTGTACACTCCCAAGAGCCTGATGAAAATGACCTTGCCAATTGTCTTTTCAGTAAAGGTGGAGTAACGTAGGTGGAGGAGCAAACTCTAGATGAGAACCTGTAAAGAATCACAAGAGCAGAAAATCAAACACCGCATGTTCTCACTCATAGGCGGGTGTTGATCAATGAGAACACATGGACACAGGGAGGGGAGCACTACACACTGTGGTCCGTTGGGGGGAAATGGGGGAGGGGGGGTGGGGAGGTGGGAAGAGACAGCATGGGGAGAAATGACAGATATAGGTGAGGGGACGGAAGGCAGCAAACCACACTGCCATGTGTGTACCTATGCAACAATCTTGCATGTTCATCACATGTACCCCCAAACCTAAAATGCAAAAAAAAAAAAAAAAAAAAAAAGAATCTGTAGAGACAACCCTATCTAAATAGATGGCTACAAGGCCAAGAAGAACTGGGCTGAGGCTGAAGGGAATGGGGATTCTGGGAAGAGCATTTTTATTTTTATGGAAATTATTATAGCACATTAATGGATGGTCATGATCTAGGAAAGAAGGATAAACTAACGAAACGGAAAAGAGAGGGAATAATGACAAGATCAACGTCCTCAAACTGGTGAAAGTGAACAAGGTCCATGACGGTTAATTTTAAGTGCCGACTTGACTCCATTAAGGGATACCAAGATAGGTGGTAAAGCACTATTTTTTGTGTTTGTCTGTGAGGATGTTTACAGAGGAGACCGGCGTTTGAATCGGTGAACTGAGTAAGGAAAATTCACCCACGCCCAATGTGAGGGCCTAGACACCAGCAGAAAAGTTTTCTCTCTCTTTCTTTTGAAGCTGAGGCATCTTTCTTCTCCTGCCCTTCGACATCAGAACTCCAGGTTCTCCTGCCTTGGGACTCCAGGACTTGCACAGGCAGCACCCCTAATTCTCAGGCCTATGGTTTCAGACTGAGATTTATGCCATTAACTTTCCTGGTCCTGAGGCCTTCAGACATGGACTGAGCCCTGCTACTGGTTTCCCTAGCTCTCCAGTGTGCAGGTCACTTATGGTGGGACACCTCAGCCTCCGCAAACCACGTAAGCCAATTTCCCTGAGACATCTATTCCCCTCTCCTACATCTACAGCTATGAATATATCCTATTGTTTCTCTTTCTTTGGAGAGCCTGTCAACTAACACAAAATTCAACCCACACATCAAGGGGTTGGTCTCAACTAGGAGTAGATGTAGTTAAGCGTTATAAAAAGAGGCAACACAGAGAAAATGGGCAGAGATGTCAACAGGTTGGTGAATGTGGTGGTGGCTGACAGGGTAGTTCTTTTTCTGATAGTTATCTTATCAACGAAGAGTGAGAAGAGGAAAGGGGTAACTGAAGTTTCAAGGAAACAGAAGGTGTGCTATAGCAATCTCTGATAATCGGGGAAACACGGCTTCCTTGAAAACAGTGATCATGTGTTTAAGTCGAACATCTTCAGCTTAGGTGTGGGTTTTTGTTTAGCTCACTCTGCTGCTCAGGGCCAGTAAGGAATAAATAGCAAGCTGGAGTTCTTCCAAATGAGTAAGGTGGAGAGAGCATCTTGGACACAGGCTATCAAACTTCTCCTGCAAATGGTCAAACAGTAAATATTTTAGGCTTGCTTTGTAACCATACAGTTTGGTACGACTAATCAGCTTGCCATTTTCGTCAAAAGTAGTCATAGATAATACATAAACAAGTGGTGTGGCCAGGTCTTAAGAAAACATTACTTACAAAAACAGGCAGTGAACTGATTTGTCCTGAGGTCCTTAGTTTGCTGGCCTATGGTCTAGAGAATTGAGGGTGCATGTAAGGAACTATTGGATTAATGGCCCATGGACGCAAAACTGGATAACACAGAAAGTGGGCACGTGAGAATGTGATGGGTTGCAAATGGCTTAGACGTCTAGATGAGGGCAGTAAATTACTGGAATAGTGGTACTAATTTAAAATGACTGGAAAAAAGGAAGTTGGTGCTTAGAGTGCTTGCAGCTTCACATCTAATTTTTAGAGGTGAAGTGTTCTTTGATTGGATAAGAGCCAAATGAGGACATGAATCTGGGAAACTTGGAGCTGGGGAAGCAACTTTTAAATGTGTTGGTGCCAAGTCTTGATGAAGGGATGAGAGCTCTTATTAGGGACAAGTACAGCTCTGGAGACCTCTCGCAAATCAGGGGCAACTGGAGCTTTGTAGGCCTCCTGTATAGATTCCCAAGAACAGCAGGATGGGCTGACTTCTCCCAGGACTCAGATCTCTGGGGTTCTCCTCAACACCTACTGAAAATGAAGGCATGGTCAAGTAGAAGTCATTTTGCAAGAGTCTCATCTACCCTAAAGTCTCACTTTAAATCATTTGTTAGTTACTTCCAGTGTATCTGGTACCACATCTTTTTCCAGATTATCATTTGCTAATATTCTGTGAGAGGTAACAAAAGACATTATTAGTTTGTTTTTTTGTTGTTGTTGTTGTTGTTGTTTTTTTTGAGATATAGTTTCACTCTTGTTGCTCATGCAGTGGCGGGAATACAGTGGCGGGATCTCGGCTCACTGCAACCTCTGCTTCCTGGGTTCAAGTGATTCTCCTGCGTCAGCCTCCTGAGTAGCTGGGATTACAGGCATGTGCCACCACGCCCACCTAATTTTGTACTTTTAGTATAGACGGGGTTTCTCCATGTTGGTCAGGCTGGTCTTGAACTCCCAACCTCAAGTGATTTGCCCACCTCAGCCTCCCAAAGTTCTGGGATTGTAGGATGAACCAGTGCGCCCCCCGCCCCAGGATGATTATTGTTCTTGAAAAATCACCATAGTTGTTAATTCTTTGTTGAGAATGACATTTTTGTCATTCCTTTCTCAAGTAGGTCAGTATTTAGATAGAGAATATTTTGGTAGCTGTAGAAAGAGTCTTGTTAGGAAATTTGATGGTCATTTCTGATATAAAATATTTTTGAAAGTTAACTTCTCAGACTAACTCATCCCTTTGTTTATTCTTTCATTTTATGTGGTAGGCAGATAAAAATATTTAAGGCAAAGTCTCTTCCCTCAAGATACTTAGACTAGAAGCGGAGTTGAGACAGGAATAACAGAGGGTGGTTGCCGGAGAACAGAAAATTCCAGGCACTGTTCCACATGACTGGCAAAAGGAAACTATTGAAATAGTTATAGAAGCTAGGGGCTGGTAAGACCCTGAAAAACAGGGTATGGACTAAGCTAGCTAAGACCATCATGGCACTGAATTTTACCTAGGTTTCACCTAGGACCTCACTATATGCTAATTAACAAACTAAATCACATACCCACCAGTACCATGATGGTTCTGGGGAAACTCATAGTATAAAAATGAGTGACACCACAATTCTGAGAAATCTCCACCTTTTTCCGGGAATCTTCATGACTATTCCACCCTTGGTTAAAGAAACTCATGAAGACAGAAACCCCAATCCCCACTGCATGGCTCTCTTGAGTATACCTGTGCTCCCTTTTCTTGAGTGTAGTTTTCCCTTTGGAATAAGTCTCCATATTTTCACTATTTTCTGACCTTGAATTCATTCTCACGATGGTGTCAACAGCCTGGACACCAGCTGGGGTTGAGATCCCACTGGTGTCTCAGGACCTCCCCCACCCACTGGTATCGAAGCAGTTATGTAAATAAATAATTGCAAGACATCCAATTAATTGCTAAAACAAAGCAAAGAAGAGTAATTCATTTGTTTATTCAAAAGTTTTATTTTTACTCTTTTCTATATGCCAGGCAGATAAAAATGAATAAGATAGTTTCTTTGCCGTCAAGGTGTAGAGGCTAGGTGTGAAGTTGGATAGATAAGCAAATGACTGCAAGCTACTGCACACATTGCTACCATAAAGAGGTACAAATAAACTACAGTAATAGCCCAAAGAAAGTCAAAATTCACTTGAGGGGAAAAGAAGCTTCACCAAGGGGAAAATCCTCAAATGGGTGTGGAATGATGGTTAGCGTAGCACCAAGAGGGGAGGAACGTGCTAGGAGGAGGGAATTAGCAAATGCATCAAGTCTGATGATGGCTGAAGCACTGGGACAATAGAGGAGAGTAACAGGACGTGAGACTGGAAAGTTGGTGGCACCAGGGTATGGGAGGATGGCAGCAGGGGGAAGTGAGACCTTCTCAGTGAGGCTGGGCTTTAATCAGGGAAATAAATATCAGCTTTGTATCTCAGAGAGGTAACGGAGAAAGGACTGGAGGAGAGTGAGTCTGGAGGCAAAAGATTACCAGTTTTAAATTTTTTTTAACTTTTTCCTCTCCCCCAAACCCCACTCCAAGCCGCCTTTTTAAAAATTTGGTTGTGACAGATTCAACTGATATGTAAAACACAAAATCTCAGAATCAAATAGTTGTTTAGGTTCTTTATAATTTTGACCTATGCTGGTTTAGATCACTCCTCTGCAGTCAGGTTTCAGTGCTTATATCTCACTACCAGTTCATGTGCTGAATATTAATAATGGATCTATCTCTGACACCAGCCTGAAAATTCCCTGAGGATGAGGGCCAACCTTTATTTACCCTAGTGAACATCTGGCCTAAATTCCCATTACTTAAATTCAGCTGTGAGAGATCACTAGACTCAGTGTGATTCTAACTTCTTCAAAGTACGTTTTCTTTTCAACCTGCATGCAATTTATTTCCTAAGATACTTTCTTATCATTCATTACATGAACATGATGATATAAAAACAACTTTTGAGGCAATATTAGGAAACACTAAAGTTAGGGTGTAACTTAAAAGGGCTGTCAAAAGCAAAGGTAGAAAATGATGGTGTATGCGAATAACCTGCTGTTTGTGTCCCTCTTACTCTACGATGCTTCACACATTGTGATCTCTAGACTTTCATCACATGCTCCTGCTTAAATGGAAGTCACATTGCTGCCCTGTACAAACGGAATAACGGTTTCAGCAGATTTTATTTGTAAAAATCTTTTCCCTCTACACTGCTTAACACAATGTGATAGTAGTGGCACTGTGTCAGTAGCATATTAGCCATTGGATAAGACATAGCATCAAAAATGAATTCCACACTCTATTCTCTTTGGTGTAATTTAAAATATACTGATGCCCTCCATCATTATGGGGCAGATAAAACACAGCTCTGTCTAGAAGTCCTAAAATGTAGGTGGTATCTTGAAAGCTGTGTTCTTTTAAAGAACAGGGACAAATAGGTTATTTACATGTCAAAAAAGAAAATGATCCTCAGGCTACCTGCAGGGATGGAAGAGGCAATGTGATCAAATATTACCAAAAAAAAGTATAGACCATATATATTTGTCTCTGCTTATGATATTAAGAATGTGTAAGTTCTCTCCAAGCTTACAGTACTTGGTATTTACCTCCTAATGGTAATAGAACTCTTGCCTTTAAGGCTGCTGTCGGTACAAAGTTGCATTCTCAGTGAACATTTGTTCACCTTCCTCTAGGCAATGAAGCACCCAACTATGTAGCTCACAAAAGCTTCACAGGGATAATAGTAACACTAAAAATTGTATAACAGAACCAAATACTTTTAAGAGATTTATTGATTATGAATCAGTTTGTACCACAGTTCTATGGATTAGCTTTTGTGGCATTATTTCATTTTTATAGCTGAGATATCACTGATAGTAAACTGGTTTTTCAGGTTTTTCAAGGGGAAGAAGAGAGAGAGCAGGATGAGGCATTTCCCAGTGAGGAATCTTACCATGTGGTCACACTGGTTGGAAGTCTGTTTATTATTGAACTTCTTTATGTCAAAGTTAGTGAGTAATCAAAGAATTTCCAACCCTGCAGAATGTACTGAATCATTCTGAAGCAATCACTTATCCACAGGGCAAAATATGACACTCATTATTTAATTGGCAGAAACCCTAGAGGGCATTTCATCAAGGAGATTCTAGAAAGATTTTTTTTCTGAGTTAAGGCACCACTTTAAATTTCATTTTTGTTTTTAATGTCAGTCAGTGGCTTTTTTCCTCCATGACAGTACTATAAATGTAACATTTCATAACATTTAGGTAAGGAAAAGTAACCATGATTTGGGCCAAATAAGAAGTGGATTCAAATGAAGTCACTGAGAAAGACTCTAGAATCCCTTTCACTCTACGGTACCTGAGTTGGTGTGGACGTGATCGCATAAAGTAGGTGTGATGGTTAATTTGATATATTAACTTGGAGGGTGTTTTGGATGACATTAACCTTTAAATTGGTGAGCTCTGAGTAAGCAGATCGCCTTACATGATGTGGTAGTCCTCGTCCAATGAGAAGAAAGCGTGAACAGAACAAAAGACTAGCTTCCCTGAGTAAAAGGGAACTCTCCAGCAGACTGCCTTTGGATTTGTCGGTCTCCATAACTGCATAAGCCAATGCCTTATAATTATTCATTTTTTAAAATTTTGTTGTAAGCAGAAGAGTTCTGTTGATTCTGTTTCTCTTGAGAGCCCTGACTAATGCGGTGGGATATGCATCAACAGACAGTCCACTGTACCAGCTGTTCCTCAATAGATTCATGGAACTCTGTACCTTACATTGATAAGTCTGTAAGACCACACCAAAGAATGACTTATCTGATAAATGTGCTTTGGTATCTCCATTTGGTTTACTTGACGTGCTCTGAATGTTTTTCATAATCCAGTGAAGGGACAGGCCTGGGTGGCCATGATAGTACTAGGTAACCCAACCCCCATGGCTACCATTTACTGAACCTGAGATTAATAATTGACTAGGAGAGTTGCAGAGTGGCGATCTGTAGGTGAGGCTGAGTCAAATAAACACTTGGTCTTAAAGACTTAAACTAAGATACTCTGAAATAGCAAGGGTAGGTAGGCATTGCTGACTAAATCAAGTACTTGCAAGAGGATTCACTGCTATCTTCTAAACCTGCAGGAGGCCAAGCACAGAACACCTGGGAAGTGGGGAGTAAGAGAGAGCAGAGCATGCCCGTGATGAGCTAGGGTGAAAGGGCTTCAGGCCAGCAGGAGAGAGGATCATGGCATTCTTGGGCCAAGGACCACCATGGCTGAAAAAGTTGCTGTGAGCCCAAGACACTGGCCAAGCCCCACCCCTGCCAACACATGGTTGATTTCTCTCCAGCCACACCCTTATTTTACCTTGGATAAGCTCTTTCCTAGGCTTTACTTTCCTCCTCTGTAAAATAAACAGCTTAATTTTTGTGTGTAAAGTTCTAGAGAACCCAACAAATTTTTTAAATTAAACTAATTTTTTATAAAGACAGGATCTGGCTATGTTGCCCAGGCTGTTCTCGAACACCTTGCCTCAAGTGATGCCCTGCCCCCACCTCAGCCTCCCAAAGTGCTGAGATTACAGGCATGAGCTATCACGGGAGCCCCAACAGTTTTTAAGTTCTTCATATGAAATAGGGATTGTTTGATGGTAGGTTCTCTGTTCATTTTATCAGGTTCTATATTCTGTCACTCTTACCTGTGGCAACAATGGAATTTTTCTTGAGGAAAGTAATTTTCAAACTTTTCTTTTTGTATCAGGGCACGCTTTGTCAAAAGGAAGTCTTACATGGAGGTTTTAAACAAAACAGATAAAAGCTGAGCGGATCTCATCAGAGTGGCTAGGGCTTGGAGCTTTGCCCTGTAGCCTTTCCCAGGACCCTCCGTCCCCACATGCTCTGCAAACTCAGCTCTGCAGACTCCAGTTTGAAAGTATTCGCCCTTGAAAAACAACCAAGATGAATAAGGAAGAGAGTGAAATAAAGTTAAAAACTGCAGGAGCAGCTGGAGACCAGCAGGATTTCGGAGATCCACAGTCTGGAAGTACTTCCTGCTTTGGCTTGCTTAAAGTCCAGCAAAGAGCACAGGCAAGAACCCGGAGGTGCAGAAGCTGAGGAGAGGCAACTGCAAAACTGGGGTTAAAGAGGAATGGGGGTTAAAGAGGAATGGGCATCCTGGGGAAAAGAGCAAGCGGGAGCAGTTGCACCATGTGGGTGTGTGTCCCTGGCTTCAAATGACATGAGAGAAAATAAAAGAAAGTTAGCGAAAAAGAACACTCTCCAATACGGTCAGGAAACTGAAAAGAAGATTTTTTAAAGGTGGTACTGTAATAACTAAAAACAGGAAACAAGAAAGACTGAGGAGGGATTTTTTCCTTATACATTTGCTTGGTAAGACCAGACTAGGTGTTGTTTCAATCACAATCAAAGAATGCTGACAGGATCAACAGAACTGATGGGGTCAGAACTACCAAAAATGTCCTCTTCCGTAAAAGCATTGAGAAACTAGCAAAAGTGGTCAGACTCAATTTGTTATGAACTCTGAAAATAAATGAAAGCTTAGAGTAATATGGGGAGGATTTATTCAGGTGAAACAGCTAAATCTCAGCAAGAACAGTGAACTTCACGGTCTTTGAACTTGCCCTGTCTCCATTCTCTCCTCCCGAGCTTGAAACAATCTTGAAAACCAACAGCCAGCAATCATGGTGAAAACCATCAGCCTGTCAGCCACTGGAGGAGGTACAACAGGGGTTGCTGGGGCTACTTCAGTCCCAGTCCCAGGGAAATGTCATTGTTTGACCTGTGTCCTGTGTGGCATTTTTTTTGGAATACCCTACTTGCAAGGTTAGCTTTATTTAGCCTGATTCAAAGCTCAGTGCAAACAGCCTTTTCCTCCACAAACATTCGTTGAAAATAATCAAAGGCAATTGGATATTGCAGCTGCCTGAAGCAGAAGATAATAGTTGGAACAAACACAACGTCTGACCAAGATGATTAATATGAAAAGCTGGGACATAAAAAAGGGGGCTTTGAAAGTCTGCAACATATTCCTGGGAATCTAGAAGGTCACACACACGTACAGGGCTGTGTGTACACCCAGGAAAGACCAGAAACAGCCCTAAGCTCCCAACTTGGTTCAACCTTGAGGCTCTACACAAGTGAGAAGTAAAAGCCAAGACAGAGTTGCAAACTGCCTGCCTGAGTGTTGAGAGCATGCCCCAACACACACACAGATCCTTCAGCAAAGACTGAGAGAAGAGTCATTGGTATCAGGCAATAAAGAACATCTCTGTCTAATCATTAGCTGACAAAGAAGCAAACCAAGCAGAGACAGTGGCCACCGCACACTGCAAGGACTATACACCTTACAGAACTCATTCACTAAACAAATAACAACAACAAAAACAACAAAAAGCACCAAAATCCTGAGAACAGGAGAGAATATAATTCTAGAGTTGTAACATTATATTATTTGGGATAATATATTGTATATAAAATTATTACATATATTATATATAAACATATTAAGATAATTGATCATATATAAAAATTTCAACAAAAGATTATAAAATCGGCAAAAAAAAAAAATAGGAAAGCATGGCCCATATACAAGGGAAAATAAAATCAATAGAAACCATCCATGAGAAAGCACTAGACATAGCGTAGGGACAAAGTCTTTAAATCAGGTATTTAAACATATGTTCAAAGAACTACAGCAAATAATGCCCAGAGAAATAAGGGGAAGTATGAGGTCAAAGTCTTACTAAATAGGAAACTATTTAAAAAGAATCAAATAGAAATTCTGTAGTTGAAAAGTACAAAACCTGAAATAAAAAATTTACTAGAGCATTTTAATAGAAGATTTCAGCAGACAGAAGAAACAGTAAATTTCAAGATAGTGCCATTGAGATTATTCATGCCAAGGAACAAAAAGAAAAAATATTAAAGAAAAGGAAACAGAGCCACAGAGAACTGTGAAGCACCTTCAAGCATACCAAGATAAGCATAATGTGAGTCTCAGAAGGAAAGAAGATAGAGAATAGGTTAGAAATAATGTTTTAAGATATAATGACAAATAACTCTTGAAATTTGATGAAAAACAACAATCTACGCATCCAGAAACTCAATAACACCAGTGATGATAAATACAAAGAGATCCACACAAAGGCAGGTAAATCATATATTGACTTCAATATTCCGCATTTAATAATGAAGAGAATAACCATATAGATAATCAATAAGGAAACAGGGAGCTTGAAGAGCACTATAGACTAACAAGATCTAGACGAACACTCCACCCAACAACAGAAGAATGCATGTTTCTCAAGTGCATGAAACATACTTCGGGACACACTATATTAGGGTATAAAGCAAGTTTCAGTAAATTTAAGAAGCTTGAAATCATCAAAAATATCTTCTCTGACCACAGTGGAGTGAAGCTGGAAATCAATTACATAATCAAAACTGGAAAATGCACACATATATGGATATTAAACAAATCACTCTTAAACAACCAAAGGATCAAAAAGAAATCATATGGAAAATTGGAAAACAATTAGAGGTAAATAAAAATAAAAATACAGGATATCAAAATGTATGAGACACAATGAAAGCAGTGTTCAGAGGAAAATGTATGTTTAAACATATACATTAAAAAAATCTTAAATCAATAGCCTAACTTTACACCATAAGGAAAGAGTTAAAAAGAGCAAAACAAACCCAAAGCTAGCAGAAAGAAGTAAATACTAAAGACAAGGTGGAGATTAACAGAACAGAGAATAGAAGGAAATAGAATCCACAAAACAGGAAGTTGGTTTTCTGAAAAGATCAACAAAATTGTCAAACCTTTGCTTGGCCTGACCAAGCAAAAAAGAAAAGACTCAAATTATAAAAATCTTAAATGAAAGATAGAATATCACTACTGACCTTACAGAAACAAAAAGGATAGCCTAAGGGAATACTATAAAAATTGTATGCCAATGAATTAGATACCCTACATAAATACTATAAACAATTGTGTGCCAAGGAATTAGATACTCTACATAAAAATGGACAAATTCCTAGAAAGATACAAACTGAACATTTGGTAGAGCTCACTAGTGAAGCTATGTGGTCCTTGGCTTTTTTTGTAGGAAGTTTTAAATTATCAGTTCAATCTCTACTTGTTATGTCTATTTGTATTTGATGTGTTTTTTGTCTTTAGTTCTGTTGATGTGAAGAATCACATTTATTGATTTGTGTATGTTGAACCAACCTTGCATACCAGGGATGAAGCCTACTTGAATATAATGAATTAACTTTTTGATGTGCACTGGATTCAATTTGGAAATATTTTTTATTTATTTATTTATTTTTTAAATTGCATTTTAGGTTTGGGGGTCCATGTGAAGAACATGCAAGATTGTTGCATAGGTACACACATGGCAGTGTGATTCACTGCCTTCCTCCCCTTCACCTATATCTGGCATTTCTCCCCATGCTATCTCTCCCCAACTCCCCACCCCTCACTGTCCCTCCCCCTTTTCCCCCCAACAGACCCCAGTGCATAGTGCTCCCCTCCCTGTTTGGAAATATTTTAAGGAATTTTACACTGATGTTCATTAAGTATATCAGCCTGAGATTTTCTTTTTCTGTTGTATCTCTGCCAGGTTTTGGTATCAGGATGAAGCTGCCTCATAGAATGGGTTGGGGAGTAATCCTTCTTCCTCAATTTTTTGGAATAGTTTTAGTAAGAATGGTACTAGGTCTTCTTGGTACATCTGGTAGAATTCAGCTGCAAATCTATCCAGTTCTGAGGTTTTCTTGGTTGATAGACTATTTATTACTGATTCAATTTCAGAGCTCATTACTGGTCTGTTCAGGAAATCAGTTTCTTCATGGTTCAGCCTTGGGAGGGTGTATGTGTCCAGGAATTTATTCACCTCTTCTAGGTTTTCTAGTTTGTGTGCATAGATGTGTTCATAGCAGTTTCTGATGATTATTTTTATTTCTGTGGAATCAGTGGTAACATTCCCTTTGTCATTTTTAATTGTATTTATTTACATCTTTTCTCTTTTCTTCCTCATTATTCTAGCTAGTGGCCTCTCCTAATTTTTTCAAAAATTCAGCTTCAGGATTCATTGATCTTTTCAATGACTTCTTGTGTCTTGGTTTCCTTCAATACAGTTCAGATTTTGGTTACTTCTTGTCTTTTGCTAGTATTGGGGTTGATTTGTTCTTACTTTTCTAATTCTTTCAGTTGTGATATTAGGTTGTTAATTTAAGATCTTTCTTAATTTTTGATGGGGGCATTTAGTGCTATGAATTTCTCTCTTATTTTTGATGGGGGCATTTATTGCCATGAATTAACACTGCCTTAGCTGTGTTCCAGAGATTCTGGTAATGTCGTGTCTTTGTTCTCATTTGTTTCAAAAATGTTTTGATTTTTGACTTAATTTCATTATTTATCCAAAAGTCATTTAGTAGCATGTTTTTAATTTCCGTGTAATTGCATGATTTTGAGCAACTTTCTTAGTTTTAACTTCTATTTTTTATTCCACTGTGGTCTGAGAGTGTGTTTGTTGTGATGTCAGTTATTTTGCATTTGCTAAGGATTATGTTCAATTATGTGGTTGACTTTAGAGTATGTGGCAAACTTTCTGAAATACAAATTGAGAAATTAAACTGTGAAAGGGGGAAAAGGGGGACAAACTTTTTTTTAAAAGCAAAATAAAATTATTTATACAGTCCATGCATTATTTAACACTGCTATGTCTTTACTTATATTAGAATAGTTGCTATCCACATCAGAAGTGTTGGCATTTTCCAGGGCACAAAATATAATAATACTGCTATTTGCCTTCACATTCTATCAACAATTTTACTTAATTTGTCCAAAGAACAAAGAGAGGAGGTACAAATAGGCTATCATCAGGTCAGAAGCCTGAGAGGAACTGACAGAAAGTGTGTTTTCATCTAAACCTGAGCTTTGCAAATTGTAGGAAATAGCTGACTTGGTGTTGGAGTCCTGGCCAGGTAAGATGCAAATACATCATAAACTGTTCCAGGAAGAGGAAGATGAAATTTGTACAACAAGAGTGAAGGGAAAGGAAAGTAATGGCCTTTGGGGTTATTGTGGTAGAGCACAGAGCAAGGCAAAGAAAGGAAAAACATGTTATGGAAAGAAGAGAATCTATAAATAAGAAAGAAAATGGGAACATGAGGTAGGCTGCAGGATCTGGGAGGACCAGGTGACATATATTTAAATGTTTAAAAGATTTAAATCAAAATAATAGATTGTTAAATAAAATTTGTTCTAGCCTCCTGTGTTGACAAGCATTCCTTCATAACAAACTGGAAGGCCAGACCAAATTCGAATTTTTGTGCCTCTCGGTGTCTGCAATGAGATTTGCCCCTGTGGGAGAGCCTGAGGGCTTGCATCACTACACCTGTCTCTTCTCACTCTGTCTTTATCCCAAGTGCAAGGCGCCTCTCACATGTGCCTGTGGATATCTCAAACCAAATAGTCCATATTCCTGAAAACAGTCACCATTTAGCCATCCTGAGTGTATAGGTAGCATTCACCTTTGGGAGCACGGTTTCAGTGAACAGACCTGTGCAGACTGTGGAACTAGGGTTAAGCAGAGAAGGCCAGGGTCCCAGGTACCTGAATGTGGTTTAGAAAGTTCTAGAAGGGTGCACAGGATCTGCGTTGGCATGTCTACTCTCCCCATGGATTCTTCGCCCCAGAAGAAAGCCAAAGAAAGGTTCTCTAGGGCACAAAGCCCAGGGCAGGGAATGCTCTGGTCTGGATCAAAGGATGATGCTGCCAAGAGAGTTCTATCAGAAACAAAAGTCTTTTGCTGATGGTTGACAGAGCAGAGGAGGAGGCAAGAAATCTAATTGAGATAAACAGAATAGCAAAGACAGTAAGACTTGGTTTGCTGCAAGGCAATTTGTAATTCAATTAAAATAGTCTTCAAGTGAAAAATTAGTAAAAAGCTGGAAGGAAGTGGAAGGAATATAAACTCAGGAGAGGAGACTGTTGTAGAGAACATTCCAGAAAATATAATTCATCATTCTCAGAAGTGGTTTAGGAGGTACACATGCAGCTTTGTTACATGGGTAAATTGAGGGTAGTGGAGGTTTGGTGTATAGATGATTTCATCACCCAAGTAATAAGCATAGTCCCTGAGAGGTAGTTTTTTTTGTTTTGTTTTTGTTTTTTTTTTTTTTTTTTTTTTTTTGAGACGGAGTTTCGCTCTTGTTACCCAGGATGGAGTGCAATGGCGCGATCTCGGCTCACCGCAACCTCCGCCTCCCGGGTTCAGGCAATTCTCCTGCCTCAGCCTCCTGAGTAGCTGGGATTACAGGCATGTGCCACCATGCCCAGCTAATTTTTTGTATTTTTAGTAGAGACGGGGTTTCACCATGTTGACCAGGATGGTCTCGATCTCTTGACCTCGTGATCCACCCGCCTCGGCCTCCCAAAGTGCTGGGATTACAGGCTTGAGCCACCGCGCCCGGCCCTAGAGGTAGTTTTACGATCTTCACTCTCCACCCTCAAGTAGGCCCTGGTATCTATTGTTCTCTTCTTTGTGTCATGTGTACTCAGTGTTTAGCTCCCACTTACAAGCAAGAACATATGACATTTGATTTTCTGTTCCTGTGTTAATTTGCTTAGGATAATGGCCCTCAGCTCCATTCATATTACTGTAAAGGGCATGATCTCATTCTTTTTTATGGCTGGGTATATATATTCTATGGTCTATATATACCATATTTTTAAATCCAATCCACTATTGATGGATATTTAAGTTGGTTTTATATCTTTTCTATTGTGAATGACTATTACTTTAAGTAGCACTAGGAATAAACCTGTATTTTTGCTCTTTGAGTTTATTCCTCTTCTTCCAATATGGGTATAAAGGACAATTCTATTTAAATATTTTTCTATTATCCTAAACCCCAAATAATTAAAAGTGATGTTTATAAAAATACTTAGCTATAAAATGCCTAAACATTTATGATTAAAATTTTTCTCATTAGACAGAGCATGGGGTCTATCTTACTTAGAAAATAGTTTTTGCTGTTAATGGAAAATTCCTTTGGTAAAAAGTCATTTTCTAGCCAGTTTTGCTAATAAAATACAATAAATTACTCTTTTATATTTAATTGTTACTATGTGGTTTATTATTTTAAACGCGAATTTCTGTTTAATTTGAGGCAAATATATGTTTGCTTTGAGAATAGAGATTTAATTGGCTAGTGATTTAATTGATGACATTTAAAGTACAGGCAAGAGCATATAAAATTTATATGCAAAAACAGAGACTGGAAAATTTCCTCTTTTTATTGCAACTGGATATTCTACATGAGACAAAAAAATTAAACTGGGATTTAGAGACTCATATTGTAGTAGAGAGAGCTTTTACAATTTTACTTTAATTACCTTCAAATTTTTATTTGTTGTCTAATTTAATCAATAAGCCTTTTTGTCTTTCATTTATTGTTGTCATATCTTTTGAAAAAAATTGCTTCCTTCATGTCAGATCAAACATAAACCAAGAAAATTAGTTTCCATAAAAAATTGCAATTATATTTTCTAAATATTCTAGAACATTAATATTCATAAGGTAACCAACTTAACAACCTATGTGAGTCCATGTTTAAATGGTAAAAGTGCTGTACTACCCAATAATCAGGCCTCTGATTTTTTCAGACTTTCCCAAACCCTGAATCCATCCTCTTCTGTGTGTGTCTGTGAATATTAACCATGTACTGTGGTGCATTTTGTTTGCACTTTTCAGTAGAAACAAAGAAGCCTGTGAAACTACAGATGCGTTAATATCCAATTTTGACAGATAGGCTGCCATCAAGTTTTAGGAAGTTTTCAACTCTTTTCAATTTGCCACCGATTTACAAATTACCATAGCTAATATTTTCTGATCACTTTTCCATCTACTGCATACTGTTCTCAGTTCATTATGTATATTAACACACGTACTCTTCACAAGAACCATATGAGGTAGGCATTATTATAATCCCTACCTAACACATGGGAAATGGGAAGGGATTCAAAATGGCTGATTAGAGGCCTCTCTTATTCACCTCCTCCACTAAAAAGAACCAAAACAGTGAGTATATAATTGTACTTTGAATAGATCATCCAAGAAAGAACACTGGAATTTAACAGAAAAGTGACAGGAAGCACCTAAAGCAAGAAAAGGATAGGAAGTGAGGCAGCCTGCTCACCTGGTATCATCTCCAAATCCTAATTCAGGAAAAGAGTATGTGAGAGACCCCAGTGGTCCACATTCCCACCATATATCAAATTTTGCATACAATCCTAGCCAAGGGAAAGCCACTCAACTTTCATGGGACCCTGAGACTAGCATAGGGAGCTCTCTGAAAACTATGAAAGCATTGCTCCAGAGAAAGAGTTCATGCTAGATCCCACAAGCCTCTGAGTCCTGGGTTGCAACAGCATATACCAGACTGCATTCTACCCTGCGATCAGGCAAGAGGTAGCAGCCACGAGCAGCAATCCTGCCCCACCACCACCTGCAGAGGGGCAACCAGACATTCTCTTGTGCTCTGAGGACAAATTCTACTGCTCATAACCACTGCAGCTGGGAACTACTCTGGTGCAAGGTATAAGCAAAGCCCACACACCCCAGTTGGCTATGGCTGCTCCTAGGGAAAGCAATGTTACTTTCCCTAGTAGCAGGACTACAGGGTAACTGCTGCCTGCTTTACCTGAGTGTTTTGCTGGCAGAAAGGGACTCACCCCACACCTGTACACCAAAGCCAGCATCTTTATACACCATCAGGGAGCTTGAGATCACAGCCCAACCTGGCTACGTGCCCCCAGTTCCTGAGTACACTGTCTAGGGGCCTGGGGATGGCCCAGCCCAGTCCACTCCTGGTGGTACATGAACACTCCTCCTGGAGTTGGAAGTTGGGTCCACTCAATTTAACTGCTACCAACATAGATGGCACCCACCCTCGCACACAACCTGTGGGTCTGCAGACTGGCATGCACAACCCATTGTAACTACTACCAACACCAGTGCAAACCACTTGGGTCCCAAATAAATTGTTCTGCCACTGCTATTGTGATTTCCCACACCAGAATCACTGCACAGAAGCCTGAGAACCTGCCTATCCACCTGACCCACCACTGCCATTTCTGGATGCCCAAGAATCAGTCTGCCAGGGCCCACTAACATCTGCACTAATGTATGTCACCCTGAGGACCCAAAGGCAGGCACACTCTGCCTAATACTGCTACCTCTAGGGCTCAAAAATTGACCTAATTGGCATCCCAGGCCACAGCAACACTTTACCACAGCCTGCACTAACATCTGCACTCCAAGCCACCCAGGAAATTATGGATATTATTGTTGCTGTTTATAGACCAAAAAAAAAAAAATTACACTATGTTACACACTCAGAATTAAAGCCAAAGTATCCTATCCAACCAACATCATAGATACATCTTCAGGAAAAAAGGCCCTCCATTTCAAAAGCAAATTCAAAGAGTTGAAAAAAGCAATTGTTATACCAGATACACAGATACCAATGTAAAGACACAGGAAACATGAAAACGCAAGGAAATATGTTACCTTCAAACGAACACAACAATTTTCTAGCAATAGATTTGAATCAAAAAGAATTCATAAAATCACAGAAAAAGATTTCACTATTTTGATACTATAGAAACTCAGTGATATACAAGAGAATACAAAAATACAGAGAATAAGAAAAACAATTCAAGATATGAAAGAGAAATAATTTTCCAAAGACATACCATAAAAAAGCAGAAATTCTAAAACTGAAAAATATATTAAATGAAATATAAAAAACAATAAGCTGTATCAAGCAGAAGTAATCTTAGAACTTAAAGACAAGTCTTTTGAAATAAACTAGTAAGACAAACATAAAGAAAAAAATTTAAAAGAATGAGAAACAAAAGTGTTTGAAAACCTGTTGAATGAAATCATAGATGAAAACTTTCCAAAGTACACTATAATCAATCTGTCTGAATTTAAAAACAAAGAGAGAATTCTAAAAATAGCAATGTCTAGTCACCTATTAGGGAATCCCCTATTAGAATAAAAGCAGACTTCTCAGCAGAAACCTTATTGGCTAGGAGAGAATGAGATAATAAATGTAAAGTTCTGGGAAAAAGAATACTGCTAATCAAGGATGCTATATCCAGCAAAATTATTCTTTGAAAATGAAGGGAAAAAAATGTCTTACCCAGACAATCAAATGTTGAAGGAGTTCATTAGCACTAGACCATTCCTATAAAAATGCTCAAGACAATCTTACACCTGGAAGCAAAAAGACAACAATTACTAACATGAAAACACACAATAATATAAAACTCACTGGTAAAACGAGCACACAAATATGGAAAAGTACCTAAATAATACCACTACAGAAAACCACTAAACAACAATGACAAACAACAAGAGAAAAAGGAACAAATAATATACAAAAAATATATATATAACAGTATGACAGGAAAAAAACTTCACATATCAATTATAACCTTGAATATAAACAGATTAGATTCTTCATTTCAAAGATACAGACCAGATGAATGAAAAGACATGATCCAACTATGCGCTACCTTGGACTTAAAGTTAAAAGATGAAAGATATTCCATGCAAATGGAAACCAAAAGCAACCAGGAATCACTATACTTATATCAGATAAAACAAACTTTAACTCAAAAATAGTAAAAAAAAAAATAGTAAAGGTTATTATACAATGAAAAAGGGACTGAATCCAGCAAAAGAACATAAAAATTCTGAATGCATGCACCCAACACGGAAGCACCCAGATTTATAAAGCAGATATCACCAGATGTAGAGAGGTATATATTCCAATATAATAATAGTAGAGGACTTCAACACCCCACTCTCAGCATTAAGCAGATTATCTAGACAGAAAATCTACAAATAAACATTGAATTTAATCTAGACTTTAGACCAAATGGACCTTTTGGTAAAAATGTACAAAACGTTTTACCCAATAACTGCAGACTACACATTCTTCTCATCAGTACGTGGAGCATTCTGCAAAACAGATCATTTGTTAGGCCACAAAACAAGTATCAACAAATTTTGAAAAATCAAAATTGTATTAATTATCTTCTCAGTCCACCATAGAATAAAACTAGAAATCCATACTAAGATGAACTTTGGAAACTATACAAAAACATAGAAATGAAACATGCTCCTGAATGACCATTGGGTCAATGAAGAAATTAACATGGAAATTTAAAAATTTTTTGAAACAATTGAAATGAAAACATGACATAGCAAAATACGTGGAACATAGCAAAAGCTGTGGTAAAAGGGAATTTTACAGCAATAAATGCCTACATCAAAAAAGTGGTTGAAATATTTTAATAAATTATTTAACAAAGCACGTCAAGAGAAGCAAAAACAAACCAGTCCCCAAAGTAGCAGACAGAAAGAAGTAATGAAGACCAGAGAAGAACTAGATGAAATAGACAAAAAAAAAAAAAGGGTCAATGATATGAAAAGTTTGTTCTTCAAAAAAATGAGTAAGACTGATAATCCACTAGCATGATTAACAAAGAAAATAGGAAAGAAAATCCAAATAAACACAATCAGAAATGAAAATAGAGTCATCACAACTGATATCACAGAAATACAAAAGATTATTAGAAACTTTTATAAACATTTATTTACTAATAAACTGGTAAACCTAGAGGAAATGGATCAATTCTTTGAAACATACAACAAACTAAGACTAAATCAAAAAGAAATTGAAAACTTAAACAGGCCAATAACAAGGAATGAGATTAAATCAGTAATAAAAGTCTCCCGAAAAAGAAAAATTGAGAATTTTATAGATTCACTGTCAAGTTCTACCAAACAAATAAAGAAGAACTAATCCTAATCCTCCTCAAACTCTCCCAAAAAATTAGAGAAGGGAATTCTCCCTAACTCATCCTGTGAGGCCAGCATTACCCTAATACCAAAACCAGACAAGGAGGCAACACCAAAGAAAAAAACTGCAAACCAATATCTCTGATGAACACAGAAGCAAAAATCCTCAACAAAATACTAGCAAATAGAATCCGTCAGCACATCAATAAGCTAACACATCATGATTAAGTGGAATTTATACCAGGGTACAAGGATGGTTCTACATACACAGATAAATAAATGTGGTACTGATATGGTTTGGCTGTGTCCCTACCCAAATCTCATCTTCCATTGTCGTTCCCATAATCCCCATCTGTCATGGGAGGGACACAGTGGGAGGTAATTGAATCATGGGGGTGGTTATTGCCATGCTGTTCTCATGATAGTGAGTTCTCATGAGATCTTATGGTTTTATAAGGAGCTTTCCCCCCTTTACTCAGCACTTCTTCCTGCTGCCATGTGAAGAACATGTTTGCTTCCCCTTCCACCATGATTATAAGTTTCCTGAGGCCTCCCAAGCCATGAGGAACTGTGAGTCAATTAAACCTCTTTTCTTTATAAATTACTCAGTCTCAGGCAGTTCTTTATAGCCGTATGAGAATGGACTAATACAGTCAGTCTAGATGCCCATCAATGATAAATTGGATAAAGAAAAAATATATATATATACCATGGAATACTATACAGCCATAGAAAAGAATGAAATCATGTCCTTCGCTGCAAAATAGATGCAGCTGAAGGCCATTATCCCAAGCAAAGTAACACAGGAACAGAAAACTAAATACCAAAGTAACACAGGAACGGAAAACTAAATACCCACTTACTTGCAAGTGGGAGTTCTAATGGTCTCAAAAATAATTTTGCTTTCAAATTAAAAATATGTATTTATTAACTTTAATATTGGGTAAAGAATTAAGCAAGTGTTGTAACTAGTACACTTGCATGGAATTATTTTAGTATATACCTACTTTGCAGTAAGGGCATTTAAGTTAATTGTTCTAATTTATTTACTATAGTCCATTGTATTTCTGCAACAATTATAAAAAAAATTTATATCATAAAGCGAAGAGCATAGATCTGGAAAAACTTGCTTTCTCTAACTCCCTCTGCACAAATTGTTTAAGTACCAAATGAGGGGAGAAGAAAAAGAAACAAACGAAAGGAGAAGTGTCTTCCACCTTGTTTCCAAGAAGGCTCTCTGATCCCTAGTTTAAGTGCATAGTTAAAGCTATTCTAGTTAATATTTATAGTATTCTCTAGTGAGATTTCATAGAATGGGATGATCAAAGAGAGCTGATCTACATGAGTCTCGACATCTTGGAGCATACATCTACAAGGTGAGGCACTCAAACTTCATGTTTACCTGCTTTCTCTGGGTCACATAAATGATATAAGCTTAGGGTTGCTCCTGATCTTCATAGTCATGGTGTCTTAACCTCCATGTCTCTCCAGGTGGGTGCTTCATCACACTTAAACTGTAAACATTATTCATTTTGACACCATATTTCTTGGATGAGAGCATTCTCCTGATAAAAGTATTATAAATTCTTCTATGGGATGTGTGCCTTAGTACATTGCATTTTGTTTCACTGCTTGACTGAATAACCATACACATGCAAGTACACACACACACACACGCACACATGCACACACACAAATAATCAGCTAAAGAAGAATGCCACTTTGAAGGATACAAATATTTGGAAATAGCTCTGTTTGTGAGAGGCGTTTATTTTTAGGTGGGACTGAGAGGCATCCTGCCAAATTCAAAGACAAGAAAGCTACTCTAATGGTATATTGTCTCCTCTAGAGTATGAGAAAAGGAAAACCAATAGCGGTGCTCCTTGGATACAAAAGGATAGCCAAGTGCAATTACAGTGGGTTGTACAGACACATAAACAAATAGGGTGTCCTATCTTTTCCTTGGAAAATAATTAAAGAAAGAACCAAAGGATCAATGCAAATGCCAGGCTGTTTATAAACATCTTTTCTGCACCAATGGAACCATTATTTCAACCTTCCCTGTGATAAAAGTATTATACAGAAGAGTAAAATTATAACCAGTATAGTATCTTAAATGAAGAGATTTAATTAAATGACTTTTATATATGTCTTTTTCTATTTAGCAGTTAGATGATTATTAGGAATAGACTTAGAAATTCACCTAGCACTTTAGTCCTTGGTAGCAACCCTTGGTAGTGAGTCAGTGTTTTGATTTGGTTTGTACTGGAGCAGGTTTGGTTGCCTCATTCACATTACTTGTTGCTAAAGAGCAAGTCATACATTGTGGAACTTTGGAAATCCGCTGTCATAGAGGCCTTAGGCTTGGATTCAGTAGCTGAATTTGGAATGAAATTAAACCCTTTGATTAACAACAATAAACAATATGTTGTACAAAAAAATACATCATAAAAATAAGGAAACTCAAACTTTCTTCACATTAAAACCAATGAAGGAAGAGAGGTCCATGAGTGACCTGGCATGGGGAGCAATGCTCTATTGGTGTGCCTCATCCTGGACATGTCTTCTCCAAGAATCAGGTTAAAACTATTTCTGAACACAAAATGCGCAACTCAGAAACCAGTGGAATGTGTTCATTGATTATTGCCTGTCTTCCCGGTGGCATCAGCAAGGGTTTAAGATTATGTTTTTTGAATTGAATGGGAGGTCTGATCTGAAAATTTGGCCATAGTTTTGGTCTATACTAATATCTGATGTTTTGAGATGGTAGTGGAGATTCAGTCTGGAAATGTTGTGCTTCCATTGACTGCAATAATGGGCCATTAGGGATAGGACCTAAAAATGTGGACCTCCTGGGATTATCATGAAATCTAATGTCAGAACTCCATTTTCAACTATCATACATACATACAATATTTAATGCTATTGTGAGATGTGTTAAGAAAAGTGTACTATTCTAAATTTTATACTCCTAAAGGTTGAGAAATGCAGATTTAAATACTTGATGCAGTACTATAGCTACCTGCTATAATTTTCTGTCTTCTTTTGGTACGGATTTCAGAAAGACTCCACGTGATTATGCGTATTTTGCAAATGATGAATTACAAAAAAGACTTTTAAAGAGGAAAACATTGTACAAGAAGACCTCTTCGCTGTACTCCTGTATGTCATCTACCGAAACAAACAAATGGTGGACTCTTGAAGAAAATGAAAGAGACAAAAAGTAATTACGTTGCAGTCTTAAAAAGGAGAAGTTAAAAGACAAAACTGTATTTTATCCTTTTCAACTCAGAAACCAGTGGAATGTGTTCACTGATCTTTATTGTGAATTGTAAAACTAGTCTATCACTTTTTAAAATTCTCAACCACTGAGGTTTTTATTTTAAAAAAAGAAAAAGAAATTTCTGAGGTCCAAAGCAATGTTTACTTGTAAAAGTTGAAGTTGTCTTAAAATGGGATAGAGATTAGCACATCTCTGTGTATTGGAAATGTAATATAAGCCATATATGTGCTTTAAATGTTCTAATAACAGCATTTAAAAAAGAAAACAGTGAAAATAGTTTTAATAATATATTTTATTTAACCCAATATATACAAGTAATTATTTCAACATGTAATCAAAATACAATTATTGAAATACTGTATATTCTCTCTTCTTCACACTGTCTTTGAAACCTGGTGTGTATTTTACATTCACAGAATATTTCAACTTGGGCTATCTATCTTTCCCATTCTTAGTACTCAGAAGCCATATGTGGTTATTGCTTATGTGGCTCGCACATCAGTAAGCACAGGTATAGCATAAAGAGTCTTGTCTTTGTAAACAGACCAATATTTGTTCAAAACATGGCTGTATGGCCTCAGTCATGTGGCCTTAGACAAGTGGCTTAACTTCTATTCTTTTAAAAAAATAAAATGGAAAGAATAATATCTAACTCTCTAGAATTTTGTTAGAATTAAACATGTCAAACTTTCTTTATATAGTCAGTCCCAATAAATGGCTGCTAGTATTAGAAGTATAGTGGAGTAGATTATGATAGTGCAACTATTATTTTTAAGCAAGTTAAAAATTACCCTGATTTTGGAGTATCTGCTATGTTTCCAATAAAGTGAAGGCATTCGCAAGACATCTTAGAGCCTGTGCTGTCCAGCCCTATGGCAAAGTTTGAATATTGAAGCTCATCACTTCTTCATTTATGCTTTGAAATACATGTATATATACCCACACAAATATATATAATTGAGATCGGATTTCAGACTTTTCTAAACCTTTTTTTGGGAACTATGAGTGGGAAATCTTTGGGTATTTAAGCATGCAACCAGTGTAATAATCAGCAAACGAGGTTGGGTGCTGTGGCTCACGTATGTAGTCCCAGTGCTTTGGGAGGCTGAGATGGAAACAGCCTGAGCCTAGAATTTTGAGGCCACAGTGAGCCATGATCATGTCGCTACATCTCTAGCCAGGCAGCAGAATAAGACCCTGTCTCTAAAACAATAATTTTTTTTAATGAAAGAAACAGCAAATGACCCTCCCCAACATTCTCAAAGGACTATTCACATTGTTGGTAAGTCATTGAAGATCTAAGGCCAGTCAAGTGTTCGGCCAAGCAGAATGAAGGTACTCCTAGTGCCCTGGGATAGCATCTAGTCATCTACACTGTTCAGGGCTGCAATACTCCCATTTAATATTTTGGAAAAATGTATTGCCCTGGTTTGATTCCCCAAGAATGTAAATGGTTACAGGCTCCCCAGAGGAGACCATCAGTCTCAGGGCTAGGACTTAACAGCTTGATCATGATGTCAGTGATAAAGATGTTTACTGAGCCCACTGGTACATACTGTGCTATTGCTGAACCTTGTTAACTATAGCCATCTCTGACAGGGAATTTACAATCTGCCTTCCCGAAGTGGATAGTTTGGGTTTGTTTGTGTGTTTACATTGTGAAATTATGTTTATCAAGATCTCTGCACCCTGACTAATCACTAATTTTTCGAGTGATCAAAAATGCACAGCCAAAACAAGTCATAGCAGTTTCTCTTCACTGCTGAGCTGTCTACTTACAAGAGAGAATTGTGGTAAATTATGTGGTCAGTGACTCAGAGAAAGGTTTGTAGACATTACCCGTGAAAGCTTGCATTAAAATCACACATGCAAGAGTCCGTTCTCATGTTTTTGTATGGGGAAAGCATGAGGCAGGTCCCCTATGGTGATGAAAGCTATCATTTTTCTTTTTCTTCTCCCAGCTCTGCAACATGGAACTAAAACTTCAACAGTAATCTGAACAGACTTGCAGTGACTAAAGGATCCTCTTTGATTTTCACTACTCAGCAGCAAAAGCAACACATTCTGAGCATGTAAAGTAGTTCAGCTGAGTTGAACAGCTGAGTCGATGCTTTTCATGAAAAGCCACTCACAGCCAAACTAGGGGAATCAATATCTTGACCCATATTAGCAACACAGCTGAGGATTTTAAGGCTCATTTAAATAACACTGGGCACCAAAGTGCAATGCCTCACTTGACGGGGGTGAGAGGAGATTGATATTTATTTGATCCTTCAAATAAATGCTGTTCATCATCCCTGTACTGAGAGAACATTGGTTGGGAAACATCCAAGGCTGAAGTCTGATCTGACATAAAGTAGTTAGACTGCAAACCAGAAAGCAGAAAGAAGCCATTTGTGTGTCTGGGATGGATAGAAGAATTCTGTTTCACTGCTTTGCACATTCTGTGGTGATATGCTGAGCACAGAGAGCATATTCCATAAATTCCCAGACTTGTCTAGAGTAAGAGCATTTCATCACCTTTCAAACTGCTGGGCTAGGTGTTTTCTGGTCCTGAAAGACACTGCCTCCTTATAAATCAGCGTGGCAAGGCTGCCCCACATATCGGGTTCTTGTTTATCAAGAGACTACAGTAAAGCATTGTGCAACTTCATGACTGCTTGCAATACACTCAGAACAGCCAGAAACCCCCCTGGAGATCTGTGTTGATGTTTAGTTTACAGACTCTTGTGAAGATAATATTTAAGCATAAACTTGTGATATTGAAATTTTTTCTCATGACTGCCCTCCTAATGGATCTGTAGGGGAATTCAGTTTGAGACATGAAGAAATACTCTTGAAGGAACTTTCTGATGAGCTGTAGAAAAAATGTGATATGCTGGGAATTCCCTGCATAGTGGAATAAGACTCAAGGAGAAAGCTCAAAGGTGTAACTTTTCTTCTGGTTCTGCATGCAGTTTACTCGAATCCAGGAGAAATAGCTGGAAAATACCAAATGGAAAATAGCATGTAATAGGCAACTACATAATTCAGTATTCATTTTTTTAAAATATCTGTTATTGGGAAATTACACTAAAAACAAGTGAATTCCTATTGCAACCATTCTTTAAGCAAGAATTTATGGATCCCTAGTAGGGTCACAGCTGAACTACATAGTTTCATGTAAACATAGGTGAAAGTGTGCATTTGTCTATTGATGAGTTCTGCCGGAGATTTACTAAACCTCCAAAGGAATCAGAGACAGCTCCCTGCCTCCAGGCCCCCATAATAAACTTCCACTAGGACCCAGTGACTCACTTTGTAGGTTTCTCTAAACCCAGAAGCAGGACTAGCAGTTGGTGCTCAGTAAAGTAAGGGTTAGCAATGTACCTATTTTAGGCATTTAGTAATTTCACTCATCTAGTAAATATGAAATATTAGCTGAGATGTCAGTGAACAAGCAATTGCACTGTGACTGTGCTAGCTCCATCAGCTGAATCAGCATCTTGCCGTAATTATACCAAGGAAACTGTGCTAGGTTTTCTATTATACCACCCCAATATTTTAATCCAGTTTCACTGGCCTTGCAGTTAGCAAAACTTCCTAACACAGCAAGGTTTGATCAGCAATGTTGTGCATTCTTTCTTTTCTACAGCGACATGGTTATATTAAGGGAAGTGCAGAGAGTCTATACTGAGAGTCTATATTAAGGCCGTGATAATCAGGTGTGATTCGAAGTCAAAATTTTCACTAGGGATTTAAAAAAACATTTTTATATGCTAAATGTCACTGGCGAAGGAAGTTGGAGTTGTTGCAGGTTATCCTGCAGCAGACATAACTTAGCCAGTTACCCAGAAGTAGGCATTGAAGTGGAGTTTGGCATTTGGATATTTCCTGGGGATCAACATCTGTGAACAAGAGGGAAAGGAAGCAGAATGGAGCAGGAGGAGAGGCCAAACCACCATGCAGACAAACAGCACAGGCTCACCTCAGTCAGAAGCTCAGCAGCATACATGGCCCAGCAGAGTTGACTGGCTTCGGGAAGAAATGGCTGGAATTTATGCTCTTGCCTCCATCAGTTCTTAGATGGGCCTTTGTAAGAACCAACCCTGCAGATGAGGCATACCCTTTAGGAGCTGACAGCTGTAGACTGTGCTGATAACTGGGACACAAATCCTTCCTCCAACAGTAATCTGGGCAGTGCCTTTCCATGTTCACCACAATCCATGCTTTGCCCCACATGAACCCATTGCTTTAGAGCAGCATGTGAAGCAGCTCCTTCAGGGTTTTAGAGGGCCTCTCTTCGCTGGGTGTGCTTAGAAGGGGAAAGTCAGTTGCATAAACTGCAGCCTTGCCTCTGACACAGGTCTCAGGGCTGATACTGGCTGAGACTGATACTGTCTTTCTGCCCTCTGCATCCTAGACTTCCCTTAGCTTTAGACAGCATTTCTGCTGCTCCTGGTGGCTTACCTGGTGGCATGATGAAGTCTCTCATCCCTGAGAAGCCTCAGCCCTGGTGCCCCATGCCCTTTTCAGGCCATGCCTGCTGCACTGTCTATTCACCTCAAAGCTGAGCAAGGCCATACAAAAGAGCACCCGGCTGGGTCACCTGGATGCCAAATGTCTTCTTCTTTTCCTATTGTGTGACAGCAGTCCTCCCTCCCTCCTCCTGATAAGGATCAATGCCCCTACTTGTCTGGAATTCCTTGGCACAAAGTGTCTGAAATGTCCAAGAGGCAGTAGCGGCCCCTAATTCATTAGAATGCTTGCTACGTCCTTGGGTGGAAATAATCCATCTTTAAGAACCAGGACCTTTAAACTTCCATAACCTAGAGCTGTGGGGATGGGAGGAACAAATTCCCTAAGTGATCACTGACAGTGATGCAGAGCTACCCCGTTCCAAGACCCATGTGTTCTTCCTATCATGGACACAGAACCATATTCAGGGCTTTGATGCAATTGTATTCTGTGCCCCCAATTGGCCCAGCACCCTCAGCGGGCAGTTCCAAGGCACTGTTAGGTGGCTGCTCTGGATGTCAGTACATGAGAGAACCAGTGATTCCCATGCCTTGGTTCCCAGAGGGCTTTGGTTCCTTTGTTCTAAGGAGTCCTTATGTGGAAACCTGTGCCAGTGGACAAACACTCAGGAATCATTTCCTTATGATTCCTACTTCCTCATACTTTTCAAATGACTGAAAACTGCATCACACAGTACATCTAGTATACTCCAGTATAACCATCCCAATTCACCTAAAAATGTCTAGTCTCAAAAGTCTTAATTCTTCTGAGAACAAAAACTGAGAGTGACCTTCCCAGTGTAATTTAATGACCCAACGAGAGGGGCAAGAAACAACAAAAGCCCTGTCCCCTATTCCTTCCGCCTTTTCTGTTAGACCTTATTTTAAAAATACGTGTGTGTGTGTGTGTGTGTGTGTGTGTGTGTACACATAAATACTCTAAACTGCTCTGAAGAAAAATGCTGAATTTAGAAAAATATTTTTGCCAAGAAATATTGTTGAAGAAAGGTGTTTGTTTTCTAATAAGAAATGCAGGCTTCCCCTTCTGAATGATTGGGAAGAAGACAGTTTTACAATCCCCTCAATCCTTCAGCTTTCTTCTGATATATACCCTCGGGTTTTCTAGTTCCTTGTATGGGACCCAGAGCTTCTTGTTTTTAGGTATATATTTACAAATACCTATTAGACTGTTATTGGAAGCCAAGTAGACATCAGAGAGCTATCAAGTGATGGCAGTGGAAGGCCTGTGCATGAGACCTTCGCACACAAATGTGAGGACACAGCCATTAATATTAATTTGAGTTTACAACTGTAAGTTTATTTTGTTTCTCTCATGATGCCCTGTAGGTTTAATCATCTCTTTCCAAAAGATAAAAATTACTGATATTTGTGCTTTTAACAAAAGCATAAACAAAAGCTAGAGTGCTACTCTTCTCCTTCAACAACACAATTCTTACTGATTTTGAAGTATAGGAAAGTAATTTGAACATCTCATGCCAGGTAATGAATGAACCCGGCAATTTAGCAGCTCATTTTTGAGATACTATTATAGTCAAAATGTTTTTTATCTGATTTTTTTTATGGTGGTGTGATTATGATCATTGATAATAGCAAAAAACAGTTCTTTGGCTGGCTCTCTTTCCAGGTAAGAAAGTGATTAAATCAAAGGAATATACTACCTGGAAAGAAAAAATCTAGATGGGAACAGTAGATGCTTGTAGCACTTGTCTGAACTCTACATTTTAGTGATACTAATTAGACTCTGAAAATTATATTCTCAATAAGACATGACAATTTCAATTTCATTTTTTTTTACTTGGCCCAATTTCAATAACTATATATCCTATGGTGCTGCTGATTTTAAAGTTCCATAGACAATGTTACATAAGAACGCTGATTAAATCTGCAAACTTTGAAAGTTTTAGCAAATGAGCTTCACACGCAACATAGGTCAACTACACATCTTCCTATGAGTAATATTTATGCTTTAAGTAAAATAACAGAAAAATATAAAAATGAGCAATTCAATATTTGTAGAGTTATTTACTTGGGATATTTCTAAAGGAAAGAAAGTGAACATTTCTTCTGCATAGCAATAAATAAGCCAAAGCAATTCTTCACACAGAAAATTAGCTATAAATTTATCTCTTAAATGTGCTAAAGTATGAGCAAGTATCTTTTTAAGACAGAATTAATATACTTGGTATTGTGTCTCAACAGTATTCAAAATACCAATATATTAGTATCCAAGTATGCAAATAAAAGCTATTTACTTGAAATACAAACTCCACCAGACTTCTCAAAAAAGCATCTAACAGTTCTACCCTGATTGAAAATATTCAACTGCACTTTCAGTTTTCTTATAGAACAATTTTAACAACTATGGAGAATACCCCCACAGAATCATAAATTAAGACCAAAGCTCCAGTTTTCTTTAGGATCATTATTCATCTGGAAATTGTTTTGGAGTCCAATTAAATAAACTAGTACTAAAAAGGACAGTTTTGTTTGGAAAAGCAAGGCAATGACATCTACACTCTCATTTCAGGAATGTTTGTCTGCTAAAGGTTTAAGTAAGTCGGTTTCAATTTCACTTAGATAATCAATTCTATTTTATTAAAGGTTCTTATATTTATATTTAGAGTAATGATTTAAATAAGATTATTACTTGCTGCTCTAAAATTTATTGAATATTATATGAACAAGGGTGAGAAACTTGGGTAAATAAATGTAAACAATAACATTGAGGATAGCAACAATTGTAGATTTTTAAAATACTAGTGAGAAATACAAATAATAGATACATACATGAGAAAATGTAAAACCCAGAAATAGAAAGTGAACTTTTAATAACTGTGCTCACTGTTAAAACTCTTTCGAGGTTAAACAAAATGTTTCCTAAACCCAGCTCTGTGGCATGCTAAGTCAGGCTGCCCAGTCTCCTCACCTCAATTCCCTCACCTTGATGGGGGTAACAGCACTTCCCTCCAGTGGTTATTGTGAGGATACATTAAGTAAAGAACTTGGTCCAGAGTTAGGGCTCCATAAATTATAGGTATTATTATCAGAGATTAATGTGAATAATCTAAATAGAAAAGGCAATGTCATTTTAAGCCTTGAATGAATGGAAGTTAAATACACAAATGACAGGAAGCAAGCATAGGGAACTGGATGGATCACTGTCATTTGTAACTATGGAATGTATGTCTGCAAATTTCTCCAAAAAGGCAAAAATATCGCAATCTAAATACATGACAAGGATGCTTTTAGCAGACAACCAGTTAAGAGTTGTAATCTTAGAGTACATACATCTATTTCTGTTCCAAATAAATACACAGTTAAAGAAATTGAGGCCTAGGAAGTGAAATCATTTGCTCAGAGTACATCATGGTGCATTTCAGATGAGAAGCTTATATGAAGAGTGTCAGCTCAACTCTAAGGCCATATATCTTCCTTTGCTTTCATATCTGCCAACTCAGCCAACCAACACAAAACTCTCCTTTGTCTTCAACCACAAGTAATTTACATTCCACGTCAGGATTTCATCACTGATCATCATGATTACTTTACATACTGTTCTTACAACAACTCTACTCTCATCATGGTTGAAAATGCCGATATTACTCAATATCCGTGTTGGCTCTTTTGCTTTTTCCTGAGCACCCAGCTAGATCACATTTCTAGCTATTGCATTGGGTAAGCCGTGAGACAATGGATTCTTTTTAATGGATTGTGATGTTCCAGCTTCCAGGGATGGCCCGTAAGATTCTCCCACTCCCAATCCTTGTTTGGATTATGACATAATTTTTTTTTAAAATTATTTATTAAGACTTCCCCCAAGACCAAGATGAGATAGTCTCCTAAAAAAAAGAACTTTCTTCTCTTCTCGAAAACAGACAAAACTGTTGCTCAAAGACTAAAATAAACACTATTTCAAGCAAACCATCAGGATGTGAGGAGCAGCTCCAGAATTTCCACTTATGATGGCCTTGAGAAGAAGCAATCCCACTGAAGCAAGGCTGGCTGGTGGGCTTGACCACAAGTTGTAAAAATACCTTTTTTAAAGATTGTCTGTTTGGTGTGGCTGGGTTGGAAATGTCTTTGCTATCAACTATGAGACTCACCTGGGGAGTAAGACTTTTGGTTAAATGAAAAAAGAAATGGCACCGGTTGTAATTAAAATATTCTGGCAAGAGCAATTCATCTGCTAACAGAAAATATTGAAAATTTAAAGAAAGAGAAATTTTCGTGCGTTGCTGATAGAGACCAAATGACAATAAATATATCAATATCCATTAACATTTTACCATAATAATTTTGTACCATTTGGCCTAATAATTCCAATTTGTGACCTCTACATATAGAAACGAATATCCTAGTTCTCACGAACAGATGGGCAAAGAATTTGTTTTTTAGTATTGTTTCCAGTGACAAAAAAAC